>NC_089219.1:32022774-32333725 GCF_963924675.1 Phocoena phocoena | reverse complement strand
TATGTGCTTGGCCCACAATCTGCCCCTGGATTGCTGTGCCCAGCACTGTACCTAACACCTCCACGGTCATCCCTGAGCAGGAAAAAGCAAGTCCTTTTGAGGGGCCGCACGGCTTGTGGGCCCCCAGGGAGGAAGGTCGGATGGATATAAGCCCAGCTCTAGCCACAGGTGATAGTAGCAGCTCCAGATAGGACGGTTACTGGGTACTGGGGTAGATGGCACCTTGGCCTAAACTCATGGCCTCGCTATGTGACCTCTCCCTGGTCCTTCCACCTCCCTGGTCTCACCAGAACAATAAGTTATTTTTAAGATGGTTTCACACCCACTCCCAAGAGCAGGGAGCTGGGCCCACAAGGGAAGAAACATGGTAGGAGGGTCAGGGAGTGGAGACCCTGGGTCCCTGGTGTGGGGCTCAGTGGGCTGGGGAGACTTACGATACGCAGTGGCAGAATCCCGCTCACTCTGTTCCGTGCTGATAAACATGGTGAGAGCTGAGTAGGGAACGTGGAAACACTGGCATGGAAGAGAGGCCCTCGGCCAGTCAGACGATGGACAGACAGATGTGGCTTCGGGCACCAACCCCGGAGGCTCCAGGGACTTCCCGCACCCCTGCCCATACTCACCGTGACCAGCGTCTCAAAGAGGCAGTAGAAAAGCAAGTACCACAGGGTCTGGCCCTGTTGGAAGTCAGGCACGAACCAGATGAGGAAGTAGGCGATGATGGCCAGGGGCGTGGAGAAGATGATCCTGAGGAAGGGGAGGGTTTGAGTGGAGGCAGGATGCCAAAACCCCAGGATCAGGGCCCAGGCTGGACTGCTCTGCAGCCTCACAGGGTGCCCGGCAGGAAGGAAATTCCTCCCCCTGGATGTACCCGCCCCAGGGTCTCTGGGAAGGGACTGATGGCCCAGCCCAGAAGGGCACACTGAGGCAGGGCCCCCAGCCTACAATCCTGAGCATGGGGTATGAGGTCAGACCCTCCTGAGTCTTGCCTGCATCTCCCCAGGTGTGAAGGCTCCAAAGACAGGGGCTTTCTATGGGCTGAGGGGCTGAGAATGCAGGCCAAGACCTCAGATGGTGGGGCAGGGAGGCAGTGGGGGAGGAGAAATCCCAGTGGGATCTCACCCATGTGTGCATACACAGGAGCGGGGGAGGCCAACTCCAGGTGAAGGTGTTGCTTCTGGAGCAGCCAGAGGGGAGGACTGGGCCCAGTGCCTCCCCACATGTGAGTCCCACACCATCCTAGTTAGATCTCAGGATGGTCCAACTTCACGGCATCAGTATAGAAAGGCAGCAGAGAACCATGGTGAAAAGGCCTTTGGAGCCGCACTTCCGGGATCCAGTTCTGGCTCTACGAGTAACTATAAATAACTTGGTCTTGGGCACGTTATTTAACTTTTGAGGTTCATTTTACCAAATTATCGTTTACAAACGATGATAGTAATAGCACCTACCTTACCTTCAACATTTACTCAAGAAACATTCAAGTGCCAACTCTGCGCTAAGCGCTATTCTAATGACTTGGGACGTATCAGTAAACAAAACAGACAAGTCATTGCCCTTGTGGAATTTACATTCTAGTTGGCAAACAAAAAATAAACGTAAGATATATACTATCCAGCCTTAAAAAGGAATGAAATTCTGACACTTGCTACAACATAAAACTTGAAGACCTTATGCTAAGCGAAATCAGCCTGACACAGAAAGACAAATCTGGCATGATCCCACTGAGATGAGTCAAATTCACAGACAGAAAGTAGTTGGTTGCCAGGGGCTGGAGGGGAGCAAGGAATGGGGGGTGTTAGTGTTTAACGGGTACAGAGTTTCCGTTTGGAACAAGTTCTGGAGATGGTCGCAAAACAGTGTGACTATACTTAATGTCACTGAATTGTACACTTGAAAATGGCTAAAATGGTAAATTAAAAAATTTTTAAATAGTGTATTCTACCACACACCAAAAAAGCTACATAACATAGTAGACGGTGATTAAGTGCTGTAGAAAAAAGAAGGAAAGCAGGCTAAAGGGGATTGGGAGTATGTGGGTACAATTCACAACCAGGTGGCCAAGGTAGCCCTCACTGAGAAGGTGACCTCTGTGCCAGGCCTCGAATGAGAGGAGGGAGTTGGCCTGGCAGAGCTCGCGGGGCAACAGTGCTCAGGTGGGAAATGTGCCCCAGCAGGCCTGGGGAGTAGGAAGGAGGCCAGGGGGCCAGAGAGAGTGGCGTGAGCATGGGAGATGGAATTAGGAAATGAGGCTGGACAGGAAATGGGGTGCCAGGTCATGCAGGGCCCAGTAGGCCATTGTAAGGACTTTGGCTCTATTTCACAGGGTTGAAGTAGTTTTGAGACTTAAGTTGATATTAAAATGTAGAACAGTTCTTGGGACACAACAAGTGTTTGCTGTGATTATCACACCAGGAAAGCTCAGCGGGAGACTTCAGGGAGCTGCCGAGAGCACTGGGCTGGGAATCAGACCTCAGATCCATCCCTGCTGCATCTCCCATGTGACCCTGCTGACACTCTGCCTCTCAATGGGTGGCCGGGAACTCCAGGAAAGTGTTCCGTCAGAGTCTTCCTCGTCTGAAACGGAGGATTTAAATGCTGGCTGAGGGCAGGGACTGGTCTGAGGCCTGGGAGAGGGGGCCCCAGGGCTCAGGAGCCCTGGAAGGCCCAGCCTCTTTCTACACCGAAAGGAGAAGGGGTGCCAGGTCCCAGGTCCTAACGGGGGTGGATGAAGAGGAGGGCCATGTACATTACACGGCAGCCCTCAGCATGTGCTCAGACAGGGGTGGGGGTACCACTCAGAGGTATCACCAGGAGTTCTCACCCTGCCAGCTGAGGCCATGTGCTGAATCACAAACCAGCCTGAAGGGCCCTCAGCTACTTCACCAAGCTGGTTGCCACACGTGCCTGCGTGGGCGAGACGTCCCCAGACCTCACCTCCCAAAGGGAGGGCTTCCTCTGCTCTCCCGCCCTTGCTCTACCCCACCCCTCCCAAATCCTCAGAGAACCAGGGCTCCTCTGGCAGCCTTCACCAAACACTCCATCCGAGCAGCCGGGGCTGTGGAACCAAATGTGCTGGGAGTAACCCGGGCTGCTGCTGTTACTGCTGCTGCTGCTTCAGGCTGGCCGGGGCAGCTGCCTGCCATTGGCTGTGTCTTATGAGGAGATGTGGCAGCTCAGCCCCGCCCCTGAGTGGCTGCCAGGGAGGCGGGTACAAGGCCCAGTCTCAGGGGCTGGCTCACCGGGAACCCCAGCAGCCTGTGCAGGTAAGGCAGACTCTCCTGCCCACTGGCCCTGAAGCATGGATCAAAGGCCCCAAGCTGGGCCTTTGCCAGGGGCTGGCGGGATTTCAGTGGGAGGGGGACCTCGTGGGAAAGGAAGCTGTGCTGGGGGGCAGGGACTGTGGGAAGAGCTTTGAAGGCCTTGAAGGCCGGAGACCAGGTATGGGCGCCCCTGGGGCAGGAAGGCGCCCACTCGAGCCTGGATGGGCTAGAGATGAAAGGGGCATGTCCCCCCCCCGCCCCCCAACCACCAAGCAGGATGTCCTGGAGGGAACCAGAGCTCTGGACTGTCAGCCTGTCCCTTGCGCCTGCCTTTGCCATCTGATCTGTAGCACCACCCCCCTCCCAGCCTTGCCTCAAAGCCTGAGGCTGAGGCGTGTAGGCTCTGTGTCAAAGGAAAAGGTAGTTCTCACGGTCCAAGGAGCCAGAGGTTATGCTGTCCCTTCTGGGTTGTACCTTCCACGCTTACCCCTCCACCAGGAGCCACTCTGCAGGGGTGCCAAATTACACTTAATAAGTGCCAGAAATGGTTCTAAGCACGTTACGTATTAAAAAATTTAATTCTCACCACAACCCTGTGAGACAGGCATAATCATTATCCCCACTTTGCAGGTGAAGAAACTTGAGGCTGAGATGTTAAATGTCTTGCCTAAGGTCGTACAGCTCTAAGTGGCGAAGTCGGTATTCAAAATGAGGCAGGCCGGCTCCAGAGTGTAACCTTTCAACGATTATGGGAAGTGATGGAGCGGGAGAAGTTAGAATTCCAGCTTCATGGAAGGGAAAAGGACCTTGGGGAGGAATGGGGCCTGGGCCAGGGGAAGCTGCTTAGTCTAGCAATTCGGCCAGCCTGGGTATGAACTGGCAGGAGTTCCAATGCCCATGCCTGGGGCAGCTGAGACCTTGCTGGGGTTTTTGCATCATTCCTTCTCCTCACCCCCCAGCCTGTGACAAACCATGTGGAAGGACCACGGGGTAGCAGACATGTCAGAAGCCCCGCCTTCTACCACCTCAGAAGGAGCATTTTCTACTCACCAGGGCATGAGGCGGCCTAGACGGGTCCAGGGGGATTTGCTAATGCAGAAGCCCACCAGGGGGTCTGTGATGGCATCCCAAGCTCGGCCCACAAACAGGATGATGGAAGCAGAGAAAGGATCCACCTGGGATGGGAAACAGGCAAAAGATGACTTCCTCATCCTTCAACTGATGGGCAACATCCACCCTCACTGATGGGCAAAGGCAGGGCTCCCTCCCCACTTCAGCCTGGCCAGTAGGACCCTGTACTGCTCCCACCCAGGCCTTAAGCATCATCACTTGCCTTGTTAATAATGACAACAACAGTTTCCCAACAGAAGTAGCACTGTGTGTCTCCTTGGAAACTTTCCCAGATATTTCCCCCTAGGTCCTCCCCTCCGCTGCCCTTGAAAAACACTCCCATCAATTAGAATGAATCCAGAATTCAGTTCCTTGCCTCCCTCTCACAAGCCCCAACCACCTGATATCAGAAATAGCATTTGCTAAAAAAAAAAAAAAAGAAAGAAATAGCATTTGCTGGGTCACCGCAGTGGCCCTCAATTTCCCCATCTGTATAATGGGGTTATGATCCCTATCTTACAGGGTCAAGCTCTATCTTGGATGTGAAAAAGAAATCAATAGAAAAAATGTTGAAAAAGTAGACTGTTACTATCACTACCCATTCAAGCTATCCCCCTCCCCCCAAACCTTCTAGGCCTAAATAGACAGTTTCTCTGGACTCTTCCTCATCCATCAAGGCTCTACTATTACTATCACTCCAGGAAGCTGGAGAGGCCTCTCCCACACTGCAGTTTCCCCAGTCTGACTTTTCTAACTTTTTACATTTTGACAGCAGGTTCCCCATATTTGCATCCCATTTTGGGCCTGGTCCATGGGAGTTGCTCAAAAACTAGCTGCTTAAATTAAGTCATTTGTCTTTTCTGGGGCTTAGGGTTCCCCATCTATTAAGTGAATACAAGATACCTTTCTTGCAAAGTCACCAACCCCTGAGCCAAGCCAGCTACTGCTGTCCAGCTGGGGGTATTGTGTGCCAGTCTCTTCTAAGAACATCACAGCGGGCTCCATTCTATCACACCACCGCCTACCCCTCCAGGCTCTGTTGCTCTTGCCAGGCAAGGAGGAGTGAGCTGACCTTGCCAGCTAAGACTCCTGGGGCAGAGACTCCCCTTCTGGATACTCTCCAAAGCCTTCTTGTTTCTCATCCGCTGTGACTCTGAGAGGCAGGAGACTAGGGATTCCCAGTCCCATTTCACAGATGGGGAAACTGACCCTACCCTGGAGTCCGTAGTCTCTCCCACCTTGGGGTGATGGAGGAGCCCTAGCGGGCTCAGCTCACTCACCTGAGCTACATCCAACAGGTAGATCTGCAGGAAGAACCCCAGGGCACAACCTGTCACCTGGTAGGGGGTCCCCCCAACTGCATAGCAAAGTTTGTTGCAAATGGACAACTGGTTTTTCTTCTTCGACTCCTTCTGGGAAGAAGAGGAAAGAATGAAAAGAGATCCACAATCCTGGCCTTCATCCTGGAAGTTTCCAGAGACAGGAAACTCTGGAACTTTGCCAGGAGGAACAAGTCTGCCTTGCCCTATTCCCACCCAGGGAGAGCTCACTTCCCACAAGAAATGAAAGGTATTCTCTGTTCTTAAAAATCTGGAAAAGGGGAATCCATACTGAGGAAGTAGCCCCTAAGCCACCCCACCCCAGACCCAGATCCTTATCAGCTCGTCTTCACTTAGTGACTCCCCCCAAGGCCTCAGTTCTGTTTGTTTCCAAGTTGGAGAGGGAGCACGCTCCAGCAATGGACCTGTCCCCACCTGGCACCTGCTGCCACAACCTGAAAATCCTCTTGCCGCCAAGAGCTGTCTAAGCCCAGCCCTGGCTTCTGCCCTGGTTCAGAGGCTAGTGAACATGCCTACTGGGTGAGGGCTCTAGAGATCCCTAAGGGCCCAACCCAGCTGGCTCTAGGCCCAGCTGTTCCTTCCATCTGTCCCAGAGCCTCCCTGGCCCCTGGAGGCAGCCAGACTTTCAGGCAAACCCAGGAGCTGTCCTACCCTCCCTCTCTCCCTGTGCCCCTCCCCCAGTTCCCAGAGGATCTTGGAGAGGGGAGGAAAGGCCTCTAGGTGCAGGGCTGGACCCTCTCTGGGTGGGGCACTAGGGAGGTTAAGGTTGCCCAGGGAAAGTAGATTACTCAAACATGGGAGCAGCATAATTGCTTTCCCAGGCTTCTTCCAAGGATCGGTTAATAAAATTAAAACGAAAAGGCAGTCACCTCCTAGGCAGATATCTTTTGCCTGGGATCCCTCCCTGGGGCCGCCTGATGTCACTGGGCCCTTCATTATGTCCAGAGAGCTGGGAATGGGGCCGAAGGTCAAGACGCGCAAAGCGCCGCGCGCGGGCCGACAGCTACACTGACACAAACGCCTGCGGAATGCGGCTCCTTTAAGAGCAGAGCCCTTGCTCTTATGAATGAACTTGAGCGGCCCTCACTGCGGAGTTGAGAAGCAGGCGTAGCATGTGGGGGTGGAGAGCAGGGGGATGAGAGATTTGGGACCAAGTTGGGTTTCCCAGATTTCTGGGGTCTCTCTGGCGTCTAGGGCAGCAAAATTAAGCGTCCGGTCACAGAGGAACGGAAACCGACTAGGCAGAGCGGAGCCGGGCACAACGTGGAGCCACCGGTGGGGCCGCTCCCCAGAGACACCCAGAGTGGGGGGTGGGCAAAAGGGGGCCAGCGCTTACAAACCTTCTCCATCACTGCCTGCCTCCAGGGCACCCCAGGGCCCTCTCCTGCCTCTGGGTCCTCCTGTTCCCGGCTTAGCCCAAGGTGTCCCAGAACCAGGTTTATCCCGTGACGCCCCAACCTCAGCCTGCCGCCCACCCTTGACCCTCCACCCGGAGTGCCCGGCCCTCACCTTCACCTGGACCGGGCGTTCACCGGCTTGGAGGATGCCCGTGGGCAGCAGCCCCGCGGCGGAGCCGCTCTCGGCGCCCTCTCCTTTGGCCATGAGCCGCGGGCCACGCCGCCCCGGGCCGGGAAGCCGGGATGTTCCTCTGCTCCGCGATGTTCTTCTGCTCCGCGGGCCTCCGCTCCCCCCGGGCTCGCGTGGTAGTTGTAGCCGCCGCCGCCGCTACGAACGCCGCTGACTCGCTCACTGCACTCCCCACGCGCCTCTTAAAAGGTTGGGCCCTGCCCTCTCTAACTGGCCAATCCTGGAGCTCTGCTACACCGCCGCCAGCCAATCCTGGAGCCCGTCGGTCCTCCCGCCGGCCCAAACCCCTCTGCAGCTTGTGCCACCAAGCCACGTTCTCCAGCCTGGAGCCCGCATCCGGCTGCGCGTCTCCGCGCGACCCCGGGGTTAAAGCCGGAGACCCACTTGACAAGCACGAGGAACTGAGGTCCGAGGCTACAAGTGACCTGCCCGAGGTCCCCCAGAGTGAGTTCTACCTGAGTGAGATCTACACCCCAAGACTTCCGACCCCCAGGCCTAGGAAAGGCAGAGGCTTGGAAACCTACAGCCCCCTTTAACGTCTGGAGTCAGTTCGAGTCTCCCTCTGCTCCAAACCTGGAGCATATAGCGCTGACACTTTCCTAACCGACACCCCTCACCCCTCCTCCAAGACGGACCATTTCTTCTTCCCGACATTGGCATCTGTGGGGCCCTCTCGATGGGAGAGAAAGACGAGGCAACGCAGTCGCAGTCGCTGCCGGCAGGAAGCTCCTAAGTTGTGGAGAGGAGTCGGGACCACAGCCATCAGCACACAATGATGATAACAGCGGCATTTTACGGAGAGCTCCCTCCATGCTTAACATGATCTAATTCAACCCTCATAACCACCGCGTGAGGGTGGTGCTATTATTATCCCCATTTTACAACTGATGGAAGGAAAACTCAGAGAAATGAAACAGCGCTCATGTGGCAGAGGCAGGCCTATAAGGTTTTGCCCCATTTCACATCCTTCCCTCTCCACAGCCCTGTGCTATCCCTCTCAGCAAAAATTATGAGAAGGCTAAACCAGTCTCCCCAAGAAGAAGCCCTGGGAGAGGGAATTCCCTGGCGGCCCAGTGGTTGGGACTCCGTGCCTTCACTGCCGAGGACCAGAATTCAATCCCTGGATCCCTGATCGGGGAACTGGGATCCCACAAGCTGCGTGGCACGGCCAAAAAGAAGCCCTGGGAGATACAAAGCTCTGGGTTGAAACAATCAAGGAAAGGTTTGAAAGAGTGCTGAATAATCTGGTCCTTGAAAGAAGATGGGGACTTCCCTGGTGGCACAGTGGTTAAGAATCCGCCTGCCAATGCAGGGGACACAGGTTCGATCCCTGCTCAGGGAAGATGCCACATGCTGTGGAGCAACTAAGCCCGTGTGCCACAACTGCTGAGCCTGCGCTCTAGAGCCTTCGAGCCACAACTACTGAGCCCGCGTGCCACAACTACTGAAGCCCGCGTGCCTAGAGCCCATGCACTGAAACAAAGAGTAGCCCCCACTCGCCACAACTAGACAAAGCTCGCATGCGGCAACAAAGACCCAACGCAGCCAAAAATAAATAAATTTATAAAAAAGAAAGAAGATGGGAGGCTAGACCCAGATGCCAGAAAAGTCTTCTACCACCTCTGGGCCCCTTATGTCACCATCAGCCCTGGCTTCCCAGGCACTCAAGAGGCTGGGAGGGGGCCAGTTGAGACTGACTAGTGAAGTGGTTGCTGGGATGCTCAAAGGCTACTCACTCCTGTGCCTGTGGTTGCTCAGTGTCAGTTTCCTTTTTTCTTTCATAAAATCTGATTGCCAGCAGGAGAGATGAGGTCTGGCTGCCCCAGGATGGCCACACCAAGCTTCCTCGTCTGCCCTAGCAGATCCTCATCTTGGCACACAGATTTTGGCCACTGCTGAGCCTAAGGGAGCCAAGATGAGGCAGCTGAATACTGTGAAAAGGGCCTGAACTGGCCCCCACGGTTCTGCCATGAGCAGTGTGACACTGTTCTGTCTCTTCCCCTCTCTGGGCTTGAGTTGGCTGAGGGACTGTACGATCCCTTCCAGCACTAACAACCTCAGTCCGATGGGATCACACTACCACACAGGTGATTTAGACCCCTGCCAACCCGTGAGCTCTGGGAAGGTAGGAACCACATCTTTTCCACGGCCATATCCCCATTGACTAGCGGGGGCCTGACTCAGATGTGTTCAGTGATGCCTGCTCAGCCTCCCTCAGGTACAAGCATAAGGGTAGCCCATTCAGAAAAGCCCCATGCTCCTCCGTTTACCAGCTGTGTGGTTGATCCTGGGCAGCTCAGTTAACCTCCCTGTGTATAAGGTGGAGATATTAAGTGACTACCTCATAGAGCTGTCTTGGATATGAAACAAGAAAATCCAGGGGAAGGGCTTAGCACAAGTGCCTGGGAGCCGAGGCTGGGCTGGTCCCCCCTCCTGGCCCAATTCCAGTCTGCCAGCATAGCATATAAGATTCCAGATATGGCCTGACCAAGCCAACACAATAGGCCTATTATTTTCCCCAGTCTGGACACGACACATTGTTAATGCAGCCTAAGACTGCTGGGCTTTGGAGCCTTTCTCTCCCATGACTAGCTCCCATCAGGTTGTGGTCAACTAAATCATTCAGATCCTTTTCACTGGAGCTGGGGTCAAGTCAGGTCTCTCCCTCATCCTCTGCTTTGTGTAGTGTCTCCCCCTTCTTGAAGCTCACAGAACAACAGTGTCATCTTGCTTATTCCAACCTGTCGAAATTGTTTTGAATGCTGGTTCTATTGCCCCCTGTTTTCTCTCCCTAAGTTTAGATCCAGGCTGCTCCAGGCAACTTCAACTATACCATCCAGCCTGCTGGTCAAGACAGAGCCCCATAACACATCACTAGAGACACTCGTTCACCACTGACCGAATCAGGGCCCTGCTAATACAACAGCTCCCAATGATTGCTGGGCAAGCACTGTGCTAAGTGCTTTAGGTATATACCATCTCATTGACTCACAACATAACTGGGGAGGGTAGTTTTTATTACCCCCACTTTATAGACCATGAACCTGAGGCTAAGAGAGGGAAAGCAGCGACCAGTTTTATACACCCAGAGTCAGGCCTCTTTTTCAGACCATGAGCTTGGCTGTGAACTCGTCACTTAGAGATGTGGTCCTCTGGCTACACACAGTCTTGACAATGTGTCTCCATGGCCCTCTCGGCTACTCTTGTTCCTACCCCCTTTCCTCCACACCACCAGGCCTGGGGCCCAAGAGGCTTTGCTTAGGTTCCCGTCCAAGGTGGGCAGAGAGCAACCTTATCAGCTCCATTAGCCTCAGGAGCCTGGAGCAGAGACCTGGGCCCTTCTTCATAGCAACATTCTTTTCATCTAGGATAGCAGTGAGGACAAGGGCTTCTCCCTTAGGAACAGAAAGGCAACTCCCCTCTCTGAGGGGTACTATCCTTGCAGCCAACCTTGACCTTTTCTGGATCTAGCCCAGCCTCACAGTCAAGGACAAATGCATTTCAGAGATCCCCTTGTTGCTCTCCACCTGTCTATGCCCTCACAGGGCACTATTCCCAGCCTGGTGGGCTTCATCATATCCTAGCGTACTCCCCTGAAGGCCTTTGGGGAAGGCCACCGGGTCCCCTGATCTTCTTGGGAGACAGAGCAGCAGAATTAAGTGCAAAGATTCCAAGGACAGGTCACCTGCCTTCATAGCCTATCTCTACCATACAATTTACTCTTGGGCAAATTACAAAATCTCCTGAGCCTCACTTTCCTCACCTGTCAAACGGGGATAATAATTCTGTGTATCTCACAGTGTTATCATGAGGGTTAAGTAGGGTCCTTAGAACAGCGCTTGGCCTATAGTAAGCATTTAAAAAGTTTTATCGCCATCAGTAACATCATCACCACCATCATCATCAGTAGTAGTATCCTGGGCAAAGCCACACAGAGTAAGGCCACTTAAGTCAGAGGGGAGAAAATTTGATGTAAATGACTAGGGGCTAGATTTATATCTGGTGATTCAAGGTGGTATTTCTAGCCCTGTGGGATTCTTCCAGGGCAGGATTACCAGGTAGAGCCGTTGGGGTGCTGGTGCTAGGAGATTGTTGCTAAGTGAAGGTGTTGTCAGATGCCAGTGTTGCCAAGTGGGACAGTTTGCTTGCAGACCATTATCCAATGGTAAGATCTCTTTAGTCCCTAACTGGCAGATCTACCACCCTGACTTCTGGAGAAAAGGAGCCCAGCCCATGCCTTAAAACATACTTATCTCAAGAGCCACTAGTGAGTTTATACCCTAAGTGGTGGTGGTCTGAGGCCTGAGGCCAGGGAATGGCCAGGTTGAAGAGCTTAGGGCTGGGCAAGCTATTGTCTGAGGCTATTCCCCCACCTAGCCCTTTTGTTTGCCCTGCAGGGAGATGGAAGGGCAGAAAGTAAGAAGGAGGGACTCTTGAGGGTCCCAAGAGAGGCTCTTTGAGAAGGAAGTAGCTGAGGGCCCTTGAAGTCATCTGAGGGTGACCAGTTCCTGCCTGGATGTTGGTTGGGCAATAGAGAGACAGGAGAGGCCTCGAGGCTGATGCCCCAACTCAAAGCTGATCACTCCATGGGGAAGCCTCCTATCTGGGCTTCAGGACTGAGCTGGGTGATGGGTCTAATTTCTGAGCCTCAGTTGGGGCTGAGGGACATGGAGAGTGCCCAGAGACTCCTTGGGATACTTGGTGCCCCCTTCCCTACCTAGTGCCTCTGCATCTTCTCATCCTTGACTCCCCCAGGTTCAAGGTCCTCTCCAGAAGAGAGAGACAGCCCTACTTCCCAGGAAGACTCTGACTGCTGAGGTGACATGAGAATGATAGTGTGGAAGAAGCTGGGTAGGTCAGCCTTGGCTCAGAAAGCCACACCGTGGCACAGCTCTGAGGGAGACCCAGTGGCTGGACCAACCTGCCTGGTAGGCTCCGGGGTACAAGATCAGGTGAGGTGCTCTCTGGGCAGAAGCCCAAAGCCTGGCCTCAGAAGAAGGGGTGGGGACTGAAGCCTGAGTGATACTGCTCTCTTACAGGCTGGCCAGGCCTCTGCCTTCCTTCTCTTTATGCTCATTCCATATTCCTGCATAGCAGCTGTGCCTCGGTCTGCTGGCCTTGACCCTCTGAGAGCCGGTAGACTCTTTCAGAGTAAGTGATTGTTGGACTCAGACCAACGTGGCAGAAGCAGAACCTGCCTGAGGTCCCGCCTCCCATCTGGGCCTCCTTTTACCTATCTATACAAAAAGCACTCTGGACAGCCCAACACCATGCAGTGGCTGCTTCCACTTCCACTGACATGCAGAGACCTCCAGCTTTTGGTGGCTACCTTCAGACACGTAACCCTGTGATCTCATGGTGATTAGGTGCAAGAGATAAGCATAGCTGGGGCCCTTAGAGAGTGTGGCCTGGAGTCAGGCTCAACAGGATTTGAATCTAGTTCTGTCTCTAGCCAGCTCTGTGACTTTGGGGAGGTCAGTTAAGTTCTCTAAGTCTCATTTATCTGATCTGTAATTTATCAGATCATCATGTTATAAGATCAGGTGAGACAATGTATGTGTACAAAACAAACCTTACAGTTGGCTCTCAACAAATGTTAACTTTGGGACTTCCCTGGTGGTGCAGTGGTTAAGAATTCCCTGGCCAATGCAGGGGCACGGGCTCCACAACAAGAGAAGCCACCACAATGAGAAGCCCGTGCACCACCAGGAAGAGTAGTCCCCCACGCACCGCAACTCGAGAAAGCCCGCGTGCAGCAATGAAGACCCAATGCAGCCAAAAATAAATAAATCAAAAATCAATCAATCAATAAATAGGGGGATGAAAAGGTCATATTTGTTTTTTGAAAATTCATCTGTTGGGGGATTCCCTGGCAGTCCAGTAGTTAGGGCTCCGTGCTTCTACTGCTGTGGGGCTGAGGGCCCGGTTTGATCCCTGGTCGGGGAATTAGGACCCTGCAAGCCATGTGGGGAGGCCAAACTAAAAAAAAAAAAAAAAAAAGATTCATCTGTTGTTGGAGATTGGCTCAGAGGGGACCAGTTAGGGCATTGCTGCAACAGTCCAGGAGAGATGAGATGAGGGTCTGAGGATGGCCAGTGACAGTGTCATCTTTATAAAGTACAGATGTGGTCATTTTACTCCTCTGCATTTAATCCTTTTAATGGCTCCCCAGTGTCTTCAGGATGAGGATACAAGGCCTCTCTCCATCTTCTCAGCCTCAGGGATTACCAGATCCCCAGCCAGAAAATGCCCAGCCAATCCAAGCTGTTCAGTATTCCTGCACCCACCATCCTCCAACACACTTCCATGTCTGTGGTGTTCCCTGTGGCTGGCATGTTCATCCCTGTCTCAGGAACTCTTACTCATTCTTCAGGGTTTGGTTGCAGTACCACCTCCTGTGAAGCCTTCGCAGACTTCTACCCCCCAGACAGAAGCTGATGTTTTCAAATGTGTACTCAGACAGATCTCTATAAGGGCTTTGTCACATCATTCCATAACTTAGTCTGCTTATACTTGTCTCTATGATTAGATGTTACTTTCTCAGAGGATAAGATCATCCATGCTTTATTCATCTCTGTGTTGCTGGGTGGACACCGAATAGTCTCAGTGAAAGTACTGACAAGGCCACCTTTACAGCTCCCCCAAGTATCCTTTTTTTTTTTAATTTAAGACTCTCAACCTTTAAGTTTTAAACCCAGATCAGAAAGTGTTTTTCCACTGTCTATTAATCAAAGACATCCTGCCAATCAGAGGGATCAGAGGAAAGAAATTAACATTTAAAAAAATAAATTTATTTATTTTTGGCTGCGTTGGGTCTTCGTTGTGGCACGCGGGCTTTTCGTTGTGGTGGCTTCTCTTGTTACGGAGCACGGGCTCTAGGCGCACGGGCTTCAGTGGTTGTGGCTCGCGGGCTCTAGAGCGTAGGCTCAGTAGTTGTGGCGCACGGGCTTAGTTGCTCTGCGGCATGTGGGATCTTCCTGGACCAGGACTCGAACCTGTGTCCCATGCATCGGCAGGCAGATTCTTAACCACTGCGCCACCAGGGAAGTCTTCAATAAATGTTTGATGAGTGAAAGACTAAATGAGTGAAGGGGCTGTAATAGCCCCTTCCTCCATGTTTCTGGGACTATGGGTCTACATAAAGCGCTTCCTAATTTCCTTTCTGGTAGAAGTGAGACCAGAGAAAGGAAGGAACTTGCTCAAGGTCACAAAGCAAGTCATCAGTGGAGGGACTCTGTTTCCCATCCCATTGGGATTCTGAGGGCCAGCCCTTGCAGAGAAAGCCCTGTTTTGCCTGGTATCTGAGTCCCCAAGATGGACCCTCCAGACCAGGACTGGGAGGACCACAGAACACTCCCCCCGCCACACACACAAACACCAGCTCCTTGCTCCCTCCTGCCAGGAGTAGGGTTGAGATCTGGAATTCTTCCACCTCGGCTTGCAGTCTTGATCTCTGCCTTTGGGGCTGCCTCTAGGAGGAGCGTCAAAGATCTGCTAGGCTCTGGGCTGAGTGTGGGGTTCTAGGCCACCCTAACTAGTAGGTTAGACTCTGAGTTCTGGAACTAAGATGAGTCTGTGCTGGGTTCTAGGCTTTGGGGCAGGTTCTGAGCTGGACTCTAGGCTGCTCTGGGCTCTAGATTTTGGGCTTTGTTTTGACCTGAATTCTGGACTCTGAGCTTTGGGTCCTCTGGCTCTGGGTTCTAGGCTGTGACCTGGGTTGTAGGCTGAGGGTCCAGCTCTAAGTTCTGAGCTCTGATCTTGGGCTCTGGCTAGCCTTTGGGACAGGTTGTGCTCTGGGCTCTGTGGTCTGGGTTCTGGGCTGGACTTTGGACCAGGGATGGGCTTGTTTGGCCTCTGGGTTCAAGGCTCTGAGCTGTACTTTGGGGCTGGGGTGGGCTGAAACCTTAGGTGGTAAGCTGTGATCTCTGTCCTCTGAATTCAAGGCTCTGGGCTTACATTGGGTGGGAGGAAGGGGTTACAGAAGGGAGAGTAGCAAATTCTTGAGCTTCTCCCTTTGCCCCACTTCTCTTCCTGGAGATTTTCAAGCTTTACTTCCTCTTCCCAGAGGAGAAGGCCAAAGTGAAGGTGGTAGTAACCTTCCTTGAGGTGCCAAAGACTTCCCTGGTCACCAGGAAGAATAAGTGAAGGGTAGGGCAGGTGACAGGTGGAGGTGTCCTCAGGTGGGCAGGATCTATTCTGCTTGTTATCAAGGACCTTCCCACAGAGCAGAGTGTAGTGAGGAAGCACAGGCGCAGCTCATGGCAACCATGGGGTGAGAGCAAGGGGTTCCTACCCCTACCTTTCCTTTCCTCCCCCCGAGATGTCACCCCACCCTCTGTTCCAGCCAGGAGTAGGGCTTGAAGCTCTTGGGCCCCAGAAGAGGTAGTTTCCAGGGCTCACCGAAGCCTTTGCTCAGGTCCATCCCCTTACCCTGACTGCTTTCTCCCTTACAATGGACCTCTCCACATTTTATTCCCCTTCCTCCCCCATCTGCTCTGGAGCCTTTTGCCCAGCAGGACTCCTCCCCAGCCCCAATGCTGGACATGCTCACTCCACGACGCTGCCATGAATGCAAGGCCTATGTGCTGGTGACAGAATTCACTGAAGGAGCAGGAATTCCTGTAGGGAAATACAACTGGGAAAAATCATTGAAAATTGTACATGACACATGACTGCCCGAGGGGAAAAACAACCAAAACCTGTTAACAGGATGTCCCCTCATGAGTACACTCAGTTCCTAACTTTATTCTCCTGTCTCAGATCTTCCTTCCCTCACACCCACGGAAAGAGACCACCTTTCCAGTTCTTCATTGGGCAAAGTCCCCATTAGGCTCTGTGCAGGAAACCTCACCCCCTAAGCCACATGGGATCAAATCAACAGGATAAGAAACACTCAGCAGAACACTCGCCAAAGTCTGACTTGTTCAGTCTAGACGAATTTCACAGCAAGAGCGTGCAGAGGTACAGGAAATAGCCTTCACCAGACAGCCTAGGGTGGGCTTGGCAGTTTTTATTCTCAGTGTCCTGTCCCTTTAAAGTCTTTCCACCAATGAGAAGTAACAAGCTATGCCTCCTCCTCATTGTTCAGATTTGGCCTTTTGGGTGAGTGGGGATGGCGGGGTGGGGATAGAGTGGTTAAATGCAGATCAAAAACACACATACACACATACGCCTATAAAATAAAAGTGTTTATTCTCAGCAACAGTATAGTCTAAATCCATATTGAGGAAGAAAAACACTTTCCTAAGAGCCCTATAATTGGGTCCCTGCCCATAGTGGGGATAACTCGAATTATCTTTTAGAGCAATGGCAGATCCTCTGAGCACATCCTCTTGTTTCAGGCTATGCCCCAGCCTACCATGTATAAAAACAAGCCTGCAAAGAGCATTAACCTGTGATAGTTCCTCTTGGGTATCTAATGTCCTTGTAAGAGCTTTTTTAAAAAAAATAATAAATATTTATTTTTGGCTGCGTTGGGTCTTCGTTGCTGCGTGTGGGCTTTCTCTAGTTGCAGCGAGTGGGGGTTACTCTTGGTTGCAGTGTGCGGGCTTCTCATTGTGGTGGCTTCTCTTGTTGCAGAGCACAGGCTCTAGGCGCACAGGCTTCAGTAGTTGTGGCGTGTGGGCTCAGTAGTTGTGGCTCGTGGGTTCTAGAGTGTAGGCTCAGTAGTTGTGGCGCACAGGCTTAGCTGCTCTGCGGCATGTGGGATCTTCCCAGACCAGGGCTCAAACCCGTGCCCCTGCATTGGCAGGCAGATTCTTAACCACTGCACCACCAGGGAAGTCCCATTAAGAGCTTTGAAATGATTACTTCCTTCACTTTGGACCAGATGAAAATCATGGGGAATGGAGGGCTTGAATTCTTCCTGTCCCAGAGGGAAGCATTCCAGAAGTGTGGAGCATTGGGTTTCCCAAGTACATACTCATTCTGTACATCTCAGCTCCAGTCCCCCACTGTGACCACTGAATCCTCCCTTACAGCTCTGTTTGTCTTAAAAAAGCCTCGACCTAAAACACACAGGGTTGTGAACCTCCTGGGCATGCTCAGTTCTTAACATGTTTCATGTTTGTTCATTGTGTCTTCCCAGTCTTCAGGAGCCCCAGGATGCAAGGATGAGACCAAGAGCCCTTCATTCAGGTGAGCATTCACTGAGCCCTGACTCTGTGTCAGGCAGAGTCCTCAAGGAGTTCAGAGTCTAGAGGGAGAAACCAACAGGTAAATAAATCATTACAGTAAGGATTTGATTTAAAAAAATTATGATAGAAGGAAACGGAGGAGAAATATGGGCAGGATTGCCATGTTGCACAAGTCTGGGGGTCTATATGATGGGTCCCTCCAGAGTTGTGCAACGAGACTGCCCTGGTCACGTGCGAGCCCAGAGGAGGCATCTGATCCAGTCTGTAAAGTCCCTTGAGGATAACAGGCATTAGCTGGGGCTCGAAGGGCAAGTTTGCCAGGCAGACGAGGAGTGAAGGACCATCCAGACAGAGCAAACAGCATGTATGAAGCCACAGAGGGGTGAGGCAAGATGCTAAGTGCTAGGAAATCCATTTTGGCTGAAGCACAGAGCACATGTGGGGGAATGCCGAGAGCTTTTTGTTAAATGAGTTAATGAATGCAAGAAGGGCTATAATAACAAAAATCATAATATCCAACATTTGTTAACCACTCACTCTACGCCAGGCACTGTACCAAGTGGTTTCAGTGAATTTCTCACTTTCACCACATCCCCGTGAAGTAAGTTCTTTAATATCCTCTCCTCTGCAGATAAGCACAGAGAAGTTAGTTAACTTGCTCAAGGTCACAGAGCTAGTGGCAGAGCCAGGATGGAAACTCAGATGTCCTGGACTCTAGAACTCTGAGCCATTGACCACTGCTTCTCTTAACACTAGGGCCCTTAGCTTTGGGCAGGGATGGCCTCAGTGCAGAGCCAGGTGGGCACCAGCAGTCACATCAGCCCCCCTTTGGGCTTCGCCAGCAGCAGTGCTTTCACTGGCCATTGACATTGACAAGAGTCAATGGTTCCACTGAGATCCTAAGCAGAAAGGGAAAAAGAGGAGAGAGCCTCATAAGTGAATTCTCTGGGCATGTGTGAGAAGCCCCTGGGATGCCCAGAGCTCCCGGGAGGACTTTGAGGGAGGCTGGGGTCCTGCAGAACCAAAAAAAAAAAAAAAACACATACACAATTTGGTGACCGTGTTTTTATCCTAGGCATGGTTACACCCTGAAAAAATGTCAAATTCTCTTCAGGTCTCTCATGTCTGCATGTCCATGCCACCTATTTTTCAACCCCATCAGGACCTCCCATCGCTTGACACACCCCCATCTTCTCCCAACCTAGCATCCCTTCCTAGTTTTACTTTGTCTTTCCTCCACCGGGCTGGCATTTCTTTTGCAGACACATTCCCCTGTCCTCATCCTGGGTCAAACACAACTGATTGCTTTCTCTGCTTCTATGCCAGCCTACTGCAAGCTGCTGGAGGAAACCCTGAGCTCACCTGCTCCAGAGCCCTTTGCTTAATCCTTGCCAGCTCTCAGGCTTTTTTCTCAGCCTCATTCTAGGGCATTTCCCCCTCAGCATGACCTTAAAGGACCTCTTCCTTTAACCCTCTTTTCTATTTACCCCATCCTCTCCCACCACTTCAGTGACCATATTTATATTAATAGACTGTATTATATTCTATACTAATATACTAATAACTCCTCAATCACGGCTCCACCCAAATCTGGATGCCTCAATGTGTACTTCACACGGTTGTTAATAAAAGCTAACTTTTTTTGATTTGTTAGACACTGTGCTTGATAGATGACATGGACCCTGCCCTCGTGAGTTCACAATCTGCTGAGCAAATAGAACTAGGCAATTAGAATGGAGGGTGTTGGCAGACAGAGCTGAGGGGACAAGAGAGATAGCCGATCCAAGGGAAGTGTATCAGTTAGGCTTGGATTTGGCTGGAGGTGACAGAAAACCCCAAATCACAGTCATTACAACCAGTTAGAAGTCTGGAAATAACTAGTCCAGAGCTAGTCTGGTGGATCCATGACCATCAGAAACCCAGTGCTTTCTGTTTTATTGCTGTACCGTCTTCCGCCATCCTTAACACAATGCTTCCATCTCGTTGTCCAGGATGTCTGCTCAAGCTCTGGTCATCACGGCTGCATTCCAGTCAGTCCCAAGGAGGAAGGCGTGAAAGCAGCACGCTCTCCCTTTAGAAACAGTTCCTGGAGGTTGCACAAAATCCTTCTGCTCACAAGCTGACTAGCACTTAGTCACAGAGCCACACCTAGCTACAAGGAATTCTGGGAAATAGAGCTTTTACGCCAGGCAAACTTTGTGCCCAGCTAAAGAGCAGTGTTCTATGACTAAGGGCAAGCAGGGTAACGGATATTAGGGGACAACTAGTAGCTTCAACTTCAGAAAGCATCCTGACGCTTAACCTGAATTGTGAGGGATGAGTCGGAGTCAGACAGGCAGGGTAGGGTGTTTTAGGCAGTGGGCTGCGGAGTGCATTTTTGGAAATGCAAGTGATTCAGGGTGTCTCCAGCATGGAGTGAGGGAAGACACAAGATCACATTATCTAAGGAATGATTCTGAGAGGGGAGGCATGGCCCGTTCTGAGGAAAGAGGCACACCTAGAGAAAGGGCAGGGAGGAACCAGCCTGAGTTAAAATTAGGTTCCTCCAGAGATCAGCTGCCCGAATATGGCTTGGACTTAGAAGTCCCTAAACTTTCCTTCTCCGGCCTAGAGTTCCAAGAGATGCCGATTTGCACTTGGGCTAACTCTGCTTAGCAGGGAGGCTCTGGAAGCTCTGGAGCTGGGATGCAGTTCGAGATAATCATCTAGGGCCTGTTAGTGGCAGCAAGGCCACTGGCCTCAGCAGCCTCGACCGCTGGTCAAAGGCAGGGCAGTGCTCACATGAGCTACCAGCTGTAGCATCCTCCCCAGACACATCACCAGGCCTTCCAAAGGTTATATTTATTTCCCCAGGCTGTTTGTAGACGTCAGGGCAGGGCAGTCAGCTGGGCATGGAGTGTCTGGTTCTCTGGAGAAGAGACCCAACCCCCTTGACTCACGCATACTGCCCTTCTCTGCTCTTTCAGCAAGGGGACAATGACCCTGGCCCGGGTCACCTCAGAGAATTCAGCAGGGAATTCCAGATATGCCAACACCTCCCCACTGCCCACTGCCTAACAGAGCTCTCCAGCTCACACTCTCACCCTGTCCCACATCACATACAGACATACCACATACACACATTGCTTGGACCACATACCTATCTCCACATATACAGTTATCCACACACAAAAGTCACATACACATCACACACATGCTACGTATAGGCACAGCCCTCCAACTACCCCCATCATTTATAGACACACATTACCTGCAGACATATACGCACCACACACAATAGTCTAACATGCCTATACCCACCACACACCATGCCATACCTACACAGGCACACACCGGCACATCACACCCAGACCCCCACTGATGGCGGTTCCTGGGTCTGGGCGACAGGGTCCCCAAGTTCCCTTATCCATAGGAACCCTTGCCTTTTGAGCTTTGATGGGACAGAGACTCAGTGAGGCAATCAGAGGGGAGAAGGAGGTACCCTACTTCCCCACCTGAAATATATATACTCAGCCCCCAACAAAGAAGGAAGACTGGCCTTTCCCCTATTACTCTATGGACTCGTGTTTGCACCTGACGTCAGGGACATGTAGTTCTGGGCAGGGGCTCCAGTATTCCAGTAGGGTGCCTTGGCTCTGTCCCCTAGAAACAAGGCTGCGCCAGGCCTACCAATGTCATAGTGGCAGGAAAACCCTTATGCAATGGGCACTGGAATGTGAAGGACACCTGCAGGAACTGACCCAAAGGACCTGGGGAAGGGTGAAGAGGAAAGGCCTTCACGGTTATTGACATCTACTCTCCTCTAGGTGCCATGCCTTGGACTCCACAGCCTTGTCTCCTGCCATTCTCACATCCACTGTTGTCCCATTTTATAGGCAAGAGAATTGGGGCGCCAAGGATCACAGCCAGTAAATGGCAGGCTCATGCTTTGAACCTGGGACTGTTTGTCCCCATAGCACTTGTCAGGGCCCTGACGTTGAGCTGGGATACTGCAGCAATGTGGCTTGAGGGCAGGGGTAACCCCAGAAGTGAGCAGGCTGTATAGGGCTCTGTTTAGTCTCTTCCCATGCTCTCTCCCTCCTTCTAACTGGGGAATACTGAGGCAGGAAACCTCAGTCCAGGAAAGTGGAGCTGGAGACTGGGAAGGTAGGAAACAGTTGGCTGGATTATGAGTCTGGACCCAATGCTATAGGCTAAGCCTATACTTGTCCTGGATATAGAGCCAAAGCTGGTGCTAGGCCAGGAGGTGGAGCTACAGCTTGAAGCAGGTCAGAGCTAGAATCAGTGTTGGGACTGAGCCAGGAGCTGGACCTGGAGCTGCTGTTGCTGGAGTGAATCCAGGCCAGATCAAGGACTGAACCTGTAGCCAGAGCCAGGATAGTGGGATTGGGGGATGGAGGCTAAGGGAGTCCCAGCTCATGCTTACAGAACCTCCCCAGTACGTCAGGTACTGTGCTAGGTGCAAAGGGAGAGACACGCTGGAAGGAGCTCATGCTACCCAGTAGGGGAGAGAGAGTCAGGAACACCAGGAATTTTAATCCAAGGTAACTTGGTTCTGGCAAAGGGGCCCTCCACGAAGCTGGGCCTTTGACGATGGCCAGAACTTCAGTCGGCAGAGATGGATGAAGGAGATTGTGGTAGGCCAAGTAGGCAATGGGTGCAACGGTCCAGAGTCAAGAAAGCCCAGCCCAGGGTCTGTTCAGAGGAGGGTGAAGTAGATCCTGTTTGGCTGGAGCAGGCCGGGGGAGCAGTGAGCATGAGAGCCCAGAGGGCCTGGTTACCTGCTATGGAATTTGCACTTTATCCAGAGGGCAATGGGATATCGTTGGCAGGTGTTAAGGACAATGACGTGGCCAGACTTGGGTTTTAGGAGAGACCGCCAGCTGCTCACGTGGAGGAGGGACTGGGGTGGAGGTGGGAGAACTGGAAGTCAGGGAGACCAAGGGAGAGGCTGATGGAAAGACCGATGCAAGAGATCACAAGGCCCAAACTGGAGCAGTGACTCAAGGACTGGAGGGAAGCGGACAGATACAAGGTCTGTAGAGGGGTAGGATTGACAGGATTTAGTAATTATTTTTTGATTGAGTGTGAGGGCGAGGATGAAGCCTAGGAGGATACCCAAGGTAGAGCCCAAGTGTCAGGGAGACTGAGAAGCCATCACAGAAGTGGGGCCACCCCAGGAGAAACCGTAGGGATGGAGCCTGAGCTCCAGCCTTGTCCTCCCAACTCTGCCTCTCACCAGCTGAATGTCCTTGGCATGCTATTTATGTTCTCTGCACCTCAATTTCTTCTTCTGTAGAATGGAGAAGATTGCATTTCCTGCATAGACTTTTTATGACGATCAGATAAAACATGCATGGTGGTGCCTGGCCCATGGTAAGAGTCAATGCATGTTTCAAAGCTCAGCCCTGCCCCAGCCCAGATCTCTGGCTTCCAAGTAAGATCACTGGCCTCTACCAATAACAGTCGCAATACCTTTTGGTCACAAGGGTTGGGGTTCCCTCACCTGACCTGTTGTCCTACCATGTGGCAGCTCCAGGTACCTCTGGACTCCCAACTTCCCCACAGCTGAGAATGTCCTGGGTGCCCTGTTTGCTCACTCTGCAGCCAGAGGGGCCCAGCTGGGCTCTTCCTCTGAGCTCCCCTTCCCAATAGTGCTCCAGAGGCCCACCAAGTGACCCTGGGGGGCAAGAAGCAGCTTCTGAAGGGCACTTAGGTGTTCTGAACTTGACTGGGGTCTTGCCCCCATCTTACCATTCAGGCTACATCAGGCTCTGGTCAGAACCCCTCCTCCTTAAATATTCTTTTTTATTTTTGCTGTGTTGGGTCTTCGTTTCTGTGCAAGGGTTTTCTCTAGTTGCAGCAAGCGGGGGCCACTCTTCATCGCAGTGCGTGGGCCCCTCACTATTGCAGCCTTTCTTGTTGAGGAACACAGGCTCCAGAAGCGCAGGCTCAGTAGTTGTGGCTCACGGGCCTAGTTGCTCCACGGCATGTGGGATCTTCCCAGACCAGGGCTCGAGCCCGTGTCCCCTGCATTGGCAGGCAGATTCTCAACCACTGCGCCACCAGGGAAGCCCCTTAACTATTCTTTAGTCCACCTCTGCGGTGAGATACTGGGGAGAGGGCCAGTGCTGCAGGTGGAGGATAAGTCCCCCTGGCAAGGCAGGGGATGTAAAAGGAAGAGATTCTGGACCCCGCAAAGTCTTGCAGGCTCCTCTCCTCCTCCTTTTACATCTTCCAGTTCCTTCATCCCTTAATGTAAACAGGTCCTCAGGATCCATCCTGGGCCTTCTGTTCTTCCCACACATCCCTGGGGTGACTTTTTTTTTTTTTTTTTTTGGCCATGTTGGGTCTTGGTTGCTGTGTGCAGGCTTTCTCTAGTTGTGGCGAGCGGGGGCTACTCTTCGTTGCAGTGCATGGGCTTCTCGTTGCAGTGGCTTCTCTTGTTGCAGAGCACGGGCTCTAGGCTCGTGGGCTTCAGTAGTTGCAGCACACAGGCTCAGTAGTTGTGGTGCATGGGCTTAGTTGCTCCATGGCAAATGGGATCTTCCCGGACCAGGGATTGAACCCGTGTCCCCTGCATTGGCAGATGGATTCTTAACCACTGCGCTACCAGGGAAGTCCCCCCCTGGGGTGATTTAACCAGGCCTCCTGTCTCACCAACGGTGTGTCTTAGTGCTGGCTCTCTCTTTTGAGCACCAGATCTGAGATACCTCACTGATCTCATGACTGACGCAGACTCTCAGACCGCACATGGCTAAATACAAACTTATTTCCCTCCTCTGGACCCTCAGGTCAGTGAATGGGTCTACCTTCCACCCATTCCCTCAGGCCAGAAACCCAAGAGTCAACTTGTCTCCTCTTTCTCCCCCATTCCCCACATGCTGTCAATTCTACTTTCGAAATTCCTGACACCTGTCTGCTCTTTCGCTCCATCTCCACTTCACTTCCTGGTAAGGTCTCCACACCTTCCACTTAATCACTAACTTCTGGCCTCTAGCCCAGCTGTGAAAACGCAAAGGACTTCAGATCTTTTCTTGGTTCAGGGGACGCAAATGACATGAACTGCCCCATTCTGACACGTTTAAGAAATCTTTTTCTTTTTTTTAAGGAGATGTCCCAGAAGGCAACATTTTAAAACCAAGGCAACCAATAACCACAGCTTAAATATAATATCTGGCTTTCAAAATAAATTTGCCTTGCAGACCCTTGCAACAGGGGAATTGCCCAAGCGTTTTTAATTTTTTTTTCTAGTAAAACAATTAACAGCATTTTGCAAAAGACATAGGAAAACACACTATAAATAAAGAGACTGCCTCTAGCACAATAGCCAATAGCAGGTTATGAAACACAAGCTTCCCAGACCATCAATCTTTTAAAAAGAAGCCCAAATCTGAGTTTTAGATGAAGTTTCACAATTTTCAAAGGTTGGCAATCAGTTTTCAAAATCTTTGAAACCACTGTTCAGGCCTCCAGTGTGCAACTTTTGGCCCCTCTAGTGCATCCTCCACGCCACTCTTGAAATGATCTTTTGCAATAATAAAAATTATTTTTTGAAAAGATCCAACACTTAATGCTGACTGATTGCAGCCATGATTCCAAGTGCTTCACACGGAATTCATTTAATCCAACACTCCATGAAGTAGTGGAGCTACGTCCGCTCATTTAATCCAACATTCCACCCACTGAGGTCCAGAGAGGTTAAGTCATTTGCCCAAGTTACACAGCGGAGTGGTGGAGCCAAGATTCCAACCCAGCCATCTGACCACAGAGCCACCAACTGTGAAGGTCCTTGGGATCATGGACCTGTGCCTGCCGCACCTTAATAACTGATGGGTATGTGAATGAGTGAAGGCATGAAGGAAGGCAGATCGAGTCTTCCCTGCCCAGTAACTACCTGCCTGAACGTCGCGGGCCCCGCCCCACCAGCGAACGCCAAGAACGCGCTCCTGGGGGTCCGCGGCGACTCAGCGGGAGCGAGCCTTGCACAATGCAGGTGCCGGCTGCTCCCTCCCTTCCGCCGCTTTGAGGCTCCGGGACAGCCCCGGCCACCGCTTCCTGCGCACAACCGCCGGGCCTGAGACGTCCGGCTGCCTCCCTCCGCCCCCCGAGCCCCAACCCTGGAGTCGGGGTGGGTTCACTTCCTGGCTGTGTGCTTGGGGCAGGTCAGCCAGCGGTGCCACGACGGATTTGTTGCCTCCTGGTCCTTCCCGTCCCACGCCCCTTCCCTGACACACCGAGTGTCAGGGTGGTCCAGGACTCAGAGCCAATTTAAATTCGGCACCTACCCCACCCCTCCACAAGTATGATAATAATAGCTTCTACGTCATGAGAACACCTTCCTAGGTGATGGGAAGGCCCAGCCGAGAGCTCTGCACGGATGATCTCGTTTAATCTTCACAATGGTCATGCATGATGAGTATTCCTACCCCTATTTGTCAAGTTAGGAGACTGAAGAGCAGATTGGTTAAGTGCCTTTCTCAGATCAGGCAGTGGGGGGATGGCGGAGCCCTGATCTGTCTGACACCAGTGTCTTGCTTGTTCTTGTACAGTGTTCTGTGTAGCTGATCCAACGTTTGGGGCCAGGGACTGGAGCCAGGCCTGGGAAGACAGACCCAGGTGGGTGCTTCCTGAGGGAAGCACCCTTCTGATGGGGGAAAACTTTCTAGTTGGGAGTTGGACAGTAGCACACCGTGCTATAATACTTCCACCATAACAGGTATAGTAGATAATAGTAAAATACAGTAAAACAACTGGGGAATGGTGAGTTTGGAGTCTCTACTATCTTTGTTTTTCATATTTATTTAAATGTAAATTTATATAATTTAATTTTTAATGACCACATGTAACAACCTGTTCCCACGATTCCTGAAAAGGCAACAACTCCAGCACAGCACTGGGCCTAGGTCACTCAGGCCCCAAGGGTGGCAGCTCCTTCTGCTGCCTCAGGTCTCCTACACACAGGAGTCACCGTCTCTCTAGCCTGGGTTTCCCTCTAGTGGACAGAAGAGTGATTCCAGGTGATTCCCTGGCTCCACCTGTGCCCAGAGGTCAGAACCCAGAGCAGGGTGTGGATGAGGTTTTGTCATCCACCACGGACAAAGTTTCTTAAGGAGAGTTCATATGGTTTCACAATTATCCTCAGGCACGGGACACGTGGTATTCTATCTCTCTGAGGGGCAGTCGTGGAGGGCCCCTGGGCGACAGCCATGATCATGATCTCCAGAGCTGCTCAAAAATTCCATCTCATCCCCCATGTGATAGCTCAGGCTGGCTACATCAGCTCCCCCCACTCCCATCAAGTCTACCTCTAAAAAAGGCAAATTTGTGAGTGCCTTGTTTGTATCAGGGCTTAAGTTTTCACATAACTCATAGTCCACTAGTGAAACACTGACGAGGACCATTCATATGTGTCGGGCACATATGAGAAGAAGGAGTCAATTAGATGCAGAGCTGGGGCTCCCTCTCCTGCATTATGCTTAGACTCTCTTCTTCCAGAAGTGATCTTTCCAAAGCACAGATATATCTGTGTCACTCCTCCACTCACAAACCTCCAATAATTCTCCATTGCTTTCAGCTTCAGTTCAAGCTCCTTCACCATACAGTCAAGGCCTCGATTGAGACCCCACCTATATTGTTTACCTTGAATCTCCAAAGAAAGGAAGAAAAGAAAACTGACATTTTTGAAATTCTCCTCTGGGCCAGGCACTGTGCCAAATGCCTTGCCAACAGTATTATTTAATTCTCCAATAATGCTACTAGATAAGGATAACCACTTTACAGATGAGAAAACTGAGAGGCAGTACAAGCTGACTCAGCGTGACACAGCTTGCAAACAGAGAAGTTTTATATTTAGCCTACCCATCTCCGTTCTTGAAAGCTGTCCCTGTCTCTCTACACCTGGCCCCTTCCCCAGGTTGGCTGCAGAGTGAGGTGCAAAGACTCCAGAACTCCCTTCTCACTGCACTCAAGGCAAGGCCACATTTCTTAGGGTTCTAAGGAAAGGATTGCTTTTCAGTGAAACTCAAGCAGAGCCACAGACTTGGGATAAGAAACCAGATTTTAATCTGATTAAATTTTTCTGGTGTTGACGCCAGAGTCCTTCATCTCCCCTCCTTCCCCCTTTCTCTTCCCTAACTCTCCCTTCTCATCTTCTCCCACCTTCATCTCCTTAACTTCCACTGGAATCCTAAACACCTTTAAGGCTCAGATGAAATTTCCCTCCTCCAGTAAGCCCTCTCAGACCACCTGGCTCAGGCATCTGCCTAATGAAAGTGAGAATTGTTGAAGTTTGAAAGGGAGAGCAGATTTCTGGCGGAACATGAGGATTGATCACATGGGTTTATCTCCACTGATTCCTGAAATTCCACTAAAGTGACAGTAAATGGATTAGGAAAAAAGTATAAACTCACAAGGGAAGGGAATGACTGCTTAATGGGTGTGGCGTTTCTTTTGGGGGTGATGAAAATGTTCTGGAAATTGTGGTGATGGTTGCATGAAGGAAAGAAGGAAAGAAAGAAGGAAGAAAGAAAGAGAGAGAGAAAGAAAGAAGAAAGGAAGGAAGGAAGAAAGAAAGAAAGAAAGAAGGAAGGAAAGAAAGGAACGGGAGAAATTGGACCCATGCTTCACACCATATACAAAATTTAACTCCAATGGATCAAAGACCTAAATATAAAAGCTAAAACTATAAAACTCTAGGAAGAAAACATTGGGATAAATCTGCATGATTTGGTAATGAATTCTTAGATATGATGCTCCAAACCACAAGCAACAAAAGAGAAAGTAGATTCACTGGATTTCATTGAAATTAAAAACTTTTGTGAATTAAAGGACACTATGAAAAAAGTGAAGAGGCAATCCACAGGATGGAAATAAATATTTGCAAATCATGTATCTGATAAGGGTCTAGTAACCAGACAATGACAAAAAGACAAACAACTCAATTAAAAGATGGGCAAAGGATTTGAAGAGACAGTCTCCAAAGAAGATATACTAATGGCCAATAAACATGAAAAGATGCTCAATATTATTAATTCTTAGAGAAATGTGAATCAAAACCACGAGGGGAATTCCCTGGCAGTCCAATGGTTAGGACTTGGCACTTTCCCTGCCATGGCCTGGGTTTGATCCCTGGTCGGGGAACTAAGATCCTGCAAGCCTCAAGGCGCGTCCTCGCCAAAAAAACCACAGTGAGATACCACCTTACATCCACTAAGATGGCAATAAAAATAACAGTAATAAAAACTGAAAATAAGTGTTGGCAAGAATGTGGAAAAATCAGAGCCCTTATACATTACTGGAGGGAATATAAAATAGTGCAGCCACAGTGGAAAACGGTTTGGCATTCCTCAAAAAGTTTGGCGGTTCCTCAAAAAGTTCAACATAGGGGACTTCCCTGGCGGCTTAGTTGTTAAGACTCCGTGTTTCCACCACAGGGGGCGTGGGTTTGATTCCTGGTCTGGGAACTAAGATCCCAGGCATGCAGCCAAATAAGTAAATAAATAAATATAAATTAAAAAATAAAAGGTTATTTAAAAAAGAAAAAAGTTAAACATAGAGTTGCCACCTGACACAGCAATTCTACTACTAAGTATATACCCAAAAGAATCAAAGTCATATATTCAAACGAGAACATGTACATGAATGTTGATAGCAACATTATTCATAATGGCCAAAAAGTGGAAACAATCCAAATGTCCATCAACTGATGATGAACAAAATGTGACATATCTATACAATGAAATATTATTCAGCCACGAAAAAGAGTGAAATCCTGATATACGCTGCAACGTGGATGAACCTTGAAAACACAGTGCTTGGCAAAAGAAGCCAGATGCAAAGAGTCACATATTGTATAATTCCACTTATATGAAATGTCCAGAAAAGGCAAATCCACCGAGACAGAAAGCAGATTAAAGGTTGCCAGGGTGTAGGAGGGCAGGGAATGACTGTTTAATGGATACCAGTTTTGGGGGAGGAGTGATGAAAATGTTCTGGAATTAGATGTGACAGTTGTACCACCTTGTGAAACCACCGAATTGTACACTTTAAATGGTTAAAATGGTGAACTTGATGTTATGTAAATTTTACTTTAATTTTTTATTTACTTCTTTATTCATTTATTTTGGCCACGCTGCACAGCATGTGGGATCTTAGTTCCCTGACCAGGGATCGAACCCATGCCCCCTGCAGTGGAAGCATAGAGTCCTAACCACAGGACCACCAGGGAATTCCCTACTTTAATTTTTAAAAAGAAAGAAAGAGTAGGGGAGATAACAGCAATTGAGAGATGTGAAGCTGGAAACCAGATGGATAAGGGCTGGCTGCCTTAGCAAAAGGCCAGAGGAAGCTGAAATACAGCTCCTTATCCAGGGAGTGAGGAAGAGAGAGAAGTGCCAACAAGAAACAAGTCTATAACTGCATCAGAACACAAAAACAGCTCAGGAACAGGAGGCGCTGGATACATTTGAAGGCAGGTTGTAGGATGGGGCTGAAAAGGGGAGGCCTGCATGGAAGCATAAGGAGTTAGACTCCTAAATCTCCTCCTTCAACCTCTGCAGCCAAGTGACTGCCCTCTTCCAGCTCGTCAGGAGTTTGAATTGAGAGGCTCTGGACTTGGGAACACCAGGCACAGCTGAGAATAGGAGTGACAGACTGTACTGTAATGAGGGGGGATTTGCTGAACTATAAGACCCTCTCACCCCTTTTCCCCTCTTGGTTCCCAGAACACTGTCGAGCAGGCTTATTACCTTGCCCCTGGTAGAAGATTAGAGGACTTCTCTACATGGAAATTTCAAAACCCACTGATACAGACAGATGAAGAGTTCCTGGTAAAACTGCCAGATATCTGCTTACTCACCCTTTAGTGAAGCTCCATAACTAAAAGACCACCGCCCGCCCGGTCCCCACCACACACACATAGAGCTTTCAATCAGCTTGTAATACTTCACTCTTTAATATAAGTAAAAGCTGACAGCAAGGATCACCAGACATTTGATGAAAGCCTCTAACAAAAAAAAGAAAAGAGCAAAGCAAGTGCGGGGTTGGGGAGACAGATTCCAAGGAATAGGGAAAACAGGGAGCGGAAGAAAACTTCAAAATTTATAATTAATATAAAAACTATTATTAATAGCCTCAGAGGGAAAAGAGAGGGGGAAATTGTGTCCATGGAAAAAAAAAGAAACCACAAAAAGGGAACATTTGAGAAACCAAAAAAAAAGAGCTCTAAAAATTTTTTTTAAATATAGTAGTCCAAAAATTAAATCTATAGGTTGGAAGTTGAGGAAATCTCCTGGAAAGTCAAAAACAAACAAAAACCAAAACGAAACCACACACACAGAGAGATTGAAATTGAAGAAAAGATAAGAAAAGGATAGCAGGAGTTTCAGAAAGAGAGAAGAAAAGAAAATGAATGGAGTGGGGAAGTTTTTCAAAAAAATTATTGCAGAGTGTAATTATTTTTTCAGATTTGAAGGTTCATAATGCAAAAAGATCCTGCAATGCAATTCTGACACTAGCTATCCAGAGTAGGCCAAGTTTCACAGGTTAAGGGCATAGTCCTCCAAAGGACTTCCCTCACTTCAGACACCAGCTGCAAGTTTAGAGGTTCCCAAACCACCCACATTTCTGACCAACTGACTACAAATTCAGGGAGTTTCCACTACCCCCTGAGGTTTTTTTTTTTTTTTTGCGGTAAACGGGCCTCTCACTGTTGTGGCCTCTCCCATTGCGGAGCACAGGCTCCAGACGCGCAGGCTCAGCGGCCATGGCTCACGGGCCCAGCCGCTCTGCGGCATGTGGGATCTTCCCGGACCGGGGCAAGAACCCGTGTCCCCTGCATCAGCAGGCGGACTCTCAACCACTGCACCACCAGGGAAGCCCCCCCCCGAGGTTTGATAATACACTAGGACAATTCACAGACTTCAGGAAAATGCTACACTTATGGTTACAGATTTATTAGGGTAAAAAAAGATACAAATCAGGACCAGCCAAAAGAAGACACAAAGGACAAGGTTTGAGGGTCCCAAATGTGAAGCTTCCAGTGTCCCCTTGCTGTGGAGTCAGAACACATCACCCTCCCAGCACATGGATGCAGAGTACTGTTAACCAGGAAAGCTTACCTGAGCTTCAGTGTCCAGTTTTTATTGGAGTTTCATTACATAGGCATAGTGGATTGAATCATTGTCTGCATGATTGAACTCAATCTCCAGCCCCCTTCCCATTTCTAGAGGTCAGACAGTGTCACATGGCTTAAAGCTCTAAACCCCTAATCACAAGGTTGGCCTTTCTTGTTTGACCAACCCCTATCCTGAGTCATCTTAAACTATCCAGGGGACCACCATGAGTAACCTCATGAGCATAAACTATCAGGGCCCTAATAACAAAGACAGTCCTATCACTCTGGAAATTCCAAGAATTAGAGGCTACCTCCTAAAGACAGGCGACAAGGTCCAGTCAAATTATTTATTATACAACAGACCCACACCAAAGCACAGCAGTGAAAAAAAAGTCAGAATTCCAGAGACAAAGAGCACATCCTAAAATCTTCCAGAAAGAGAAACTGGTCACATACAAAGGTTTGTAGATCAAATGATATCAGTTTTCTCAATAGCAATACTGGTTGCTAAGAAACAGGAAAGCAATACTTTTAAATTTCTTAGGGAAAATTATTTCTCATCTAGTATTCTATACCCAGCCAAACTATCAACAAAAGGTGAGGGTATAAAGACAATTTCAGAAATACAAGGCCTCAAAAATTTTACTTCCCAAGTACCCTTTCTCAGGCAGCTGCTAAAGTATATGTGCCACCAGTGTGAGGAAGTAAATCAAGAAAGAAGAAGCAATGAGCTTCAGAAAACAGGAGAGCCAACACAGGAGAGAAGCAAAGGGAATTTCCAGGATGACGGTGAAGGGAAGTTGCAAAATGACAGTTGTGAAGCAGGCCTAGAGATCATTAAGTTCAAATTGTAACAGAAAAACAAAAAGCTCCAAAAGGGATGTTTCCAAGAAAGAAATGGAGCTGATAGATTGATTAACTGTCACGTTTGACCATATGAAGTGGTCTTTGTAGCTCTGGTGGGAATGTCTAGGGTTAAATTCATATACATAGAATAAATATATCCATAGAAAGAAATATCTACATTGAAATCTAAGCCAAAAAGGAAAAAATAAAATAAAACTTAACTCTGAAAAAAAAATTTTTTTTTTTTTTGCGGTATGCGGGCCTCTCACTGTTGTGGCCTCTCCCGTTGAGGAGCACAGGCTCCGGGTGCACAGGCTCAGTGGCCATGGCTCACGGGCCCAGCCGCTCTGCGGCACGTGGGATCTTCCCGGACCGGGGCACGAACCCATGTCCCCTGCATCGGCAGGCGAACTCTCAACCACTGCGCCATCAGGGAAGCCCTGAAAAAAAAATTTTTTTAAGAGAGGAAATGTAGTCAGAGTACTCCATAGTACTCTGATACTCTAATATTTGACTCATATAGTCAAAATATTATAGATATTGAATATTTATTTCATAATTGAACTATAAATCTATTGAGAGAATAAGGGAAGACCAAGTATGTATGGTGGGGGCTTCCCTAGTGGCGCAGTAGTTAAGAATCTTCCTGCCAATGCAGGGGACAGGGGTGCAAGCCCTGGTCCGGGAAGATCCCACATGCTGCAGAGCAACTAAGCCCGTGCGCCACAACTACTGAGCCTGCGTGCCACAACTACTGAAGCTCGCGCACCTAGAGCCCGTGCTCCACAACAAGAGAAGCCACCGCAATGAGAAGCCACAACAAAGAGTAGCCCCTGCTTGCTGCAACTAGAGAAAGCCCGTGCGCAGCAATGAAGACCCAATGCAGCCAAAAATAAATAAATAAATATTTTTTAAAAAAGTATGTATGGTGGGAAGGGAAATATAAGAACTACTTCTCCTTCTATTTTAAATGTCAATAGGGGGACAGTGGCAAAGAATCCACCTTCCAATGCAGGGAACAGGGGCTCGATCCCTGGTCGGGGAACTAAAATTCCGCATGCCACGGGGTAACTAGGCCCTCGCGCCATAACTACTGAGCTCGCACGCCTCAACTAGAGAGCCCACATGCTGCAAACTAGAGAGCCCATGTGCTCTGGAGCCTGTGCACCACAGCTAGAGAAGAGAAAACCCGCATAACACAACTAGAGAGAGGCCCGGCGCTGCAACAAAAAAGATCCCACGTGCTGCGACTAAGACTCGACACAGCCAAATAAATAAATAAATAAATAGATAAATATTAATTTTAAAAAGGTCAATAGAAATTTTTAAATTCCTATTGGACTTCCCAGCCAATAGCTGTGAGAAATAAATTTATGTTGTTTTTATGTCACCCCACCCTCCAATTTTTAAAATAGATTATCTGTATTGGTCAAAATGTGGAAGGAAATATCAGGGACAAAAAACAGTTAAACTGGGCTTCCCTGGTGGCGCAGTGGTTGAGAGTCTGCCTGCCGATGCAGGGGACACGGGTTCGTGCCCCGGTCCGGGAAGATCCCACATGCCGTGGAGCGCATGGGCCCGTGAGCCATGGCCGCTGAGCCTGCGCGTCCGGAGCCTGTGCTCCACAACGGGGGCAGGCCACAACAGTGAGAGGCCCCCGTACCGCAAAAAAAAAAAAAAAAAAAAAAACAGCTAAACCAGTAGTTGCCTTTGGGGAGTGGGAATCAGGGGTGGTGAGGGTAGGGGAGAAGGCTGCCTTTTTTTTTAACCTTGTCATACATTTAGTTGATTTTGAAAAATTATGTACATGTATTATTTTGATTCAAAATATGTTTTAAGAAAAATAAAGGATGGGCTTCCCTGGTGGCGCAGTGGTTGAGAATCTGCCTGCTAATGCAGGGGACACGGGTTCGAGCCCTGGTCTGGGAGCCCCACATGCCGCGGAGCAACTAGGCCCTTGAGCCACAAGTACTGAGCCTGCGCTTCTGGAGCCTGTGCTCCGCAACAAGAGGGGCCGCGATGAAGAGTGGCCCCTGCTTGCCACAACAAGAGATAGCCCTCGCACAGAAAAGAAGACCCAACACAGCAAAAATAAATTAATTAATTAATGAAACTCTTACCCCCAACATCTTCTTTAAAAAATAAAAGAAAAAATAATAATAAAGGAAATTAAAAATTGCAGAATGTCCCTAGAGTAGCATTTGTTACCTTCGTGAATTCATCACCATCCTGGGTCCAGACATCACTCAGAAAGCAGAGCTATTAGCCCTAAAAGCAGCAGCGTCTCTGCAGAACAGACACACATTAACCAGGCCCATGAGACTGATACTTCAAATCAGATGCCAATTCATTAAGTTTTAAGAGGAAGCAGGGCTTTGAAGCAGACTGGATCATCTTGTTCACTGATGAGTGCATTCTCTCCCTGTGGGCGGATCTACATGGGGAACAGAGTGGGTTTTTCAGCAGGTCTCTTGGTGATCCAGAGCACAAGTGAAGTGGGGGATGAATTGGGTGGTTTCAAAGGATGATGCTTCCATCTCCTGGACCAGCATCTTTGTCCCCAGACAGTGCTAGGATGGACACTCTGGTGAATGCCTTGACAACCCTTCTTGGTCTCTGCTTTGTTGACTGTCCAGACCCCTCCTGACTGGCACCTTCTTCTCTTTAGCCGCATTAATACCTTTTTTCAGGTTACAGTCTGGACTGGGCCTGACAGTGATTCTGTCTCCAGCAGGTAGACTGACACATCTCTACTTTATTTTTTTTCCTCTTTTTAAAAAATTTTTATTGGAGTATAATTGCTTTACAATGTTGTGTTAGTTTCTACTGTACAGCAAAGTGAAACAGCTATACGTATACATATATCCCCTCTTTTTTGGATTTCCTTCCCATTTAGGTCACCACAAAGCGTTGAGTAGAGTTCCCTGTGCTATACAGTAGGTTCTCATTAGTTATCTATTTTAGACTTAATATCAATAGTGTATATATGTCAATCCCAATCTCCCAATTCATCCACACATTTCTACTTTAAAGCATTAGAGGCTTGTGTCCAAACAGGCAATGCATTTACAAAGCACCCACGCTGTGCCAGGCTCTGTTCTAAGCTCTGGAATTACAGTGGTCAACAAGACTGACATTTGTCCTTGCCCTCATTGAGCTTACAGTTTGGTGAGGAAGACAAAGTATGCAAAGTGAAGGAGCAGTTTAACTCTCAGAAGACAACTTAATTCACTTTATTCTAGTTCTTGAGGTGAGGCCACCTCCTGGTTGTCCCCAGATATCACCTACTACAATGAACCATGGGGAGGGGCTGTTGAGTAAGGAATCTCATCTAGATAGAGAAAGAAGACCCACTTCTCAAGCATATATTCCCAGCCTCCCATGGATTCTCTGCCCCAAATCTTTCCAGTAAAATGATTTTCTGCTTAAATGTATCTGTCATTTGTAACCAAGAACTCAGACTGGTACGGCAACCATTTCAGACATCTGTGGACCAGAGAACAAGTGCCCAAAGGCAGTTCCCAACCCCTCTGCCTCAGGGCTGCAACCAAACCTGGAACCTCTCTGATCTGTACCTTCCATTCAGCACAAAGCAGGGCACACAGGCTGTCTCACTAAAATCTGGTTGGCTGAGTCACTCAGTAAGTTCAGCTAGAAGCTGTTCTATGTACTGAGGTTGCAAAGCTAGTAAGAGCTAGTTGCTGCCTTCAGAGGTGTGCATCTTGGAGCTAACATATGCAGAACTAAGGGTGTCATCTTCCTTCCCTTTTCTCTCAACCCATACATCAACTCACACCTGGTGTCCCACGCTCCAAACACATTGAACTGCTTGCACATCTCACAACCCTCTGCTGGGATTTCAACAGTGAGTAGTTTGGTTTCTTAGACTACAGGGGTGGGAGAGAAAGACAGCAGGTAATCAGGCTGCTGCTTGTAGACCAGACCTTGAATGCCAGTTAGAGCATTCTCGATGATGTATTGGCTGCTACCCCAAGTTACTTTCCTTGGTCTAAATAGAACGCCCCTATAGTTTAGCTTTTCCTCTTCTACTGAAGGAAGTCTGCATAGAAGAGGACACAAGGCTTATGACCATCATCTTGGCTAGAGATGCAGCTGCAAGCAAAGTTCCCATTTTACAGATAAGTAAACAGAGGCTTCAAAGGACTTAACTCTACAGCTAGCAAGTAGCAAAGCAAGGGCTTGAAGGAAGTTTCCAGACTCCAAATCTCCATTCTTTCCTCTACTAGTACAGCTGCTACAGAGTGTTTTGTGTGTGGTATTAGGGAGGGGAATCTCAGCCCTGGCCTGGTCCTGGGGAAAAATTCTCCTTACCACCCATACCAGGGGCTAAGTTTGTTCTACTTGCCTCTCCCGGCCTAATCCCTTCCCTAGATAGTCTATCTTCTTAAACCCTCACAACCATCCTGTGAGGTATTACCGTCCCTTCATTTTACAGATGAGACCAAGGTTCAGAGAGGTTAAGTTACAGGCTTCAAAATCCGGAATCTTCACCACCTTGCTTCGCTGAGGTTTAGGTACACCGAGCTGATGAAACGGGCCAAAAGGTGATGACGCGGGTGCCGGGGACCAGTCCCAGCTCAGGGCTGAGGGCCACCAGGTGGCGCGGTGGAGGTGCGGCTGCCCCCAACTACCTTGTTGCCCGCGGGCCAGACGCACCAGAACCAAGAGGGGCGAGCCCGAGGAAGCAGGCTCGTGGGGCGGGGAGTAGTTCTCTTCCCCAGCCCAGAATCTGCAAGGAGCGCGGTTCTCGTTCGGTCTCTAGGGGACCACCCGGGCCTCGCTAAAGAGTCACGTCCCCACCAGGCGACCGCCGGGCTACATCAGCTCGCCGCCTGCTCTGCGCTCCCCAGTGTGCAATTCATTTCGAGGGGTACAGGGAATAGAATAGAGTCTGAGAGGGTAGCTTGGAAGGGTGGGGCTGGGACTCTACCGCCCCCACCTGTCGACCGGGAGGGGCGGGGGAGGGGCGGGGCTTGTCCCGTAGGGCCCGCCCCCGGTCCCTGAGCCCCGGGCGCGCGACGAGATATAAGGCAGCCGGGAAACAATGCGCCTGCATCTCGCGCTCCCGCGCCGCTCCCGGGAGCGTCCGGGTCGCCGTGCGCGAGCGAGGGCGGGAGCGCGCGGGGGGGGGGGCGAGCTCCTGAGTGCGGTCCGCGCGCTCGGTGGCGCGCATGTGCATGTGTGCGGGCTGCCGGGCTGCCCCGAGCCGGCGGGGAGCCGGTCCGCTCCAGGCGGTCGGCGGCGGGAGCGAGGTGAGGCTGCGGGCGGCCGGGGAACGGGCTCGGGTCCCGGGGGACGGGCTGCAGGCTGCCTTCTGGGCACAGCGCGCCCCCGCCCGGCCCGGCCGGGCCCTGGGAGCTGCGCTCCGGGCGGCGCTGGCAAAGTTTGCTTTGAACTCGCTCCCTGCACCCTAGTCCGCGCGCTGTGACCGGCTTTCCTGGGCACACTGACCCGCGGCCGGGCTGCCGGGTCGCGAGGGAAGGGCGCGGGCTCCAAGCCGAGCGATTGGAGAGGGACGAGAGCCTGGCAGCCAGCTGTGCTGGGGGACGGGGGGACGCCTCCCTCCCCGGGCCTGCACCCGGGTCAGCACGTCCCCCTTCCCTCCCGCAGGGAGCGGACATGGACTTCGACTCGTACCAGCACTATTTCTACGACTATGACTGCGGGGAGGATTTCTACCGCTCCACGGCGCCCAGCGAGGACATCTGGAAGAAATTCGAGCTGGTGCCGTCGCCCCCCACGTCGCCGCCCTGGGGCTCCGGTCCCGGCGCCGGGGACCCGGCCCCCGGAATTGGTCCTCCAGAGCCGTGGCCCGGAGGGGGCGCCGGGGACGAGGCAGAATCCCGGGGTCACTCGAAAGCTTGGGGCAGGAATTACGCCTCCATCATCCGCCGTGACTGCATGTGGAGCGGCTTCTCGGCCCGGGAACGGCTGGAGAGAGCGGTGAGCGACCGGCTCGCTGCTGGCGCGCCCCGGGGGAACCCGCCCAAGGCGCCCGCCGCCCTGGACTGCGCTCCCAGCCTCGAAGCCGGCAACCCGGCGCCCGCTGCCCCCTGTCCGCTGGGCGAGCCCAAGACCCAGGCCTGCTCGGGGTCCGAGAGCCCAAGCGACTCGGGTAAGGACCACCCTGGGCCATCAAAGAGGGGGGCACCTCATGGGTGGCCAAACCTCTGCCGCTGAGGTCAGGCAGTGGGTCTGCGCAAGCCCTTCCGCCACCTCCCCCTTCCTGTGGCTGAAGCTGCCGGTGTAGCCCCCAGCGGTGTCTGTCTGGCACGTGGGTGTGTTAGTAAACAGTTTGAAGAAGTGGCGTGGGAGCCAGCGTCCCTTTGATGATGATTGGAGCCCCAGGGGACAAGGGAGACAGGGAGACAGGCTGGGGCTTGGCGCTTAGGAGGACAATACAGGGATTGGACCGTAGGGGATTTCTGTCCTCCTAAGGCTGAAAAGGGTCCCTTAAGTGTCACTCCAGGCTTGGATTTTTTTTTTTTTTTTCCTGTCTCTTTCTCTGGGAAACTCACTCCCCTGAGGAGAGAAGAAGCTGAGGAGTCTTTGTGCAAAGCCAAAGCCTTCATCCTTTCGAAAACCTGGTCTCCTGCCTGGTTTACTTTTGAAAGACAATAATGGCTTCTCTTGCTCCGCTACCCCTTACCATGTTTGCATCCACACCATCACCCCTGAGACAGGTAGCGGAGGAATGCCTACTACCCATTAACAGATGGAAACAGGCTTAGAAATAGGAAATCACCAGAAGTGAACCCCAGCTTCCTGCCATCCAGCCAGCCTCTTTTGCTCAATCCTCCATCCCAACCAGGCACTTCTCTGAGGTTTAGAGGAACTTCGTGGTAGCTTATCTGAGAAGTGGTACATCTTGCCTTTTTGCTCTGGCCTGATGTGGGAAGGTGTTCCTCTAGGTCCCGCCCAATTCATCTGAGGGCTTTCAACTGCTTCATTTGTATTCAACAAATGTTAGCTGGCCCCTACTTTGTGCTAAGCTCTGGGCTTGGTGCTGGGGTCACAGATACAGAGCTCCAGGTTCCCCTTCCCTATCCTTGAAGGCAAGTGTAAACCTCCCTGAGGACAGCCTGCTGCATCCTGTGCCACCAGACTATGTTGTTCTTAGCCTAACCTCTTCTCAGAAGTGCCCATGAGAAATATTGGCGAGGGTGTTTTATAGGGTGCAACCTGAGGCTCGCATCGGGAAAATCAGGACGGAAACCTCACTGTAGCTTTTAAGAATAACTTACATGACCATTTAGAGGGAACTGGGGAATGGGTATGGAGGTTGTCATACACTTGAAGGTAAAAATAAGGATAACAAGAACAATTAAAAGTCAATTTTTTCGGTCTACTGTGTTAAGGTCATTTTTAACCTGCTTGCTTTCTACACCAAGACCTTCTGTTTGTTTAATGGCTGGAATGGGAACTTTGAGATCAAGAAACCAATAAAGATGTATCTCTACAAAGGCTGATGGAGTGGTAGAATGGAAAGACCATTGTTTTGGGAGTCTGGAGGTCTTAGTTTGAGATCCAGAACATTACAAAGGTGATGTGTGGATTTGGCTGAACTGGGTCTCAGTTTCTCCCTTTGCACATGGAGTATGACCCGATTGTCCAGCCGAGGACACTTCCTTGTCTGGGTAGAGTTAGGCACTACTCTCCGGAAAGGAGAATCGTGTTGTACCTTATTTCCTCCTTAGGCAGAACCTTCCGCAGCTGTGAGGTTTAACCCTGAAATATTAAAGGTTTGGGATGTGGGGAAGCCTCCTGATTCATTTTCTAACCTGCCCTTTAACCTGAACCTATTTGCAAGCTCCTGGTTCACCCATAGGCCACATGGCCCAGAACAAAATGCAACAGATTGCAAACAATGAGGGGGGGGTGGGAAGAGTGACTGATGGCAAAGCTCAGCCAATAGGGGCCAGGGGCTGGGTAAGACAGCCTTCAAAACACCGCTTAGCCAGCCAATCACAGGCCTTGGGGCCAGGAGGGCTGAACGGTCAGGTTTTATTAATGGAGAAATAATGCGATTGTCCACACAATGGAAGCCTTCCTGACAAAGGGGCTCAAGCATCCTGATATGCAAAAGAGGCCGAGAACTGAGCTCTTCTGTTGTCAGGCTGAAATGCATTAAGGTGGCCTTCTATGCGGGCGCTGGAAAACGTGTGGAGCAGCAAGGTTCTCCCCAAATTGTCCCTCTCCTGGTTGGGGTCACCTAAAAGACCTTGGAGCAAGGGAATGATGGGGGCATGTCCAGGTGTTGCTAGTGTTTTGGCCCTTGTGTCAGAACATTCCCAGGCTGCTCAGTTCCTGCCCTGGCATAGGTAGCTTGGAAATGGTCGCTTGTACCTTTGTGAAGTTCCTGCAGCTTTTGCAGACCTGTGATTACAAATCCAACCCTCTTCTGGTCAGGGAAGGGGGTGGGGCAGGCAACCTATAAATGATGGATGACTCTAGAAACCCATTGAACCCAGGAGCAAAATGCTGCTAAGGCAAACCCTTTCCCTCCCCTCTGGGTGAGGAGGGATGGGTTGTAGCCCTCCCTTCTCCGACTTTTCAGCTGAAAGGGGCGGCAGAATAGAGAGGTGGGGGAATAATAGGATTTATAACTTGTGAAAAGTAACAATTCCCAAGTGCAGGCTGTGCTGGGTTGGAACAAAGGGCAGCTCTGCCCACAGACCCCTCATTTACAATTCTGATGGGGCATGAAAGAGCCCGACTGGGGAAGATCTTTAGAGCTAAACTTTGTCCCAGGCTGATAGCTCTTTTTCTCCATCCCCTCAGTGGGGGAGGGGAGAGCCTGTGCAGACCGGGGGCTGTTGGCTTGGGTCTGCCTTTTGTTCTTATCTAAGCCTTGCTGTGCAAAGAGAAATTGGAGAATATTTTCCTCCTTGCTTATTTCACCTCCTTTCCTTCACACTGCCCTTAGCCTCATTACGGATGAATCAGCTGTCTTTCTCCTCCCTTGAATTTGTTTATATCTAAATTGGGAAAATGTCACCTCCTTTCCCAAACTCCAAGATAGGGTCTGAGTATGTGTTTCTCATGGGGTGTGTTTCTTCTGTTGATCTCTCTTCTTGGACAGAGGGTGAAGAAATCGACGTTGTGACCGTGGAGAAGAGACAGTCCCTGGGTGTCCGGAAGCCGGTCACCATCACAGTGCGAGCAGACCCTTTGGACCCCTGCATGAAACACTTCCACATCTCCATCCATCAACAACAGCACAACTATGCCGCCCGTTTTCCTCCAGAAAGCTGCTCCCAAGGAGAGGCTCCAGGGCGAGAGCCCCAAGAAGAGGGTCTGGAGAGAGATGTACCAGAGGAAAAGGAAGATGAGGCAGATGAAGAAATTGTGAGCCCCCCGCCTGTAGAAAGAGAGCCTCCCCAGTCCTGCCACCCCAAACCTGTCAGTTCTGACACTGAGGACGTGACCAAGAGGAAGAACCACAACTTCCTGGAGCGCAAAAGACGGAATGACCTCCGTTCCAGGTTCTTGGCCCTGAGGGACCAGGTGCCCACCCTGGCCAGCTGCTCCAAGGCCCCCAAAGTAGTGATCCTGAGCAAGGCCTTGGAATACTTGCAAGCCCTAGTGGGGGCTGAGAAGAGGATGGCTACAGAGAAAAGGCAGCTCCGGTGTCGGCAGCAGCAACTGCAGAAAAGAATTGCGTACCTCAGTGGCTACTAGCTGACCAAAAGCCCGACTGCTCTGTCTTAACAAAGACCCGAACTTATCGTTTAACCTCTCCTATCCCCCATAGGAATTTGCACATTTTGGTTCCAGTGGGACAGCCTGGACAGTAGATCCCAGAATGCATTGTAGCCGGAGCACACGCAAGAAGGGCTTGCATTCTTGGAAACCTTGCAGCCCAACTCTCCCTCTGCCCTGACTCATGGGAGCGCTGTGGCTTCTCTGACGCCTTTGGCTTCTCAGGCAGACAGCTGACTGAGGAGCCTTGGGGTCTGCCTAGCTCACTAGCTCCGAAGAAAAGCCCGACAGATGCTATGCAACAGGTGGTGGACGTTGTCGGGGGGCTCCAGCCTGCATGAAATCTCACACTCCCGATGAGCTTTAGACTGGGAAAGGATGCTCCCACTGGTGTCTCTGGGGTGACGCTGGGACAGCTGGGCCTGGACACTCTCCCTGAGGCTCCTTTTTCCAGGAGACATACAAGCTGTCTTGGGTGAAGATGAGCTCGCAGACTTAATCAGCAGGGACCATTACCTCACTGTCAGACACTTTACAGTAGCTGAGGAGTTGGACACCTTTAATATATATATTCTGATGTTAAATGACACCCCTCCTCCCACCACTCTCCAGGCTGTGACCTTGAGAACATTTAAAGAACTTGGGCTCTAGATTCTTTGTCTAAAAGCCCCCTGGGTCCTTTCCTCTGAGGGCAGAGACCATTCAGTCCTCACCAGGGAATTTTTTGTTTCCTTCTGCCTTTGTTATGCAATGGGCTCTAAGGCACCCCCTTTCCCACAGGTCAGAAATATTTCCCCAGGACACAGGGCAAAGTGTCCCACACTGTGGCCTGGGGAAGGCTTGGAGTCCTGGCTGTAAACCTGTTCCCTGCCTAGGTGTTTTCCATCTTAGCATTTTCTCAAAGCAGATGTCAGGCACCTGAGGAGGGAGAACTGTACTGCTTCCTCTTTCCCTCCTCCCTCTCGTCTCAATCCCTGACTGGTAAGTTTGAAGTTCTACTAGGACCATGCAAACCTGTCCTTCTCATGCAACTCCAAGGAGCTTGCTGGCTCTGCAGCCACCCTTGGCCTCCTGCCAGCTTGACATGAGTCAGATCCTTTTCCCAGAATCTGGGCCTTACTGCAGTTCTTACTGGGAGAGCTGCTGGGATGCATCCAGTGCTCTGGAAGGCAGACTAGCTTCCTGGTGGGTTTTTAAGGGGCTTCCAGGAGCTCTGCTTAGTGGACCACGATGGATTTTACCCCAGCTGGACTGAGCCTCTCCAAGTGGATTCCAGGCGCAGCGTCCATTCTGAGAAAGGCACCCACCCCAACAGGCGTCATGTGGGCAACCTCAGCAGCCCCAAAGCCTAGCCTGGAAGAAAGACCAGCCCCTCCAGAACTCTGCCCAGGGCAGCAGGTGCCTACTGGATGGGGGTTTGAAAGTAGGGGAAGGGAGGATGGTAGAGCGCTATACATGGCTCTGGGAAGCCAGCTGCTACTTCCAAACCTGTTATGCATGAGGGTCTGTTCCTGAGGTTCCTTCCTGGCCTCAGAGAACCCCAGTGGAAGTTAGGAAAAAGCCTCCCTACCTTCTGGAGCATGGTTTTTGGGAGCCAACTGACTTCTAGAACTCTTTGGAGAACAGTTGAGATGTAGGTTACTGATGTCTCACCTGAATAGCTTGTGTTTTATGAGCTGCTGTTGGGTATTATGCCGGGAGCAGTCTTCTTTTTTTTTAATACTGTATTTTTGTATGCCTTTTGCAAAGTGGTGTTAATTGTTTTTGTACAAGAAAAAAGCTCTGGGGCAATTCTCCTGTTGCAAGAGTCTGATTTATTTTAAAAGGCAGGTTTACCTGAAATTTTGTATTTAGTTGTGATTACTGATTGCCTGATTTGAAAATGTTGCCTTCTGAAACATCTTCTAATAAAAGATTTCTCAAACATGTCGGAGTGGGGGCAGAGCTTATGCCCACCGCATCCCCCGGAACCAAGGAAAATTGTTTCAGGGTAGCCACGAGTGATCTCTAACCATGTTGCTAACCTGGTCACTCCACTTTGGGTTCCTGAAATGCCATTTCAGACACGTCTAAACAATGTAGGTTCAGTACTCGGTAAGCACCCTTGTGAATTGCAGTGTGCTGAATTTGTATTTTAGAAGGCTTGAAATCCCAGGGTTCCACCATTTACTCGTCCTGTGCTTTTAGCTTTACCTAAAAGCTAAAAGCCCTAGTTTCCTTACTTGTAAAGTGGGGATAAATGCTACTTCACAAGGGGTTGGCAGGCATTAAATGAAGGATAAACTTGTTTTTTTTCTTTTTTCTTGTTTTTGGCCACGCGGCTTGTGGGATCTTAGTTCCCCGACCAGGGATAGAACCCAGGCCCTTAGCAGTGAGCGTGCAGAGTCTTAACCACTGTACCATCAGGGAATTCCCAAAGTATAGACTTTAAACCACTTTCTAAACTATAAACCCTTAAATCCTTTAGGGTGGTACTGTTCTTACCTTAGTGGTATTTGCAGGACGTCTTTTTAATGACTTTTTTTTTTTTTTGCCATGCCCCACGGCTTGCAGGATCTTAGTTCCCTGACCAGGGATCGAACCTGTGGTCCCTGCAATGGAAGCGCAAAGTCCTAACCACTGGACCACCAGGGAAGTCGCTTGCAGGATGTCTTTTTTAAGATTCTATGAGGGGGCTTCCCTGGTGGCGCAGTGGTTGAGAGTCCGCCTGCCGACGCAGGGGACACGAGTTCGTGCCCCGGTCCAGGAAGATCCCACATGCCGCGGAGCAGCTGGGCCCGTGAGCCATGGCCGCTGAGCCTGCGTGGGAGAGGCCACAACAGTGAGAGGCCCGCGTACTGCAAAAAAAGAAAAAAAGATTATTAAAAATTCTATGAGAATTGGTGATGTGATTTTTTTTTCTTTCTCCCTTGATTAATAAAGGAAAATGAAGGCTCCCTTTACCTCCCATAGTCCTCAGAAACTTGCCGTAAATGCAAGAGGGGAGAATTTATTAACAGCCATTCCTGATGGAGCACTGCCTGTGTCTAAGCACCCTGCTCCTTCCTACACATTATACCACACCAAGCACAGGCCAAGGCCTACAGAAGAGGGAACTGAGGTTCTAAGAGTGAAACCTAACTGTCCAGTATTACACGGCTAGTAAGTAAATGAGTCCAAGGGATTTGAAACCAGCTCTGCCTATCTGCAGAGCCAGAGGTGTGAACCACTGCATAATAATGATCAGCTTGTTTTGTTAGCGTGGGGTGTGTGGAGGAAGTAAGGAATTTCATCACTTAACTGCTTGCTGGCATTGTCTCTCCTTGGGGCCACTGTGCCTGCCACTTATTGGGATGAAGTGGAGCAAATGTTCCATGACCAGCCACTCTGCTGCCTTTGTGGGCTGGGTAGATTCGTCTTGCCCTAGAGAGGCGCCTTCTGGGACTGTGAAAGGAAAACAGTTGCTGTTCAGAGAGGCATGAGCATCATGGTGGGAGAAGGCCACCTTGTCTCATGTAATCCTGCTTTACAGCTGAGACCTGGGTCGGTATCGCCCACCTGCACTCCTGCGAAGCCTGAGTTGAGTCCAAAAGCTACTATTGATGTAAATTCCTCACATTTACAAAGTGACCCTCATCACAGCCTGGTAAATAAGCAATGTCTGCCGCTTGGTACTGGAACCCACACCCCTTGCAGTGGAAGCACAGAGTCCTAACCACTGGACCACCAGGGAATTCCCCCAGACAGGTTTCTTGCTCAAGGTCACAGAACAGAATCCTAATCCCAAACCCAGTCTCCTGTCAGGTAAACTTCCCACTCCACCCCCACTGCCCCTATGTCCCCAAACCCAGGGCATAAATAGCTGTTTGATAAAAACAGACTTGGATTACTGGGATTCTTTTCTTAAAACTCCATTCCCAGGACTTCCCTGGTGGCGCAGTGGTTAAGAATCTGCCTGCCAATGCAGGAGACACGGGTTCGAGCCCTAGTCCAGGAAGATCCCACATGCCGCGGAGCAACTAAGCCCGTGCGCCACTACAGAGTCTGCGCGCTAGAGCCCACGAGCCACAACTACTGAAGCCCACGCACCTAGAGCCCGTGCTCTGCAACAAGAGAAGCCACCGCAATGAGAAGCCCGTGCACCGCAACGAAGAGTAGCCCCCACTCGCCGCAACTAGAGAAAGCCCGCGTGCGGCAATGAAGACCCAGCGCAGCCAAAAATAAATAATAAATAAATTTTTTAAAAAAACTCCATTTCCCTCTTTTAGTTATAGTCACTCTGTTCCCAGTGCGTTCATCCTTCCACTTGTCAAGACACTAGTTTGTAGGGCTTCTCTCGCTTTACTAGACCTTAAAAGAATTCATGAGTCCTCAATAAAATCTTAGGGACTCCTAGGTACAGGCCCTAACGCTGATGCTGATGTTGTTTTACATACCTTAATTCTCACAATAACCTGGAGATCAGGGTGGTGTCAGCCCCGCTTCACAGGTGAGCAAACTGAAGCTCAAAGACATTTAAGTCATTTGTCTGAGCCCAGGCAGCTAGTACCAACTGTCTGCCTCTAAGCTTCAGCTCCTGTGAGTCTGACTGTTGAGAAAGGAGTGGGAATAAAGCCATCTCCTGGGGGGAAGGGAGGGTGTTTCTGGTATGTGAAGTATTTTAAGCTCCTTCCTAGCTCACTTCTGCGGGCTCCTACCTCTATCTTTGTCTGAAAATAGCCATGAGATTATTCCTGGATTTCGGAGAACAATTTCTACAAATTAGGTTTTCCCCTGAATAGTACACCTAAGGGACTAAGTACACAGCTCGGGGTTGTGGACGTAGACAATAAAGGACAGCTGAGAAGCCACAAGTGGAGTGGAAAAGAAAGGCCATCCTCTCTGTTAGACAATCAAAGGCTAAACCAAGTGCTTAACTCCTGCCCCCTATTGGCAGCTATTTTGGGGAACTGAGACCGGTTGAACTATCTCAAAAGTGTCGAATTTGTCTTAAGTGCCCCCTGGGGTCAGGATATTTCAGAATATGCACATTAGAAGGAGAAGGGGATGATGGGGATGGCTTTGTTGATCTGGAAGGTGATAGGGAGTGTGAAAGAGGATTCTAAGGATAAGATAACCAATTGGGAGGTGACTGATGACTGGGTGACTGGGGAAGGTAAAGGGGAGGTCTGTAAATGTGTCAGCTAAGGTTCCGTTGGGGTGTGGGCATTTCTACTTTAAGCCCAGTGGACAGCTCTTCTTAATGTCTTTATTTAGAACTGCTGCCAAAGGGATCAACTGTATTACGATTACCATTCTTTTGGTGAGCAAATCTAAATATGTTCTTAAAGTCTCTAATCAGGTGAGTTATTAAACAATAAGACTCAGTGCTGGGGTCCAGTCGGTGCCCAGGAAGTAAGTGTTGGATTGCCTCTAAACTTGTGGGAAGCGGTATGGTTAAGTAGCCTCCCACACCCAGCAGAGCTCCATTCCAAATCAGCCTCTGTATTTTCCAGCTTTGTGAGCTCGGACAAATTATTAACATCTCCCAGTCCCAGTTTCCACATCTGTAAAACAGGTATAACTCATAGTACCTGCTTCTTTGGGTTGTTGTGAACAATATTAAGTGCTCAGTAAATGATTAGTATTATTTAAACCATCTAACAAGCCACACAGATCAGTCATATTTGGAAGGTGATAGAAGGGATTGGTAAAAGAAGAAATCTTCCCAGAAGTAGTGCTTAAAGTAATCTGAAATGGACGTATTAATGTCTCAAGGGGCAATAAATCATCAGGGAAGGAGCAGACAGGATTTTGGGAGACTGAGATGAACAGAGGAGAAAGGAGGGCAAAGACCTGAGCCTGTGACTGGTCCACAGCATCTCATGACCCATGGCAGGCAGGAGCCGTGAGTCTGTGATGCTGTTGCACATAAGGGCCCTCCATTTGTCCTCACTGGGCACTGCAGTGTCTTCAAACTGCACTGGAGTCAATGACTCCATTCAGTCATTAAATCCTCTAAGGCCTATTTTGGTTAAGGCAATGATCCTCGAACCTGAGTGGACCTTAAGAATCTATGCATCCCCAAGACCCTGATGTAGTAGGTCAGGACCAGGAATCTACATTGCTCACAAGCAAGCAGGGAGGTGGATTTCCTGAGGTCACACTTAGAAAAACATTGGAACAAGGGGTTGGAGCCATGTCCTGTGGAGATACAAAAATATTTACAGAAGGTGGTATAGATGGCATAGTAAAATGGTTAAGAACAGGGACTTGGGGTTACTACCCTATGTGATGTTTGGGAATATCACTCAACCCCCTTGAGTCCTAGAAGTTTCCTTCTTCTCTAAAATGGATATAATATTAACATCTACCTCATAGGACTGTGGCAAAGATTAAATAAGTTACTATATTGAAAGTGCTTAGGACTTCCGTGGTGGCGCAGTGGTTAAGAATCCACCTGCCAGTGCAGGGGACACAGGTTTGATCCCTGGTCTGGGAAGATCCCACATGCTGTGGAGCAACAAAGCCCATGCGCCACAACTACTGAGCCTGCGCTCCAGAGCTCTCAAGCCACAATTACTGAAGCCTGTGCTCCTAGAGCCCATGCTCCACAACAAGAGAAGCCACCACAATGAGAAGCCCGCACACCGTAAGGAAGAGTAGCCCCCGCTTGCTGCAAGTAGAGAAAGCCCACGCACAGCAACAAAGACCCAACACAGCCAAATATAGGTAAATTAATTAATTAATTAAAATAAAATAAAGTGCTCAGAATAGTGCCCACATAGTAAGAGCAATGATATATGAAGTGATGGTTCCTTATGTGAGTTTATGAGTATGCAAACATGATCACAAAGGAAAGCAACATGTGTCTCAGACAAGAGCTGCAAGCCTCAGAAGGGAAAGAGAGCATTTTGGGGTCGTCAAGAAAGTTCTTGTTGGAGATACTGTGACTTTAACTGGAAATACGAGTTCCAGGAGTATTTGGCTAGGTGAAGAGGAAGAAGGTGTTCTAAGCTAAGGGAATAGCTATGCGGAAGAGAGGATTGGGAAGGTTGTGTGGAATCTGGGGAAGGGGGAGGAATCTGGTTTGATTTGCAGGCCAGGTGGTCTCATTTTTACAAAACAAGAGGGGTTGCACTGGATTTCTAAGAGGATCTTTTTGCCACAAACATCCTCTGTGATGCTTTGAAATAGGGAAGTCAGGGAAAGAAACTGATTGTGGTTTGGGACACAATGAGATTGAGGTAATGGGGTCATTCAAAATAGAGCACCCAACAGGAACTTGGAAATGTGACATTAAAGTTTTAGAAAGGGGGTTGAAATGAAGATACAGATTTGAGACTCATCAATATATGAAGATGATGAAGGCCCACAGTGCCAAAGCCACAAGAAAGAGAAAGGGCCAGAGAAGTAGAGGAGAGGGATTGAAGGAGCCATGAGATTAGAACCGGAAAGGACCTCTGATGGCTCTGCATCTTTTCCCCTTTTGCACCTCCCCACTCTGATTTTGCAGCCTTCGGGGATCCCTGTGCGTGTGTAGGCTGTCTTGGAGATCTGAGAAGGCAGGAAGTGAGCTCTCTTTGAGAACATTCTGGTGTGCTCTGGAGCAAACTCTATAACTCAGCTTTAGGAGTTACAGAAACCGTGGTAACTCCATGGTTTATGGTGAGCTCTACTCTCTTCTTCCCCTCACTTGTTTTGAGCCATTCCGATGCTCCTAGATTTGAATTGGCCAATCACCAATGGCAACAGTAATGGAAACAGCCATTCACCAGACCAATAGAAGGTGTTGTGATTACTCACAGGCACTGTACTGGGTTGTATATTGTCCCCCACTAAATTCATGACTATCCAGAAACTGTGAATGTGACCTTATTTGGAAATACGGTCTTTGCAGATATAATCAAGTTAAGATGAGGTCATACTGGATTAGGGTGGGCTCTAATCCAGTGACTGGTGTCCTTAAGAGAGGGAAATTTTCGGGCTTCCTTGGTGGTGCAGTGGTTAAGAATCCACCTGCCAGTGCAAGGAACACAGGTTTGAGCCCTGGCCTGGGAAGATCCCACATGCCGCAGAGCAACTGAGCCCGTGCACCACAACTACTGAGCCCACGTGCCACACCTACTGAAGCCTGCGTGCCTAGAGCCCATGCTTCGCAACAAGAAAAGCCACCACAATGAGAAGCCTGCGCACTGCAACAAAGAGTAGCCCCCGCTCGCTGCAACGAGAGAAAGCCCGCATGCAGCAACGATGACCCAACACAGCCAAAAATTAAAGAAACAAACAAATAAATAAATAAGTTTATTTTAAAAAAAAGAGAGAGAGAGAGGGAAATTCTCCGACAGAGACACACATACAACAGAGAAGATGGTCATGTGAGATAGGCAGGATTGGAGTCATTCTGCCACAAACCAAGGAATGTCAAGGATTCCCAGCAACCACCAGAAGCTAGAAGAGGCAGGGAAGGATTCTCCCCTAGAGGGGAAGCATGGGAGTGTGGCCCTACCAATGCACTGATTTTGGGCTTCTAGACTCCAGAGCTGTGAGAGCATACATTTCTGTTTTTTAAGCCACCCAGTCTGTGGTAATTTGTTATGGTAGTCCTAGGAAAAAAATACAGGCACCCTGTTCATCATGAAATACTCCTGCATGAAACATTTTTTATTTGGGGTGTCTAATTAGGATGGGGGTCAGGCTGCAAAGGCGCTTTGCTTTTTTGTTTTAATTTGTGATTTTTTTTTTTTTTTTTTTTTTTTGCGGCACGAGGGCCTCTCACTGCTGTGGCCTTTCCCGTTGCGGAGCACAGGCTCCAGACGCGCAGGCTCAGCGGCCATGGCTCACGGGCCCAGCTGCTCCCGTGGCATGTGGGATCCTCCCGGACCGGGTCACAAACCCATGTCCCCTGCATTGGCAGGCGGACTTTCAACCACTGTGCCACCAGGGAAGCCCTTAATTTGTAATTTAAAAATAATTTTTTTTTGGCTGTGCGGCTTGCAGTATCTTAGTTCCCTGATGAGGGATTGAACCCGGGACCCCAGCAGTGGAAGCACAGAGTCCCAACCACTGTACTGCCAGGGAATTCTCAGCACTTTGGATTGTACCAAAAAGCTAGTGTTTATCTTTGACCCAACTTTCTTCTCTTACCTTGGGAACAGATGCTTCAGGCCTTCCATGGCATACACCTCCTCCTTTCCATGTCGCAGCATCCTGTAGAATTCCAAAAAGTTCAAACTTCCTGGATGTTCCATTTTGAATGACCCTTCCACTCTTAATGGCTTCACCTTTACCTTCTCCCTATATTTCTTTCTTTTTGTAAAAATTTTTTTAATTGGGTCATCACCTAGATTTCCCTTCTAACTTTCTGCACTTCTTCCTTTCTCCTTTTCTGCCATGTTCCCATGCCCATTCCACCCCATATACTGCTCTCAATTTCCTAAAGAATGTGAGGCAACCTAGAGGTTGCCCATCCTGACTACCCATCTGCCCTAGGGTACAGCACACCCACACCAGCGGTAACAATTAGGTGGCTGACTGTGGACTTTCAGAAGGGCAGGCAAGAATTATTACCCTCCAAGTAATTTGAGTCTCCCTAGTACCTCATTCCTGCATTTTAGACATCCTCTTCCAGACTGAACATATCCCAGCATTTTTGCCTTGTAAACTAGATTTTTTTTAACCCCAAATAATCTGTAAGCAGTGGAGTGTGTTGAGATGGGCTTCTGCATCCTCACCTCTAGATATACACATACACTTTGAATGAGAGACTCCCTTTCCTGTTGAGCTATCTTTCAGAATAAGCTATTTCCCATCTGGCCTCATACAAGGCAGAGAGGGGTCAGGGCTAATACCTGGGCATGACCACAAATAGCTTTTCTGACTCCCTTTTGCCGCCTTTTGTCTCCTTATTACCCTGCAAAGCTGCCCATTAGAGGGTTTTATGTTGTTTTTTATAAATACTTATTAACTCTTGATCATAGACTTCAATTTCCCAATTTTCCCTTGAACTTAATCTCTCTAATTAGGATTTCAAGTTACAGATTATCTTTCAGGAACTATTCTTAGTGTAATTTAGAGTTCAGAAGATCATTAGGGAGACAGGTACAAATAAAATAGCCTAAAGGTATTAAAAAATATGTTCCCATTCTCCTTTGGTGGGGTTGGCAGAGTTACAATGAATGGAAATGGTATGATGTTTTTTTTCTCACTTCTCCTCATTTGTTTTGGACCACAGGCTCCATTCTGATTTAGGAATCTTTCCTGCTCAGTATTTCAGTGATAATTCTCCCCATGGTCTACAGGATCCCTGTTCTCTTTGTTTCTATAGCAACAGTCCTGTGTTGCTTGGCTAGAAGCAATTTTCTGCGGCTGTGGTGAAGCCCCATTTTTTCATTCCTTGCTCCCCAGTTGCCTTGGTAACCAGCCTCTCCCTCTTCTGGTCTCTCAGTGGTAAATTCCACCACCACCACCCCCCTTCTCTCTCTCTCTCTCTCTCTCTCCCTCATAACAGTCACCTGGTCATGACTTGGACAGTACTTTCCCATCTATGAGTGAGCCTCCTCTGTCATGGTCAGATTGTCATCATGAAATTAGCCTCCCTTTTGCTTTATTTGCATCATTTCTCCGGCCAGCCTTCTTTCTGCTTGTTGTCAAGGTAACCGTACCCTCAGAAAATCTGCAGGCAAAGGCTCTACAGTTAACAACCATCATGTGAGAGTGTCTGCCAATATGTGGCCACACATCTTGATTTTAAAACCAGCCCCAGGCGGGTACCACAAATTGGAGAGAACTAGGCTTTTGATCAAAGCAGGCTGGATTGAGAAAAGGAGGTACAAGGACCCTGGGATACATGTGACTACAAGGTTTAGGCTGGGTCTGCAAGTGATGCCAGGGGTGATCCAAGTGATTGAGAAATGTATTTATTGGCAGTCATTCAGGGCAGGCCTATCATATTCTCTAACCATCCAGGGGTGATTCCTCTGACCCAAGGGTGATATGACCTGTGAGCTAGGCAGAGCCAGGTAGTAATCTCAGGCAGAAAGCAATTAAGACTCTTAAACTGGCTAACAAAGGGTTAGTAGAATAGGTATTTAGGTACTTTCACACATTACTGAAAATTCCTCTGCCCTTAGGCTGCTGCTCTAACCTCTTTAGTAAGGCAGATGGGGTGTTACTATTATACTACAAAATGTTTAACAAATGGTGGTGATTATGTGCCAGGGCGTTGTAGCAGGCACCTTTCAGGGATTACTTCCATTTTCTCCTTATGGCAGTCCTGAGAGGTACTTAAGGATGAGAAAACTGAGGCTAAGCGAATTGTGTGAAGTCACTCAGCTGAAAGTGGCACAGTGGGGATTTGAACCCATGTTCATCTGGTTCCAAAGTTCTTTTTTTTTGGCCACACACCACATGCAGGATCTTAGTTCCCCAACCAGGGATCCAACCCATGCCCCCTGCAGTGGAAGTGTGGAGTCTTACACACTGGACCGCGGGGAAATCTCCCATAGCCCTTTCTTAAAGGTTGTGTAGTCCCCAGAATTTTGGTCCTCTCTGGACCTAGTTTTCCCCACCCCCACTTTAATCTGAGGGTTGCTACTATTTTATCCTTTCTGCCTTCCTTACTTTTTCTCTTTGTATGTTGTGGGTTGTTTACTTGCTTGTTCTTTATCTGTTTTTACCCCATCTCTTGCATCCTTTCGCCAAATATATGAAAAATCTTGTTCTGCCTTATGATTGTGTCTCAGTTTGAGTTGTTGGATGAAAACATTAGAGCAGCCGCCCTTGACTGAGAACTGGGTAGATCTGATCCTGGAGAACACCACACCTCTGAGCTCACTGGCTGTAGCACTAGATATGCAAGCCATTCTCCCCTCTACTAACAATTATTGGGTGTCTGTTCGGTATCAGGTACTGTACTGGAGATACAGTAGTGACCTAGGCAGAATCTGTTCCTTGCCTTTATAGAACTAACAGTCTGGAGAGAAAGTCAGACAATGGACAAGAGGTCAATATATAATTTCATATTGTCATTAGCTCTATGAAGAAAAAGAACTGGGTGCTGTGAAAGAGAGAATAATACGGATAGATCTATTTTAGATACGACTGCCATGTCCCACTTAAGAGAGGAGGTAGTTGAGGTTCTCACATCAGCAGCTAGTTGACGGCAGTCACAGCAGGAGCTTCTGAGCCTGGGGACCTGGGTCCCTCACCTCCTTTCTCCCTCCGCACCCTCCCTTCAGAGCCCGAGGTCCGCGCAGGCGCACTGACGGTTGCCATGGGGACAGCTGCTCCTGCGCAAGCGTAGACTTCTTTAAGATGGCGGCGGTGGCGGCTGCACGAGCTGTGTCTGCGGGCCCTGGGCTCCGGGGCCTAAAACGGACACTGCCTCTTGTAGTAATTCTCGGGGCCACGGGCACCGGCAAATCCACGCTGGCGTTACAGCTAGGCCAGCGGCTCGGTGGCGAGATCGTCAGCGCTGACTCCATGCAGGTATGACAGTGCGGCTGTCCCCAGCCTGGTAAACCGGAGGCCGTGCGTGGGCCTCTGGCTGAGTGGATACCCTGTCGCTTAATGGTAGTGGGTGAACCCCGAGGCTTGTGGGACGGAGGGGGCCGGGAAAGGGCACCCATAATTCCTAGGCGCCCACTATATGCCGGACATCGTGCCAGGTGTTTCACTGCCATCATCTCATTTACTTCTCAGGATATTACTGTTTGGTGTAGGTACTGTTATTATCTCCATTTACCGATGAGGGAATTCACCTAGGGAGGTGAAACGACTATCTCTGTGTCACTAAGGGAATACGTGGAGATGGTATTTGAACATATAAGGTTGACCTATAGGTGTCCATTATATACCTTTTGAAGGAAAATTATTCCAGAGCTGTTGCTATTTAGAGTTCCCAGCGACACCAGGATAAATCATTTACCATCTACGAGTGTCTGCTGAGGGAATGAAGCAGGGTGGATAGTCAGGAGACCTGGATTCTCTTCCCTCATCTGCCATCGGCCACGTGACCTAAACAGCGTCGGTTTGGGGGGACGTTATTTATCTGAGAAGTGGAGAAAATGCCGCCTACTTCACAGGGCTCTGGTGCTTAATAAGTGAGAACATGAGTGTTAGAAAGAAGAGCAGGGTGGCCTGTCCTGAAAAAGTCCAGGCACTTGGCAAATGCTTTATGATGCTGAGATTTTTAACTTACCGTCTAATGGGAATCAGCAGGCTTTGCCCTCTTCCTGGAGCCACAGGGAGGCCCAGAAGGAGTGTGTGCACATCACACCTGGGAGCATTTGTGCTCCGATTGAGGATGGGTGACATTGGGGTAAATCTCCGATGGAGGAATTACAAGTTAAGAGTTTTCACGGTGTAAATGAGATGCTCGGTGAAATGCCCGGTGCTGAACCTAGCACCTGATGGGTGTTCAGCAGGAAGGGGCAGTCCTTCTCCCCACTGTACCCCGTAAACTCTGGGCATGGTTTCCACCCTCATTAATTCATGTGGGATGACACGACCATCAACACACATCAGATGATTAGGATAATTCAACAAACCTTTGTTCACAACCTCTGCTTTGTGCTGGCTTTGAGAGGCGGACTTCAGCTCAAATCCCAGCCTTGCCTTTTCTAAGATATGCAACCTCAGCCTGACGTCTTCATGTCTTTGTTTCTTCTGTAAAAGAGGAAGAATAATATCAATGTGATGGTTAAATGAGATTAAATATGTAAAGCACTTAATACAATATCAGGCACACAGTAAGTGCTAAAAATATGATTAGGTGCTATTTTCTGCAAGGCCCTTTTGGAGAGACAAAACTGCAATCCCTGTCTTCAAGGAGTTTTAGTCCAGGTAAACATGAAACAAAGCAAGTTAATACGTGTTTGAAGTGAGTTATTGATGATGCTTTGCAAGGGGTGGGGATGGGAGGTGGGGAGGAGGGAGACTACCGTGGTAGATCTTATGATGAACCATAGAATTTCTGAGAAGAGAGAAATCAGTGAAAGCTGATATAGTCGTGGAAAGCTCTGTGAAAAGGGACTTGAAGGATAGGTGAGTTTTAGATAGATAAAGAAGAAAAGGCATCGTATCAAGGAAGGAATGTGAATGAAGATTTAGAAGGTGAAGTGAACTTAGTGTGCATGTAGGACAGTGAAAGGAGACTATTTAACAGGTATTGTAGGTAGTGTGGAATGGGGGATGAGTAACATGATGGAGACTGTGTAAGAAGCATTCATTTGTGAGCAGTATGCTGATGAGTTGAATTTGGGGGTGGGTGGGAGGGGCAACCAAAAACAAAAATCCAAGAACGTAGTAATAATAGATCTTTGGCTTGATACTTCCGAGACTTGGGTAATACGGGCTTCGGTAAGATGGCGTTTCACTGATAATATCTAAGGTCCATTGCAGTCTTAATGTTTTGTAATTTGGGGCTGGTATTTTAGTGGGAATGAATGGAAGAGAAAGATGTAACATTTTGAAGGTAGTATCATGTTACAGTATGAGTTGGTTACTGATTGTGGAAAGAAGAGAGCAGTGCTAACAGTGTGTTTCAGGTTTGTGTGCCTGGGAGAGTATGGTGAGCCTGGAAGTCAGGAAGATCTGGCGGGGCACAGTGGAGGTTGCAGCAGGACATCCATGGGGAAAGTCTAGTGGGTGTGTGAAGAATGCAGCAGGTATGATCCCATGTTAGGACTCTTACACTCAGAGGTTCCCTCTGCCTGGTGGAATGTCTTCCCCTACATAAGCACTTGGCTTGCTTCCTCTCTTTGTTAAGGTCTTTACTTAGATGTCATCTTATTGAGGCCTCTGACAATCCTATTTAAAACAACACAACACACTGTTGCTCCCTGTTTCTGCCTCTTCCTCATGTACCACACATAGTCCTTGTCAGGAAAGCGTTCTCAATAAAACATCTTAATTTTACAAATGTTTTTAAGTAAATTAGCGGCTTCTGGCAATAAGGATTGGTTATAGCTCTGTAATTGCTGTTATCCGTTATTCAGAAATGTTTCTTTACGCATAGCTGTGTACCATAAGATTGAGCTTGCTAGAGGTCTTGCTCGATGTGAAATAGGCCACATCAGTTAGACACTTTGTGCCTTATATAGTGCTGATGATACGGTAGATCCTTAACATTTGATGAAACATTTGTTGACCTGTCTTATCAAAATGGCACATCACGATCCATTTAGATTCTTCCTGTTGTTATAAATAACTAGAATATGAAAATTAAATTTCTTTCATCCATGGGATGCCGTGAGGATTAATTAATGCGTGAAAAACACTTTGAAGATAATTGAGCTTTCTGAACTGGCAGTAGGTTGTGTTTAATATTCATAACATGGATATATTCCTCTCAGACCCGTTGGAAAACTTTGACCTTTGATGTTTACTTTTCAGTTCAAATAATGAAATGAAGTATCTCTGCCCCATTCACTGTGGGTATACGCAGTTCTTCATTTCTCCCCTTGCTTACCATGCCCCTCGTAGGGTAGTGCTACTCTGCTTGCTCTTTAGCCAATGGAAGGAGATAATGCTTTTCAGTGACTTGAGGTTGACTCAGAAAATTTTTGTAAGCATGTGAACAAATGACATTCTTAATGTTGGAGTTAACCAGCTTCTTTTTTTTTTTTTAATTAATTAATTTATTTATTTTTGGCTGTGTTGGGTCTTTGTTGTTGCACACAGGCTTTCTCTAGTTGCAGAGAGCGGGGGCTACCCTTTGTTGCGGAGCACGGGCTCTAGGCGTACGGGCTTCAGTAGTTGCGGTGCTCGGGCTTAGTTGCCCCGTGGCATGTGGGATCTTCCCGGACCAGAGCTTGAACCCATGTCCCCTGCATTGGCAGGCAGTCTTAACCACTGCGCCACCAGGAAAGTCCCTAACCAGCTTCTTAAAAGAACTTTTTCAGCTTTAGTTAAATCCACAGGCAGAATAATAACTTAAATTTGAATAGCACTGTTTATAAAATGCTTACATATGCTTTTTTATCCTCACAATAACCTTGTAAGGTAGACATTATTATCACTTCACAGTTAAGGAAACAGGTACAAGGTCTTACAGTAAGTAGCAGACCTGGAGTTGGACATCGGTCTCTACTTTCCACGCTCAGTGCCTGCCTTATCTATACACAAAGTTATCCCTTTAAATGAGGCAGGAGCTGTGGGATTCAATTATTAGAGAGTATTTCTTAACTTGTATGACACTGATCCTTCACAGGAGTGTGCTACATTTTGATCAGGGTATAAAATGTATTTTAGGATTCATATCGTGGATCTTAGTGTGAATTCATAGTGATATCTCTCGAGCTGAGTGTTGGCCATGTGATACATTGCTAGGGGCCTGAAACTTACTTCAGCTGAGATATAATTTAATGTCAATAATTCGAAGATACCAAAGGCAGTGTTTAGTGGAACAGAGGGAAACTAGGCCTTGTGGAGAGCCTAGACAGAGCAGTAAACTTCCTTGTTGTGACAGCCACGCAGACTAAAGGGGGACCTAATGGAAAGTGGATAATTAGAAAGGTTTTTCAAGTTTCCAAATTGATCTTTCTAAAAACCAGTATTTGAATTTTAATAATCTCTTTTGGAATGCTGCCCAGAGTTTTGTATTTCAGAATTGTACCGGTAACTCAGAAAGGATTGTAAAACACTGCCTTAAATCTTAACTTCTTTTGCACCTCATACTTCTTTTGTTATCCCTTTGTCCTACCTTAACTGTAGGGTCATCCCAAGGCAATACCAGCAGGGCACTTCCCATCCAGGGAAAGTGCTTGTTTTTTGGTAAACATTGAAGAAGTAAGTGCTCTAAGTATTGAGGTAGCTTCCTTGAGATAAAACCACAATGGAGTGTTAAGGGTAGTGTGTCTAGGGTGATAATACTGTCAGGGAACATAATAGACAATGACTTGCTTTTTTAGCCATGTAGCACCTGAGGTCCTGCCTGGCCTCTCACTTCTCATTCTTGTGTCAGTGGTCTGTTGAGTGGGAAGTCAGAACTAACTTTCTGAGGGATTACTTGCTTAGGGACTTCTGCTGGGCTCAACTGTGGATTTTTCATGGTAGGTCTGACAAAAGTGAGAAACATTTTGTGCTTAATTTTCTGAGTTTTCCAAACCCCAGTTTCACAAGTTGTAGAAGCATAAATATTCTCAGCTAGCAGTAAGAGTCTAAATTCAAGGAGGGACAGGTAATACAATCCCTGTTTTCCAGGATGGAAAAACTGAGGTGCAGAAAGATTAAAGAGCAGACTAGAGATCACACTGCAAGACACTTGCGCACCTGGGAATTGGATCTGGGTCTTCTAACTCGTGTGTAGTGTCTGATATATTGCAGGAAGATGATACTGAAGGTCTTCTTTTCAGTCTGAGTCTTTTCCTTGGCATGTAAATTTAAGGTACAATGCATTGCCTTCAGTGACTGGATGAAACATTGTACTGAGAAATTTGAAGGCACTTGCCAAAAGATGTACAATGGCTGCCTGGAAATACAGACTACCAACTATATGCCAAGAGAAAATGAACAGAGTGTTCTACTTGGGTTTATAGAGAGGAAGTATCTCTAATGCCTTAGTTCTTCAAGTCCTGTGGAGAAGCAGTAGTCATACGTAGGAGCACAGTTCCCTTGTGTTTGCCTAAACCTACAAGAGGGGAAGCAAATTATTTTTGGCAGTCTGACTAGTAAGCAGGCTATGTGTCATCTAATAAATGTGGAGTTCTGCATTCTTTGTCTGCTTTGGAACATAATTTAGGAGCAGTGTTTTTTTACCAAAGGACTGTTTGCTAGTGCTCAAGGGAGATCTGGGTTGCATGGGGGAGAGATATGAAAGTAGAGATGGGATAGTGGATCACAGTGGCTTACTAGGACATGAAAATGAAAGCTAGAAACATCTGTTAACTAGGAGAAATGAGGGCTATCCAGAGGCTACTTTCCACAACTTACAGAGGCAGTGTTTTACAGGACTGAGCTTGAGAGTAGGCCAGAGGAGATCTCAAAATTTTTGACTCATCTAAAAAAATATAAATTTCTAGGTCCCTGTGTTCAGATCCGTTGTGAGTGAATTTGGTTTTCCTTTGGCTACAGTATTAAGCTTGGGTGGGTTGTACATATATATTCAGTTTTTTTGCAGCTGTGGGAAGAACTTTAGAGTCAAACCTCCCATGTTATGTAAGGAAAGAGAAGTGACTACTAGCTAAATGGGAAACCATAGGAGAGCACAAATGGGACTTGCAGTTTCAGATTTGTGAGGATGAGGTGCTGCCCTGATGTTTCAGTGCTTGGGGCAGGGTGTTGAAACAGCTCCTCTTCAAGAAGGAATGTATGTTTGAGGGGTGTTAAGTTATTTGGGTATATAGGAATTCACCTATGTGCTTGCATATACTCTAGTATGGCTTAACTGAACTGGTTGTGGTTTCCTGTATAGTTTGTTGGATTCTTTAGATAAGTTTGAATCAGACCAGGGTCCTGTTTGTCTCTTTGCTTACCTTTGGGGCCCTACTTCTGGGCTGGAACTTCACCGCTGCTCCTTCCTCATTGTGTCAGCCAGAGTTCAAGCTCTTACCACTGTACCATGAATAATAATAATACTGAAAATAATAACAATAATAAAATATATGTCAGGCAGTGTTCTAGAAGTTTGCCATATATTATCTCATTTAATATCCTCACCACAACCTTATTAGGTAGGCCCTATTATTATCTCACCCCTACCAAAAATTACTTTCTTTTTTTTTTTTTTTTTTGCGGTTCGCAGGCCTCTCACTGTTGTGGCCTCTCCCGCTGCGGAGCACAGGCTCCGGACGCGCAGGCTCAGCCGCTATGGTTCACGGGCCCAGCTGCTCCTCGGCATGTGGGATCTTCCCGGACCAGGGCACGAACCCGTGTCCCCTGCATCGGCAGGCGGACTCTCAACCACTGCGCCACCAGGGAAGCCCCAAAAATTACTTTCTTGAACCCTCATCTCGGTCTCTATCTGGGGTAATTTTGCCCCCCCGGGGGACACTTGGCAATCTCTGGAGACGTTTTTGGTTGTAACAAATGGAAAGGTGGGTTCCTGGCGTCTAGTGGGTAGAGGCCAGGAATGCTGCAGAACATCCTGCTATGCATAAACCAGCTCCTCCCAACAGAGAATATATTGTACTGAGGTTGAGGAACCCTGTTCTACATTACTGTTAGTTTTTAAATTTTGAAGTAATTATAAGATTTACACAAGAGTTTCAAAGATAGTACAGAGAGTTCTTATATATTCTTCACCCAGCTTCTTCTAAAATTAATGTATCATCATGGCACATTTATCAACACCGAGAGATGGACACAGGCACAATACTCTTAACTAAACTGGAGGCTTCATTTGGATTTTACCAGTTTTTCTACTGATGTCCCTTTTCTGTTTCAGGATCCAATGTAGGATACCATATTACATTTAGTCCTCATGTCTGCTTGTCTCCAATCTGTGACAGATTTCTTGGTCTTTCCTTGTCTTTCATGACTTTGCTACTTTTTGAAGTGTACTGGTCAGCTGTTTTGTGGATTGTCTCTCAGTTTGGGTTTGTCTAATGGTTTCACATGATTATGGATTTTGAGAAGGCGTACCACAGAGGTGAAGTACCTTTCTCATTGCATCATATCAGGGTATAATGTCAGCATGATTTAACATCAACTAGTGATGTTAACCTTGATCATTTGGTTTAGGTTTTGTCTGCCAGCTTCCTCTACTGTAAAGTTAAATCTTTTTCTTTTCACTTTTAAAAATTTATTTATTTATTTTTGGCTGTATCGTGTGACATGTGGGATCTTAGTTCCCTGACCAGGGATCGAACCTGCGCCCCATGCAGTGGAAGCTCGGAGTCTTAACCACTGGACCGCTGGGGAAATCCCTATTTTTCCTTTCTATACTCTCTTTGTTGGAAATGAGTTGCTAAGTCCATCCCACATTGAACCGGAGGGGATTTAAACTCCACATCCTGAAGGGAGGACTATCAAAGAATTTGTGGGCATATGTTAAAAGCACCACAGTAATTAATATTTCAGGGGAGTTGCTTGAGGCAATGCAGATATCTTGTTTTTCCTTAAAGTTTCACCTCCTAATTTTAACATTTATCAATGAATCTTTCCTGCTATAATTATTGTGGTAATTTCCTTCATTCCTCCTACTTCTATTTTATTTTAAATTATGTGTATGTTTGGGGTCTTTATTTATTTATTTGGCTGTGCTGGGTCTTTCTTTAAAAATAAATTTATTTATTATCTTTTTATTTTTGGCTGTGTTGGGTCTTCATTGCTGCACGCGGGCTTTCTCTAGTTGTGGCGAGCGGGGGGCTACTCTTCGTTGCGGTGCGTGGGCTTCTTATTGAGGTGGCTTCTCTTGTTGCGGAGCATGGGCTCTAGGCGCGAGGGCTTCAGTAGTTGTAGCACGCGGGCTCGGTAGTTGTGGCTTGCGGGCTCTAGAACGCAGGCTCAGTAGTTGTGGCACACAGGCTTAGTTGCTCCGCGGCATGTGGGATCTTCCCGGACCAGGGCTCGAAACTGTGTCCCCTGCATTGGCAGGCAGATTCTTAACCACTGCGCCACCAGGGAAGTCCCTGCGTTGGGTCTTCATTGCTGCACGCGGGCTTTTCTCTAGTTGCGGTGAGTGGGGGCTACTCTTCGTTGCAGTGTGCAGGCTTCTCATTACGGTGGCTTCTCTTGTTGCAGAGCACAGACACTAGGCGCATGGGCTTCAGTAGTTGCAGCACGAGGGCTCAGTAGTTGTGGTTCATGTCCTCTAGAGCACAGGATCAGTAGTTGTGGCGCATGGGCTTAGTTGCTCCATGGCATGTGGGATCTTCCTGGACCAGGGATCAAACCCGTGTCCCTTGTATTGGCAGGCGGATTCTTAAGCACTGCGCCACCAGGGAAGTCCTTCTACTTTTATTAATTGAAATTCTTTTGCAGAGATTTGTCCTCTCTCCCCTATTTACTTACATCAGTAGGGATATGTATTTTATTTCTTGGGTTATAATCCAGTGCTAAGTTATTTATTTTATTGCTCAAATTATTTCAGCTTGGTTATTGGGTGCTCTTTCATGTTGACTCTTGTGTCCTTTGGCGTGCCCCATATTTGTTTGTTTAGCACTTCCTTTCTGGCACTACAAGATGCTTTCAACTTACATTTGTCCTGCTCCAGTCCTAGAATCATCCATTTCTCCAAGGAGCCCTGGTTCCTTTTTATTCTTATTTTTTAAATTTACTTATTTATTTTTGGCTGTGTTTGATCTTTGTTGCTGTGTGCGGGCTTTCTCTAGTTTCGGCAAGCGGGTGCTACTCTTCATTGCGATGCATGCGGGCTTTCTCTAGTTGCGGCAAGCGGGTGCTACTCTTCATTGCGATGCACGGGCTTCTCATTGTGGTGGCTTCTCTTGTTATGGAGCACAGGCCCTAAGCACACAGGCTTCAGTAGTTGTGGCACACGGGCTTCAGTAGTTGTGGATCGTGGGCTGCAGAGCACAGGCTCAGTAGTTGTGGCGCATGGGCTTAGTTGCTCCGCGGCATGTGGGATCTTCCAGGACCAGAGCTTGAACCTGTGTCCCCTGCATTGGCAGGCGGATTCTTAACCACTGTGCCACCAGGGAAGTCCCCTTGGCTCCTTTTTTTGGTGAATGGTATTTAGATACCAAGAGCTGGGTGCTAAGTGTGCTTGTTGCTAGGAAACATATGTATATACACTAATTCACATATACACAAATATCTATATTTCTGTATCTATCTGTATGTATATTAAAATAAACATGAATTTATACTGATATCTCTGACTCTGCTCCATCACAGGGTTTATATTAATCTTCCCTTCTTGCTTATTTGTGACTTCTTTCTCAGAGTAAGGAACCTGGCTCTCCTTGTCTACAAATATTTTATTTGTACAACCTGTAAAGTAGTTTAAGTAGTTAATACTGTGAGGACAAATTTACCAACTACAGTATGATGTTTGTGTTCAGTTCTTTTTGTTCATTTTAGCCATATAGTATCTAGTCATAACATTGTTTTACAAAGTTACTTCGGTCAGCTCCTCCCCACCCCCCCTCCAGTGAGGTTATGTCATACACTTGTAATATAATTAGATTCAGTTATTGAAGTCTGCGTTCTGTCCTGGTTCTTCAGACATTCTGGCTATTATTTTTTTTAATTTGCGTACAGTAGAGTGCATTCATTGTTGTGCACAGTTCTGTGGGTTTTTACAAATGGAGAGAGTCAGATATGCACCATCACAGTACCATACTGAATGCTTCCATCACTCTAAAAATTGCCTTATGTGGCCTCTTTGTAGTCAACTCCTCTACCTACACCAATTTTTGGCAACCACTGATCTGTTTTCTGTCCCTGTAGTTTTGCCTTTTCCAGAAGGTCACATACATGGAGTCATTCAACATGCAGCTTTTGGGGTCTGACTTTTTTCACTTAGCAAAATACATTTAAATTCTTCAGTGTTGTTGCATGAGTCCATTTCTCTTTGTTGTCGAGTATTATTCCATTGTACGTAATATGTTCATTGACCTGTGAAAGGCCATCTGAGTGTCAAGTTTTTAGTAGTTGTAAAGAAAGCTATTATAAACATAGTTAGTGGTTTAACTTTACAGGACTGGTTTAACTTTATAGGAAACTACTAAACAATTTTCCAAAATGACTGTACCATTTTGCATTCCTACCAGCAGTGAATGAGAATTTGTTTCTTTGTATTCTTTCCAGCATTTGTTTTTTTTTTTTTTTTTTTTGCGGTACGCGGGCCTCTCACTGTTGCGGCCTCTCCCGCTGCGGAGCACAGGCTCCGGACGCGCAGGCTCAGCGACCATGGCTCACGGGCCCAGCCGCTCTGCAGCATGTGGGATCTTCCCGGACCGGGGCACGAACCCGTGTCCCCTGCATCGGCAGGCAGACTCTCAACCACTGCGCCACCAGGGAAGCCCTGTATATGAGTTTTATAGCTTTTCATTTTACATTTAGGCCTGTGATCTGTTTTGAGTGAATTTTTATAAAAGGTGTAAGATACGTATGAATGTCCAGTTGTACCAGCTCTGATTTTGAAAGACTGTCCTTTCTCCATTGAATTGCCTTTGCACCTTTGTCAAAGACCAGTTGACTGTATTTGTGTGGGTCTACTTCTGGTGCCTCTCATCTGTTGCATTGATCTGTGTGTCCGTTCTTTTGCCGGTATTGCATTGTCTTTAGTTACTGTAGCTTTATAATAAGTCTTGAAATTTGATAGTGTAAGCTGTCTGACTTTCTACATTATTGTTTTTAATCTCTGTGTAGTATTCCATTTTATAGGTGTATCATAATTTACTTAACCAGGTTTCTGCTGAAGGACATTTAGTAGGTTTAGTTTTCTGGTTTTTTTTTTTTTTTTTGCTTTAATAAATGATGCTGAGATGAACATCTTTGCACAAACATCTCTGCATTTGTGTGATTCTCTCTTCAGGGTAAATTTCTGGAATGGGATTGCTGGATGAGAGGATGTACATGTTACTTTCTTATTCCAGTTTTCTAAGAGCTTTATTAGAGTATATACTTTTTTTTTTTTAAGATTTTTTTGTTTGTTTGATGTGGACCATTTTTAAAGTCTTTATTGAATTTGTTTCAATATAGCTTCTGTTTTATGTTTTGGTTTTCTGGCCTTTAGGCATGTGGGATTTTCGCTCCCTGACCAGGGATCAAACCCGCACCCCCTGCACTGGAAGGCAAAGTCTTAACTACTGGACTGCCAGGGAAGTCCCAAGAGTATATGCTTACTTTATATTATTTTTCTTATTGAGGTTAAATTCACATAACATTAACCATTTTAAAATGAAGAATTCAGGGACTTCCCTGGACAGGGGGCACAGGTTCAATCCCTGGTTGGGGAACTAAGATCCCAAATGCTGTGCCGTGTAGCCAAAAGAAAAACTAGAAAAGAACAATTCATTGGCACTTAGTACGTTCACAGTGTTGTACAACAACTACTACCTCTATCTAGTTCCAAAACGTTTCCATCACCACAAAAGAAAACCCTGTACTCATTAAGCCACTATTTTGAGTTTCCCCTCCCCCCCAGCCCCTGACAGCCACAAGTCTGCTTTTAGTTTCTATAGATTTTACCTGTTCTGGATATTTCATAGAAATGGGATCATACAATATGTGACCTTTTATGGCTGTCTTCTTTCACTTACATTGGTTGTAGCGTGTATTGGTGCTTCATTCCATGCTTGAATAATATTCCATTGTATGTATTGATCACAGTTTGTCCATCTGTTGATGGACATTAGCACCTTTAGGCTGTTGTGAATAGTGCTGCTATGGACATATGTGTAATGTATTTGAGTATGTGTTTTAAATTATTTTGGGGTATATACCTAGGAGTGGAATTGCTGCGTCATATGGTTGGTAATTTTGTGTTTAACTTTTTGAGAAATTGCCAAACTGTTTTACACAACGGCTACATCATTTTACATTCCCACCATCAATGTATGAGGACACCAGTTTCTCCACATCTTCTCCAACACTTATTTACCTAAAAAAAAAAAAAGTTATAGCTATCCTAGTGGGTGTGAAAGTGGTATCTCATTGTGGTTTGGATTTACATTTCCCTAGTGACTAATGGGCATCTTTTCATGTGTTTGTTGGCCGTTTATGTATCTTCTTTGGAGAAATGTCTATTCAGGTCCTTTGCTTGTTTTTAAATTGGGTCCCTTCTCTTTTTGTTTGAGCTGCGCACATTACATTTTGATACATATTGCCAGACTGCTTTCAAAAAAGTTTGTACCGGTAGTATGTCTATTTCCCTGTACCCTTGCAATTCTGTGTGTTATCAGTCTTTTCATTGTTGTCAGTCTAGTAGACAAGAAATGGATTTTCTTTAAATTTCATTTCTGAGGTAAATTGTCTCTTTAAGGGTGCATTGGCCATTTGTATTTTTCTTTTTTGAATTTCCTGTTCAATACCTATTATGCCTACTTCTTTATAATGTTTTTCATTTTTGTGTTTATCAATTTGTAAGAGCATTTTGTGTATTATGAGTTTTAACCCTTTGTCCAGTCTCATGAGTTGGAAATATTTTTTCAGTTGGTCATTTGTGTTTTGACTTTTATGAATTTTTTTTGCCATATTAAGGTTTTTATTTTTTTAACATCTTTATTGGAGTATAATTGCTTATAGTGGTGTGTTAGTTTCTGCTGTATAACAAAGTGAATCAGCTATACATATACATATATCCCCATATCTCCTCCCTCTTGCGTCTCCCTCCCACCCTCCCTATCCCACCCCTCTAGGTGGACACAAAGAACCAAGCTGATATCCGTGTGCTATGTGGCTGCTTCCCACTAGCTATCTGTTTTACATTTGGTAGTGTATATATGTCCATGCCACTCTCTCACTTTGTCCCAGCTTACCCTTCCCCCTCCCCATGTCCTCAAGTCCATTCTCTACATATGCATCTTTATTCCTGTCCTGCCCCTAGGTTCTTCCAAAAAACAAAAAAGGTTTTTTTTTTTTTTTTTTTTTGAGGTATGCGGGCCTTTCACTGTGGTGGCCTCTCCCGTTGCGGAGCACAGGCTCCGGACGCGCAGGCTCAGCAGCCATGGCCCACGGGCCCAGCCGCTCCGCGGCATGTGGGATCCTCCCAGACCGGGGCACGAACCCGTGTCCCCTGCATCGGCAGGCGGACTCTCAACCACTGCGCCACCAGGGAAGCCCAAAAAAGGTTTTTAATTTGTATATTCTTATACACTTTTTAGGAGTACAAGTTAGTTTTAGTATTCTTTTAGAAAGAGTTGACATCTGAAGTTTAAAATCCATTGAACTGTTGGAATTTACAGATGTGAATAAAAGGTATTGTTGATTCTCTAGTGTGAATGAAGATCTATCCTGAGCCTCCTTGCCTTCACTGTGCATGTTGCTCTCCCCTTGGGGTCTCCTACACATTTATGCAGGTAGATGCAGATTAAGCATGGGATCCTGCATTGTCCAGGCTTACTTAGGTCTGGATACCTTTGGTTAGCTACCCAGTTTCCTAGCTCGCTCTCTCTGTTTTCTTTAACGTCTTTCTGCCTAGTACGATACTTGTAACAATGGTTTTTACCTTCAGCTGCACATTGGAATCACCTAGAGAGCATTAAAAAAATACTGATGCCTAGGCTTATAGTATTCAATAAATACCTGTTGATTCCGATTAGGTGATTTGCCTAACTCTTCAGGTGCCAGTATTCTCTCCTAATTTATAGTCAGTCTTTAAGGTTTTCATTTAGCCCACTTATTTAGCCTGGTAGGCAGTTTTATTTACTGGGAAAACTGGGTTTTAGTCCCAGCTTTGCTACTAGCTCACTGTATATATAACTTTGGAAAGTTACTACCCCTCTCTGGGCCTTTTTTTTTTTTTTTTTTTAATTTATTTTTGGCTGTGTTGGGTGTTTGTTGCGCACGGGCTTTCTCTAAATTGTGGAGAGCGAGGGCTACTCTTCGTTGTAGTGCGCGGGCTTCTGATTGTAGTGGCTTCTCTCGTTGTGAAGCACGGGCTGTAGGCGCATGGGCCTATGTAGTTGTGGCACATGGGGTCAGTAGTTGTGGCTCACAGGCTCTAGAGCACAGGCTCAGTAGTTGTGGCGCATGGGCTTAGTTGCTCCGTGGCATGTGGGATCTTCCCAGACCAGGGCTCGAACCCGTGTCCCCTGCATTGGCAGGTGGATTCTCAACCGCTGCGCCACCAGGGAAGCCCCCCCCTCTCTGGGCTTTAATTTCCTCTTTGGATATGTTAGGGAGGGGAAACTGATTGGATTAGATCAGGGATCGGCAGACTCATTAAAGTCCAGATAGTAAATATTTTAGGCTTTGTGGGCCATACAGTGTCTGTTTGTCTCAGTGTCTAAAGCTCCTTTCAGCTCCGGTATTTTTTGTTTCTCTCCTTTCGAACCCTAGTCAGGGAACTTATCTCAAAGAGCCAAGGAAAATGTTTTTTAACCACCAGCAATTAAATATAGGTAATATCAAGCATTTGCGTACTGCTTACCATCTGCCTGGCACAGTTCCAAATATTTTACGTGTATTAACTCTAATCCTCAGAATGACCCAGTGAGGAGTGTAGATGCTGTTATTATCCCCATTTTACAGAGGCAAACTTGAGGCAAAGGAAAGTTAGATACTTAAATAACCTGACAGATGAAGGCTAACTGGGCTATAGAGCCAGATTTGAACCTGGATTTTCTGGTTCTATTATGCTATTCTCCTCTCCCTAACTTAGACATATACCTCCAAATAATGGAGCATCTCAGCTGTTATACTCTATCATAGCTATCCTAAGAGAAAATATCACTCAAACCATCAAAAGTGGGCCAATCTTGAGGCTGTAAAGATGGCCACAAAATAGAAACTTTATCATTAACTTTGTTTTTTTCTCAAAGTAGCCCTTTTGTTTCTGTCTCAGCATTATAGTCACATGGCATTGTCTGTGTGCGTATTTCTAGCTTTCTGTCACACTTACACTGAACCCCTTCAAGGTTCTCAAGAGTATGGTAGCTGTATTCTCCTCAGCTTCTTGAATTTAATTCCGCCTCAGTAGGAATTCATTACTTCAAGGAAGCAAACAGACCAGAGTCAAATGACGATAAAACTTCTACTGATAAGAGGCAGCAGAAACAGCTTGGGTTATAGGCAGAGCATCTAGGCTTTAGTCCTGCCTCCACTACCATCAACTATATGGCCAGGGGAGCTCTCTGAGCCTCAGTATTCTCAACATAAAATTTAGGTGATAAGACTGGTTACGTTATCTCTGAATTTCCTAATATCCATGCTTCATCAGTGTTTGCAGGTGGACTTTTTTTTTTTAACGTTTTGCTTTTCTTTTTTTTAAATTTTATATTTATTTTTGGCTGCGTCGGGTCTTAGTTGTGGCACGCGGGATCTTTTCGTTGCAGCACGCGGTCTCTTCATTGGCAGTGCTCGGGCTTCTCTCTAGTAGTGGCTTGCGGGTTTATTCTCTCTAGTTGTGGCGCACAGGCTCCAGGGCGCGTGGGCCCTGTAGTTGTGGTGTGTGGGCTTAGTTTGCCCGCGGTATGTGGGATGTTAGTTCCCTAACCAAGGAGTGAACCTCTGTCCCCTGCATTGGAAGGTGGATTCTTTACCTCTGGACCACCAGAGAACCCCTGCAGGTGGACTTCGAAGCAGCCACAGCATAGACTCCGCATTGCAAAGTTTCTCATTTTAACTTACAAGTACGTGCTAATTTTGCATTCTCTGTTCTTATCTGTCTATATTTATTCAGACGTACAAATGTTTCAAATTCTTGTTGCCACCAAGTAATTGAAGCTCTGGAAGAATACATCACAAACATTATGTATGCACTTTTTTTTTTGGCTGTGCTGTGAGGCTTGTGGGATCTCAGTTCCTTGAGCAGGAATTGAACCCAGGTCACTTCAGTGAAAGCCCAGAATCCTAACCACTAGGCCACCAGGGAACTCGCTGTGTGCACTTCTTTTTTCTTATTTATTTTATTTTATTTTACTTTTGGCTGCATTGGCTCTTTGTTGCCATGCGTGGGCTTTCTCTAGTTGTGGCGAGCAGGGGCTACTGTTCGTTGCAGTATGCAGGCTTCTCATTGCGGTGGCTTCTCTTTGTTGCAGAGCACGGGCTCTAGGCGCGCGGGCTTCAGTAGTTGTGGCATGCGGGCTCAGTAGTTGTGGCTCACGGGCTCTAGAGCGCAGGCTCAGTAGTTGTGGTGCATGGGCTTAGTTGCTCCGTGGCATGTGGGATCTTCCTGGACCAGGGATCGAACCTGTGTCCCCTGCATTGGCAGGCGGACCACTGTGCCACCAGGGAAGCCCTGTGTGCACTTCTTAATTTGATAAGCCTAGCTTTATGTGATTCTAATCCCTTTTCCTTTGAAGAGAGATAGCCATAAGAAAATAAAAGTCATGATTGGCACTATAAATTCCAAACCACTCCTTTTACCAGACTGACTGAACAGGTCAAGGTACTCGTTCTCCTGCTTCCTGGGCATCTTAACCTGGCTGTTTATTCACCGTGTCTGCAGTTGAATCTCTGCTAAACAAAGCTAAAAGGAGTAGTTGCCTGCCATGATATTCCTTCAGCTAATCCATTGTTTCCAATGTAGTGAAGTGTAAATTTTTTAAAAAGGTATCCCTTTATTAAAGAAAAGTTAGACAAGAGACTGACTTTTTCTCTACTCTTCAACATCTCTTCAGTTGAATAACCAAATTCAAATTCCTTTAATCAAAAAGGAAAATCAACTTTCTGGCGAGTGTCAACATCTTAAAAAAAAAAAAATTTCCTTTTATCCTCCTATGCCAAAACTTTTCCTGAAGCTTCGGGTTATTAGAACCGGACGGGATGCTAGATATGAGGAACTTGAGGTTCCAGAAATGAAAACTGACTTTCCAAAGTCACAAAGCTGATCTGTACAGCGCAGAGATTAGCAACATAATGGGAAAAGAGCACTGATTGTGAAGTTAGAAGACATGGATTCAAAGTTTGTCTCTGCCGCTAACTAGCTGTGTGACTCCAGGCAGGTTACCTAATGTGTCTACGTTTCTATTTCCTCACTGGTGAAATGAGGCAACATAATTTCATAGGGTGTGAAACTCTTAGCATAAGATCTGGCACTCTGTACCTCTGGCACAGAGTACTAACTTAGTATATTCCATGTATTAGACACTGTACCAGGTGCTGAGACTAGAGATAAAATACAGTCTTCCCTCAGAACTTGTAGTCTAGTTGGGGAGATCAAAATACTTCACAGGTACAAGAAATTCTGTGATAGAGGTAAATACAGGGTATTATGGAAACATGGAGGACAAGCATGGATGGGGGAGGATTGGGGAGAGATCTCAAGGCAGGCTTTCGTTAGAGGTGGTGCTAAAGAGTTTGGGGCTGCGTGAAGCCATATTTTCATTTTAGAAAGATCACCGGCTGCAGCGTGGACTAAATTGGAACGGTTATACGCTAAAGGAAGGAAGATCAATGAGGAAGCTGATGGAACAGTTCAGCTGTGAAATCATGAAGCCTTCAATTGATGTAATGGCAGTGGGAGATGTAATGGTGATAAGCTTTGAGATAATTTTAGGAACTTGTGTGAATAGAAGTTGAGACAGATTGGAAATGTGAGGGGAGAGAGACAGAGATACTAGGATCACTTAAAGATTTTCGGTTTGAGTGTCGAGGTGGTTCACTCAAGTATGGGTTAGAAGATAAGGAGGTCAGTTTGGACATAGCAGGTTTCACGTGCCTGTTTGGGGTGATGATGATGATGATAGCTACCTAACATTTATTGCTGCTTCCTATAGGGCAGGCCTATTCCATATGCTTTGCTGTATCATTTATTTAATTTTTACAATAATCCTTTGAGGTAGATTTAAGATTATCCTTACTTTATAAGTAAGGACTATGAGGCACAGAGAGGTTACTGTCTTGCCCAAGGTTACATAGCTAGTAAGTTGTGAAGCCAGGATTTAAATCATGGCAAGCAGACTCTAGAGTCCTTACTGTTAACCGCTTCATCACTATATTATATACCTGTCATAGATGATGGAAATGTCCACTAGGCAGTTAAATGTACAGTTCTAGCATCATGAGAGAGAACTAGATTGCAGATAGGATTTCGGGAGTTATCAGCACAAAAAATGGTTGTAGAAGCCATGGGGGTCACCCAGAGAAAGTTTATAGTACAGAAATGGCAGGTAGATGACATAAAGGCTGCCATTTCTCCATATTGTTCCCATAACAGACGTTGCTAATAGATCAGTGGCTGGCCTCAGTAAAGTAAACTGAGGAAGGTCCAGTGAGATAGGAAGAAAACCTGGAGAAGATGGTGCCATTTGAAGTCCCAAAGGAGAATGATTTATTTATTTATTTAGAATTTTATTTTATTTATTTATTTGGCTGCATTGGGTCTTAGTTGCGGCATGCGGGATGTTCATTGTGGCATGCAGGATCTTTTGTTGCGGCGCATGGGCTTCTCTCCAGTTGTGGCTGTGGCTCAGTAGTTGCAGCGCATGGGCTTAGTTGCCTCATGGCATGTGGGATCTTAGTTCCCTGACCAGGAATTGAACCCGCATCCCCTGCATTGGAATGAGGACTCTTAACCACTGGGCTACCAGAGAAGTCCCCAAAGGAGTATGATTTATGAAGGAGAGCTCAGGAGTATCAGATTGTTGTATTTCCATTACATGTTTTGAGAGCTTAGCAGAAGAATGTTATACTTGACAGTCAGGGTTCGTTAGTGATCTCAGTGAGGGAGATATCCATGGAGCAGTGGTGGGCAGCCAGCAGAGAAGGTGGATGGATAGTTATATTGATGCATAGTCCAAGATAGTGGTTTTCAAGGCAGGTGTAATCCCTAGAAGCAAGAAAGGGATTGAAGGGCGTCAGCATCTAATTTGGATTAGGAAGTAAATGAAGTCAAAAGGGGGAAGATAACTTGAGAGGATGGAACCAAACTAGTGGGGGGTAGCTTTTCCTTTTGCTTGTAGACAGCTGTGTTGGTGCATCATAGCCAGCCAGCACTTGGACAGAGCTCCAGGATCTGCCCAGTGTCTCTGCTGGTTAGCACACTCATTAGGGCCATCCTACCGCATGCCAACCCCAAAGGTTGGAGCTTCAAGGAGTGGGACCTTTGGCTGTACAGATTTTTGGGCTGTTTCTCCGAGGTGAAATTTCTTTGGATCAGGGTTTCTCAACTTTGAGACTCTTGACATTTGGGGCTGGATAATTCTTTGTTGTGGGGGCAGGGGGTTGTCTTGTGTATCGTAGGATGTTTAGCAGCATCCCTGGCCTCTACCGACTAGACGCCAGTAGCATCCCCACCCCCAAATTGTGACAACAAAAATGTTTCTAGGCGTTACCAAGCATCCCCTGATGGACTAATTCACTTCCGGCTTACAAACAACCACAGCTCTAGATTCTGCTGGTTTTCCTCTAGGTCTCTGTTGTAGATTTCCCTCACCTTCATTAGCTCCTCTGGGCACTTGAGCTCTGTTGGTTTGGAGAGTTTGGGTTATTTCGGCCTTGTAGCCTTTTTTCAGAATTTTTTCAGTCTGAAAATAAACTCTCAATAGAGGTGAGACAAAGAGGCATTATTTCCCTATAGTACCCAGTTAAATACCTAGAACATTAAATGTTTAATGATCATGATATTTAGAGAAGATTGTAAGTCAATCTTTAATCTCTCTCTTATAAACTTTATATCACTTATCTCCTTATAGTATATTTGTGTCTCTAGCTAGCTGGACTCCTTGAGGACAAGGACTCTTTCTAAGTCTTTGCATTCCTAATGTCTTGCAGAGTACCTGGCACACAGTAGACTCTCAGTAAATGTTTGCTGAGATAAGCCAGTTTTGTTGATAATTGGCTAAGTAGGTTAAACCTGCAATTTCTCAGCGTATTTCAGTTATCAAGTCTTACAAAGAGGCCAGAGTTCCCTTAGTATTGTCGAAATATGATTTGTGCAGAGAAGCATTTTATCTAGTCATTTCTATGTACACAGATCACAGGTGTCCTCTGGGAGAACGGGAAATGGAACAGAGTGAAGTGCTGCCTTTAAAAGATAACACAGATCCTTTTAGTTTTTCTAGCACCTGGAGCTGACTATGCTATAGGTAGAGTCACACTGAAACTATAATTAAAGATGGAAAATAGACAAAATGTCAGGCAGTCAGCTACAAACCTGTTCTCGTGGAATGATGCTTTCTAGACAGGTAATAAAATTATAAGCCCAATTGTGGCATTTACAATAAGAATATGGACCAAATGTGACATTTATAAAGCTGATTGGTTTCTAGGTTTGTTTAGATATTTATCCTTAATGCAAATATATAAAATATTGCTCTGTTTTTGCTTTTTGGCCTAGCAGTATGATTTTTTTTAGCAGTATCATTTTAATTGATAAATAATGTGCACCATAAAACACATAATTCATAACTGCACAGTTCAATAAATTATCAAAAAGTGAAAATACCTGTGTAACCACAACTCAGTTCAAGAAATAGGGCACTACCAGCCCTCGCAATAATTTTGAAAAATACCATATGATTCAGCAATTCTACTTCTGGGTATATATTCAAAAGAATTGAAAAATTCAACAAATCTTTGACATTTTTATTTTATTTTGCTAATTTTCACTGGTTTCTCATTGTATCTAAAACCTATCATCAAGTCTTTTTAAAGTTATGGAAAAATATACATAATATATAAAACTTACCATTTTGCCAACCATTTCAGTGGCAAGCACATTCAGGATGTTCTGCAACCATTATCATTCTCCATCTCCAGAACTTTTTTCCTCTTCCCAGACTGAAATTCTGTACCCATTATACACTAAGCTACCATTCCTCTCTGCCCCAGCCCCTGGCAACCACCACTCTACTTTCTGTTTCAAAATTTGACTATTCTATGTGTGTCATATAAGGGGAATCATAATATTTGTCCTTTTATGACTGGCTTACTTCACTTAGCATAATGTCTTTGGGGTTCATCCATGTCATAGCAAGTTCATCCATGTCAGAATTTCCTTGCTTTTTAAGGCTGAATAATCTTCCATTGTAAGTATAGAACACATTTGTTTATCCATTTATCTCTTATGGACACTTGGGTTGCTTCTACCTTTTGGCTGTTGTGAAAAATGCTGCTATAAACATGGGTGTATATATATATCTGTTCAACTCCCTGCTTTCAGTTCTCTTGAGTACATACCGAGAAGTGGAATTGCTGAATCATATGGTAATTCTACTTTTCATTTTTTGAGGAACCGCCATACTGTTTTCCATAGCTGCATCATTTTACATTCCCACCAACAGTGCACAGGAATTCCAATTTCTCTACATCCTCACCAACATCTGTTATTTTCTGTTTTGTTTTGTTTTTTTAATAATAGCCATCCTAATAGGTGTGAAGTGCTTCCAAGAATTTTTAGACTCCTTTTGTTATGGAAATTTCCCAATATATAAAAAAATAGAGCGAATAGTAGTTGAACTCCCATATATCTGTCACCTAGCCTCAATAATTATGAACACTTGTCTAATCTTGTTCCAATTATAATCTGTCCTTCCTCCCCCACTATTGGAACGCAGACCCCAGTCATCATAAACTTAAAACGAATTAATTTTTAAATTGAAGTATAGTTGATTTATAATATATAAACTTTCTTTTTTTCTGTTAAAGCAAAATAAAGCATAAAACAATGTTATAATATAAGTAGTGCATTGTGAATTTTACTTGCATCATAGCTGTGTATTTGATTCAGTGATCCATACCTCTTGTGTCGTTATTAACAAATATTTTCTCAGCATCATTCTTGCTCTTGTACAGTGCAGGTATAGATATACTTTACATATGCCTTCATCTACCCTTGCCTTCTTGCTTGTTAACAAGTTATGAGTAAAATTTTAAAATACACAGTTACTATGATCACAAGCTGCCTCGTCATTTGTAAACACAACTATAACAGCATATCAGTACCTGTCAAAAGAAGTCATATTATATTGGAAAAGAGTGAAGCAACATCATTATAGACATAGCCTTGAATTACCTCTAATATTTTTTTAATTGAGGTATAAATGTTGACATACAACATTATATTAGTTTCAGGTGTAAACAAAATGATTTGACATCTGTATATACTGTGAAATGATCACCATGATAAGTATAGTTAACATCCATCACCACTCATAGTTACAGAATTATTTTTTCCTTGGGATGAAATTTCAGATTTACTCTTAGCAACTTTCAAATATGCAATAGAGGTATTATTAACCATGCTGTACATTGTAGCCTTGTGACTTATTTATTTTATAACTGGAAGTTTGTGCTTTCTGACTGCCTTCGTCTGTTTGCCCACCCCATGTCCCCACCTCTGGCAACCACTAATCCTTTACCTGTGCAGCTCCTATTTCTTTTTTCTTTCTTAAAATTTATTTTTTTAAAGATTTTTTTGATGTGGACCATTTTTAAAGTCTTTATTGAATTTGTTACAATATAGCTTCTGTTTTACGTTTTGGTTTTCTGGCCTTGAGGCATGTGGGATCTTAGCTCCCCGACCAGGGATCAAACCCACTCCCCCTGCATTGGAAGGTGAAGTCTTAACCACTGGACTGCCAGGGAAGTCCCCTGATTTCTTTTTTTTAAAAAAGACATCATATACTTTCATTTGTATGTACTTCAAAATACTGTATACCTCAAAGTTAAGAACTCTTTTTTTAACATAACCATAAAAGCATATTATACCTAAAAGTTAACAATAATTCTTTTATCATCAGATACCTAGTTTGTATCACCTATATCTTTATGCTCAGTTTCTTTTAATCTGATGGTACAGGAAACAAAGGGTTAACAGGTCACTCAGAGATGACAGTTTACATTGTTAACCAAGATTCATTTACAAGTTTTAGTTTGTTCACTCTACCAGCAAGAGCTCTGTTTTTTTTTAAACCATTAATGCTCTTCTTCCTGATATTCATTGACATTTGTATATATACCATAAACAGTACATTAGGCTACTTCCTTCAGCAAATAAGGTGAGCTTAGTTCTAGGATTACCTTCTGTTTGATTTATTATTATTCTTTTAATAAATTTATTTACTTATTTTTGGCTGTGTTGGGTCTTTGTTGCTGCTTGAGTTGCTGCGAGCAGAGGGCTACTCTTTGTTGTGGTGCTCGGGCTTCTCATTGTGGTGGCTTCTCTTCGTTGCAGAGCATGGGCTCTAGGTGCGTGGGCTTCAGTAGTTGTGGCATGTGGGCTCAGTAGTTGTGGCTCACGGGCTCTAGAGCGCAGGCTCCGTAGTTGTGGCACACGGGCTTAGTTGCTCCGCGGCATGTGGGATCTTCCTGGACCAGGGCTCGAAGCCATGTCCCCTGCATTGACAGGCAGATTCTTAACCACTGCGCCACCAGGGAAGTCCCCTCTGTTTGATTTATGTTTATGTGTTTATCTGTTAAAACTGGCCATTTTAAGGGGCTCTAGAAAATACACCTAAAGGCAGAACACAGGATGAAAATATATCTTCAAATTTATCTACATATCTGATAGAATGTGCTGGTGGAGATGTTTACATTTTGGCTTTTTTGGAGGTGGGGGCTGGTAATTATACATTTGCAACTATACATTTTCTTAACGTTTATCTCAGTGTTAAAAATGAGAATCTATTTACAGAGGTCAGAAGTCCTCTTTTGGCAAAATCAAGTTGTTGCTTGATTCTTTAACATTGGATCATTTGGAATCTAAGCTTCAATAGAGCCAACTGAAGGCTGTGGGAAAAGAAGGAGAGGCACACACAATTATTAATTCTTTTTCCCTCCTTTAGTTTTCTTAATTTGCACAGAAGACCACAGTATACAGTATACCCTACTGTATACTGTGGTCTAATGTTTGAAGGAAGTCTTGTTCAAGATACAGGGAAAAGAACACCCTATGATTTAAGATTCCATCAATATTCAGGTATAAGAATGCAGTTCTCTTGTCAGGCACAGATAAATGAGTTAGTTAAAGGCAAAGCTAGTTCTTTCTCTATGGCTCTATTCATATATTTTCTGTGTGTTGTTTTCTTTTGTTTTTTGGTTTTGTTTTTTTTTTAAGAGGGCTGTTTTGTTGATTTATTTATTTCAAAGAAAGTTGTACTATAAGGTTTCTTTTGTTTCTTTTTAAAAAATTTTTATTGCAGTATAGATTTACAATGTGTTTCAGGTGTACAGCAAACTGAATCAGTTATACATATACATATATCCACCTGTTTTTTCGATTCTTGTGTGCTGTCTAACTAATTAACAATTTTCTTTTTGCTTGAAGATAGCTTATATCCTTGTTGAGTCAGTAACCTCAGTACCTAGGAGCACAGAGGCCTCAGAGCGATAGTGACACGAAAATTATTTCCCATTCTTCTTGTGTGATAGTATTGATGGTAGTAATATGGGTAATATGGGTAGTAATATAGTGACCCTTATATAGTATTTACCATCTGCCAGGCAAAAACTAAGTTCTTTACCTGTATTAACGTACACAACAACCATATGAGATAGATATTATTATCCTCATTTTACTGATGAGGTATTAAGGCACGCAGGGGTTAGTAACTGACTACTCCAAATACAAATAACTAGTAAGTGGCAGAGCTAGGAATTGATCTGAGGCAGCCTGGCACCAGGGTCCTTCCTCCTAACCATTATACTGTACTGTACTTATTTGACACCCATATAAGTAAAGGGAAGTGTGAGATAAAAATGTTCTTAACATCTCTGTGGGCTCTGTGGAACTTACTATTTGTTCATTCAGTGCTCCCTGTAGAATCAGTGATTACAGAGAGAACGTTTAATCTCAAAGCATTCATCCCTATTTTCAAACTAGTATTTTCAGATCTGTTCTCCATCCGAGACCTTGCATTTAGAAAAAGTACACTTGAACTTTTTAGTTTAATTGGCAGATCAAGAGCTTACAGACAGGATATTGCCTTTGAGTATTTAGACTGTATTTGCTGACCTCCTGAAGCAGTAATTTGGCACACTGTTCTACTACAGTTCAGCAGTATTAGGGGTTCTGACTTCAAAGTGTGTACGTGTGTGTTTTATATATATATCTTTGTAGATAGGCCACTTCTCCACAAATGGAGCCAATCTTTTACAAATTCTAAAAACCTTTCAGAGCATTTAAATCCAAAAAATATCTAAGCATTTGAAGTAGAACTATGAGCAATGCAAAATGTTACCTTTCTGGAGACTTGTGATAAGTAGTAACAACCTGCCCGCTTCTAAATGCTTGAAGTTCAGGCCAAAGAACCTCCAGTTAATCTTGCAGAGTTAGTTCTTATTTGGGCACCGATTTACATATACTTTTTATCTTTAAGTCTGAGTTAATAGCCACTATTTGTTAAGAAAGCCAATGTTCTGTTTTCTTTTGTTTCCTTTGTCTTGGGTTATGTGGATCTGGCTGTGCTCTGGTTAGAACACATTTCCTCTGGTGCTTTGGGTCAGTCAAGTGTTTGGCTGCAGGGAGGAATAGATCACCATTTCTGCCCATCAAGTGTGCATCTTATGGAGATAGATGACTTTCTCATGCTAATTTTCTTTCCCCTAGGTTTATGAAGGCCTAGACATCATCACCAACAAGGTTTCTGCCCAGGAGCAGAGAATGTGCCAGCACCACATGATCAGCTTTGTGGATCCTCTTGTGACAAATTACACAGTGGTGGACTTCAGGAACAAAGCAACTGCTCTGATATCCTTAGGAAAGACAGCAACTAGGCTTGGTGGCTGCAAGGCAGCCCAAGCCGAGAAAGTTTTCTTCCTAGTGACAATTCTCCTAAGCAGAGGTACCCAAGATCAATAGTAGCGTCCCCATGAGAGCTATTCGGATTGAAAAGATACAGTGTTCTTGCTACTCCGAGTCTTGTCCTTAGACTGCAGCATCAGCATCACTTGGGAGCTTATAGAAGTGCTGAATCTGGGCCTCATTCTAGACCTACCGAATCAGAACCTGCATTTAAATAGAGTCGCAGGTGATTCACATGCATATTAAAATTTGAGAGGTGCTGTTTTAGTGGAGAGAACACTGATTTAGGAGCCAGAAAATCCATGTCCTAGTTTTAGAACTGCCCCGTCTGACCACAAAAATTTAATTGGGTAAAGCGTTTACCCCACTGAGCTTCACTTTCCCACCTTTAAATGGGGATAAGAAATTAATTTATAAATATAATGGAATTATAGTTAGAATTCCAAAGGGATTAGGAAAAAATAGTTCTGGGTAACACCAGGAAATTTTGGAAAAAAGAATAACATAAGCGTTGGGGGGCTGCCCTTATATTTTAATGTCTAAACTGCCTTTAATATCTGGACTGCTACATATTAAAACATATTGAAAATTCATAATAGTTATAATAGCATGGAACTTACATAATACTAGACAAATTTATGGGACAGATTAGAAAAGTCAGATACAAATTCAAATGGATGTATATATTTAGCTTACGATCAAGGTGGCATTTCAAAGCAGTGGAGAAAGAATGTAGTAGTTAATAATTATTCCTGGGACGGTTAATTATTTTTGGGAAAAAAAAATCAGTTCCTTATTATATGGACATAAATTCCAGATGGATTTCAGAGTTAAGTAAATATGTATTTTTTTTAAACGAAACTGAAACAAATGGGATAACATATAATTGAGTAGTTATATGATTTTAGAGTAGGGAAGGACTTTGTAGATCTAGTCTTTTTTTTTTTTTTAAGGATTTTTTAATTCAATTTTTCCTTTTTATTGTGTTAAAATATACATAAAACTTACCATCTTAACCATTTATAAGTGTATAGTTCAGTAGTCTTAAATATATTCACATTGTTTTGCAGCCATCACTACCATGTATGCCATAATAGTTTTTTTTGTTTTTTGGGTTTTTTTGAGGAAAATAGCTAGATTTGAATATGTTAGAATTAAGAATTCGTACTGGCAAGAAAGTATTTCAACCATTTCAATTCCTAGGTATCTACCCTAGAGAAGCCTTGCCACAAGTATACCAGGAGATAGGTGGTAGATCTAATTTTAACATTATTGCTCTTAACAGCAAAAACATATAAATACCCAGATTCCTACTTACAGAAGAATGCATAAAATGTGCTTTGTTCATATAAGTACTTTTTCAGCAGTGAAAATGAATAAGTTGCAGTTACACGCATCAGTCAATGGGGAAGAATCTCAGAAACAACATGAAATGCGGGAGATTATAGAAGGATACATAGATGGTCATACCATTTATTATAAAAGTTAAAAAGCAAGCAAAGTTAACCAATATGTTGTTTAGGGTTTTATATACATCAGTAATAATGTAAAGAAAAGCAAGGGAATGATGAAAAACGAACAATACACAAAACAATTCAAGACAGTGGTTCCCTCAGAGAGGGGCAGTAAGGGGTTGTGATGGGAATTACTACATAGGAAGCTTCAAAAGAATTGATAATGTTCACTTTCTTACATTGGGTTCATGAGTATTTGTTTTATTTTTAGGCTTTATTATTTACATATGCTGCATATATTCTTTTGTATGTACTGAATATTTTATAATTAAAAATAACCCAGCTCACTAGAAACAAAATTAAAAAACAGACGAGATGCGGCCAAAAAATAAAAAATTTGAAAACAACAACAAAAACAGACTATAAACCAGGGGAAAAATATCTGTAACATTAGTATACTTAATATATGAAGAACTCAAAAAATACTAAAAGAGCATGAGTAGTGATTCACAAAGGAAGAAATATAAATGGTGATAAACATGAAAAAGAGTTTACCATTGCCGTTAATCGAGGCCATGCAAATCAAAATAATGAGATAATATTTTTTTGCCTATCAAGTGGGCAGAGATTAAAACGCAGATAATAATTCTTGCCCTACCTGCTTTATAAGGCACTTGTGTCAGATGAAGTAATGTATGTGAAAGCCCTTTGCACATTAAAACATATCTCCAGGCTTCCTTGGTGGTGCAGTGGTTGAGAGTCCGCCTGCCGATGCAGGGGACGCGGGTTCGTGCCCCGGTCCGGGAAGATCCCACATGCCGCGGAGCGGCTAGGCCCGTGAGCCATGGCCGCTGGGCCTGTGCGTACGGAGCCTGTGCTCCGCAACGGGAGAGGCCACAACAGTGAGAGGCCCACGTACCACAAAAAAAAAAAAACATATCACCAAATGAACATTGTTGCTGTAAGACAGGTCAGTTGTTCAGAAAGGACTGATGGAAAGTGGAGAGCTAATTAAAAGAGTTAAAGGGCAGCAGCAACAGGGGATGACTTAATCAGATCACTTAGAGGATTGGAGATTTGTGAATTTAAGTAAGAACCTAGAATCAAGAGTGTCAAAACTGAAAGTACCTTAAGAAGTATTCGATCAACCTTCTTGATTTGACAGGTGAGGGTAGTAGATACTGAGGCCCAGAGAGAAAGGTTTTGCTTAGGATCACAGTTGTTTCATGGCTTGGGCAAACATGTTAAACCTTTTCCCACCAAATAACTGCTATCCCATCTCCCTCCCTCTTTTCCATCTCTCCCTTCTGGTATCTCACCATTTCCCCTTCCCCTTTTATTTTCCTTGCTTCCTTTCCCTTTGTTAGTCAGATTATACATTTGAAGTTTTATTACAATTACTGTGTAATTGTATGTTTCTTATACTTAATTTATAGGAAGGGATATAGAATTTGTTTCTCTTTTTAAAAAACGAATAGACACGTTTCTTCCTTATGCTCCTTGATTAGTAACATCTTTCTCCCCACCCTACCCCAACCTCTTATAGAGGGCTTCTGTCAGAAAAGAGGTCATCTATCTCTGTGCCCACAGACTGGCTGGCAAGGGGAAGAAGTGTGTAAATGAGTCTTTATCTGGGTTGAAAGTCTCTTTATCAGTTATTCTCAGAAGGAAAGCCCTTCTTAAAGCAGATAATTATCTGTTCAACAGAGATTCTAAAGAGAAAAATTCCAAGTAGCAGTGGTGTAAAAACAATAATGACTAAATTGAGTGCTTACTCAGTTGAAAAAAATATTTCAGGCATTGTCTTAGGGATTTTATTTGCACTGTCACGTGTAATGCTCATAAGAACTCATGAGGGGCTTCTGTGGTGATGCAGTGGTTAAGAATCCACCTGCCAATGCAGGCGACACGGGTTCAAGCCCTGGTCTGGGAAGATCCCACGTGCCGCGGAGCCGTGCGCCACAGCTACTGAGCCTGCGCTCTAGAGCCCGTGAGCCACAACTACTGAAGCCCATGAGCCTACAGCCCGTGCTCCACAACAAGAGAAGCCACTGCAATGAGAAGCCCGTGCAACACAACGAAGAGTAGCCCCCGATCACCACAACTAGAGAAAGCCCACGTGCAGCAATGGAGACCCAACACAGCCAAAAATAAATTAATTAATTAAAAAAAAAACTCATGAGGATTTTACAGGTGAGAAAACTGAAGCTCAGACAAGTTGAATGACTTGCTGAGTGTTGGAGCTGGTAATTGAAATCTGTTTGTCTTCATAGCCTGTGCTTCCCAGTTCATCTGGTAGAGTCTCAAGTGGCTGAAATGTACACTACTACTACAAAATGGTGAAGACTGAGTCTAAGAACTACGGCTTAGAGAAACCAGCTTGTCATTTGCCTTAGAAGGCAAAGTCACACAGTGGACATCATCTTGGTGGCTTCCTGAGCAGTTGATACTTAATTCTGTGAGAGTCCTTAGGCTTGCGCTTTTTAAGCTAATTTTGAATACTAAGCAAGCTTTGAGTTTTAGCAGCAAGGCCTAGAAAGTTCTCGAATTGGAAGGAATTACCATCATGCACCTGTCTCTGGTTTATGCAAGTCCCTCCAGAACTGATAGGAAGTGATTCTGAGAACTCATGAGAAACAGTGAAGACTAGTATCAAAAATATGACGAATGTGGTTTCTTACTAATACCCTACTTCCAAGTGAGTCAGATTTTCTTCTTGATATTAATATTTTGATGTCTTTCTTAACATTCACATTGAAGATATATTTGCCCGAGATAAAATTCCTATTGTCGTGGGAGGAACCAATTATTACATTGAGGCTCTGCTCTGGAAAGTTCTTGTCAATGCTAAGGTATGTTTAGTTCACTTGTAATTCAATGAGGAAATGGGTTCTTCTTTCTTGCCGGCTAATTTTAATGGGAGGAAAGTTGACTTTCACGTGTTTCTTATACTCAGCAACTGTACTAACTTTCCTACTTAATATTCTGAAGCAAATGCCCCCTCCATATGTGAAGTGTGCTTCTCCAGGCTGGCCTAAGGACAGGGGCTGTGTGTGGGGACAGTGCTCCTCTGTGGGTTAATTAGCATCTCCATGTAAGTTAACAGTACATTAGTCTGATTCAGCATTTCCTGGCTGAAACAATCTATATGTCAGGGAGATATCTGACACTAACCATTCTTACAGAGATGCTATTGCATAGGGTGGGACTTTGCAAACTATAATGTGCTGGAAATTCTGGTCCACTCTTTGGTTATACTTGTTGAGAAGACTAGACTCCTGGATGTGTTAATATAGATGTGTTAGCCTGGGTAGCTTGTACTCCCTGAATACTTCCCTAGACACCTAGTCCTCTTTCCTCTTTGTTTACTGTGGCCTCACAGCACTACCATGGTGTATTGGAATTTTCTGTTTATGATCTGTCTCTCACTATATGGCAAGATCTTCTGATTCATCTCCATTCTGTGTTCCTGAACACTTAGTAAAGTGCCTGGCACATACAGTGTTTCAGTGTTTGTTGAATTAAATTTACTACTAAACCTTCATTTAATAGCCCTGGGAGATGGGCACTGAGAAAGTGATTGACCAGAAAGTTGAGCTTGAAAAGGAAGATGGCCATGCGCTCCACAAACGCCTAAGCCAGGTGGACCCAGAAATGGCTGCCAAGCTGCACCCACATGACAAGCGCAAAGTGGCCAGGTAAGAAAGCTGGGAGCCAACTGACGCCAAGCCCCTTTAGCGTTAGAGGGCAGTCAGTTGTTAAGTGTGCCTGGGTGAGATAGGTTTGGTAGTAGCAGTTAGTGGAGATTGATGTGTTTTAGCTCAGCAGGTTAGGAGGTTAGGAGGCCAAGAGTTATTGCCTCAGTCCAACTCCCTCAATAAATAGTTGCACCCTACTTTGTTGTTGTTACATTTAAAATGCATAATACAATACAGTTTTTCCCTAGGGCCTATGTAATCTTGCTTCATTTTCTATTTGATCTTTGCTTTTATAACAGTTTTCATATACATTTTTTCTGGCATGCAGTCAGCTGACATTGTGATTTAGGTTTCATAATTGATTGTGCAATGCTGAGTTCTGCCCCAGCAGCTTGCCCAGTGGGAGACAGGTTTTATAAACTGTCTTATAGATCAGTTCACCTTTACACATGGAGACTTTCTTGAAGGGAAGAGAGAGATGACCTTATTAGTTCATTAACCATGTTTTGTTAGGTTGCTTTGAAATTGCAGCCTCGTGTGTTAGGTATACTTTTCTTTCTTCCTTCCTTCCTTCCTCCCTCCTTCCCTTCCTTCCGTCCCTCCCTCCCTCCCTTCCTTCCTAAGATTAGATGGTTTATTTTTTCCTCCGTAAATATGCATCTTCATTGGCTCCATATTCTGTTCACTTCTGACTGCATCTTCGTTTTATCAGTCATTTTATCTATTTTTTCCTTCCAGTTTTATTGAGATATAATTGACGTACAGCACTGTGTAAGTTTAAGGTGTACAGCATAATGATTTTCCTTATGTATATCATTAAATTATTACCACAATAAGTTTAGTGTACTTATTACATAGACACAAAATAAAAGAAAAAGATTTTTTCTTGTTATGAGAACTCTCAGGCCTCACTCTTAACTTTCATGTATAGTATACAGCAGTGTTAGTTATATTTATCATGTTGTACATTACATACCTAGTAACTTATTTATCTTGTAACTGGGAGTTTGTACCTTTTGATTGCCTTCATCCAGTTCCCCCTTCCCCCACCCCCAGCCTCTGGTAACCACACATCTGATTTCTTTTTCTATGAGTTTGTTTGTTTTGAAGTATAATTGATCTAGAACACTATGTTGAATCCTAGTGCATAACATAGTGATTTGATATTTCTGTACATTACAAAGTGATCACCACTGAGGTGTACTTTTCTGTAGTGCCGGAAGCGATACCTTATCTGGCAGAGTAGAGGACCTACTATATAGATGGTTATACACATTAGATATTTATAGCAACATTTGGTATTGACAGGGGTTATGAAGTATTACACTCAAATGAGTATTCTAGATCGGTGTTTCTTAATCCTTTTCTATTCTCCCCCCTGCCCCTGAAGCCTTTTTAGAAATTTTTTTCCTAATTGTGCTTCCCTCCCTCCCCTCCATGAAATTTTAATACTGAAGAATAAGATTTTGGGAGAGCGCCACACATCATTGTAATATCTAAGGTTTTTTTGCTCCCTTGAGGGCAATGTCACCCTGTTGATAATACATATTCTAGATAAATGAAGTTTATACTTTCCAGTATCCAAACACTTTATTTTTAAACGTTTAAATAGAAATCTTCCAAAAACTTTTTGGAAAACTCAGGGACACTCTGATGAACATTCATTTTTGTATCGTTTTATGGTATGAGTCTAGAGCTTGGTTGTTACTATCTGCTCCTTTTATTAATCAGTTCTTATCATTTCTCCTTATTTTGCGACTTCTAAACTAGTAATGAGTTGAGAATGTGTTTTCGTGAGAACAGTAGGTTCTAAGCAAGAGCTCTAGAGTCTCTAAAAGAAGATTGGAGGACTTCTTTCATCTTTCTTTTAGTTTGAGGCTGTATTCTAGCCTCCAGATAAGTAAGATATCTATTACATTTTTCCCTCTTAGGTCCTCTCTGAGTGACCAGTGATAGGGAAAGACGAGGGGTCTCTACTCTTGTGTTAGGGTTTCAGGAAGTAGAATTGGATCAGGAAGGGAAAGATCACTTTCAAGCCGATAAGTTGCAATCACCCAGAGTGGTAGAGTATAGATTTGAGAGTTAAATTACCTAGTGCTGCATGACATAATAGATGCTGACAGAGTGGATAGTGGCTTAAGAATAAGTGTGTAGTTCTTTCTTCAGTGATCTTTGTGCTAGTAGAGCACTGAATTAGTCAGAAGCATTTTTCATTAATTTTAGACATATTTAAAAAGAAAGTTGATGAGCTGGATATACAGCATACTTTTGTACTGTGGGAAAGGCATTCCAGCGAGACTAGACTTGTTGGCTTACAGCAAAGTGTCCCAGACAAGCTTTCACTGCTTACCTGAAAGTGAATATGTCCTGTTCTCTTTGTGTAGTAGAAACCTGTTGTTTCTGAACCTGTTTAGCTGATTTCAGAAAATTTTATATATGTTTAGAATAGTTTTATTTCTTTCTTTACCTAAAGTTTTCTTTAGAACCCTTTTCTGAGTAGCTATAGGTTTGCAGTAACCCCAGACCTTCATGTGTTCAGGGGCTTATGCAGTGAAAATGACAGTGAGGTATTCTATAATAAATAGCCTCTCCCCTGTTTCACTTGAGAATTAATATTTCCTAATGGTTGTTGTGGGTGTGCCCACCCTCCCCTTTCAAATGACTTAGGAGCTTGCAAGTATTTGAAGAAACAGGAATCTCTCATAGTGAATTTCTTCATCGTCAACATGCAGAGGAAGGTGGTGGTCCCCTTGGAGGCCCTCTGAAGTTCCCTAACCCGTGCATCCTCTGGCTTCATGCTGAACAGACAGGTAAAAGTCCTTTGGTGTCCTAGAGTTAATCTGAGACAGAGCTTATAGTAATACATTACTGTATATAAAATCTTTAGAGTAAATCAACTCTACTTCAATAAAAAGTTGTTTTGAAAAAAAATGCTTTAGAACTATGAGTGGCTCATAATAAGCACTAAACAAGTGTTAGCTATTCATTTTATTATCATGATCATTATTCATTGACTTAGTAAGACACAGTGCCATTATCTTTCTGGAAAGCAGGTAAAGGTAGCCCTGGCATTAGTATAACATGAGTTGAGTATAAGATTGGTATAGGGCTTCCCTGGTGGCGCAGTGGTTGAGAGTCCGCCTGCCGATGCAGGGGACACGGGTTCGTGCCCCGGTCCGGGAAGATCCCACGTGCCGCAGAGCGGCTGGGCCCGTGAGCCGTGGCTGCTGAGCCTGCACGTCCGGAGCCTGTGCTCCGCAACGGGAGAGGCCACAACAGTAAGAGGCCCGCGTACCGGAAAAAAAAAAAAAAGATTAGTATAAGCTGAGGATGAGATAAGATGGGATGGGAAAGAGACTGCCATCCAGAGAAAATCCAAAGGAGAAAGAGAAGGAAGTCTCCTGTGGAAGGAGGTCTGACTCTCTGGATTGGCTAAAGGCCTGGTTCACTGATTATTTTGGAATCAGTAGGCCTGAGAAGTGGGAATGATGGTTAGCTAGCTAACTGATAGTATTTCTTTTTGGTTTCTTGCTAATGCCCTGTGATAATAGTAACTTCTTTATGCAACAAATATAACAGCAAGCATTCAATGAAGTGCCAAGTGTTCTACATAGTACTTGGATTTCAGAGATGAATGTAGACAGTACCTGCCCTTAAGGAGCTTCCGGTCTAGTCGGGCAACAAATAACGAGGTAGATACTCTGTTGTGCTAAACGCTGGGCTAGAAGGTGCTGTGGGGCCACAGAGAAGGGATGATGAGCATTTTCTGGGGACCAATTTGTAAAGGTAACTTATGAGCTAGGTCTAGAAAAATGAGATCGTTATGGGAACAGGTGGTATAGTTTAGTGATTAAGAACATGTCTCTGAGCCAGACTGTCTGGATTCAAATTCCTGCTCCATCGTCTCTGGCTATGTGAGTTTTAAGGCAAGTTGGTTTACCTTTCTGTGTCCCAATTTTCTCTTCTATAAAATGGGGATGATAATAATAATACATATCTCATAGCTTCGTTGAGGATTAGATGAATTAATAATACATGCGAAGTGCTCAGAATGTGCCTGGCACATGGTGAGTCCTCAGTAAATGCAAACTTTCTAGGAAGGTAGAAAAAAAGGTTATTATCATCGTAAGCCAAGAAATAGCAATGGCAGAGATGTAGAAGAGCGTAATTGAAATGGTGGGTATTTGTTAAATTAATCTCAAATTATATTATCTCAAACTTAAATTATAAGGTTATAGAAGAAGGTAATGTTTTAATAATGAACATTTTGTAAATGAAAACGTGTTGCAGTGCAGCATCGAACAGTGGTATCTGATTCATAATAAAGCTGTGTTTGACCACCACATTGGAATGATTATCGCCTCTCACTCTTTGCTCCTTTGTCTGGCTCAGTAGTTCAGGATATACTTAGGATGGCTTTGGTTTCAAGTTTTTCATTCCTATTTAAGGTGTCATCTGAGAGTTCTTAAATATGAAATAGCATAAAGTTAGAGTAACACATATAATGGAAAAAAGTAAGAGTAAAACGGGGCTCTCAGCTGCCTCTAAAATAAACAACGGATATACATTCTATACAAGAATAAAATATTTGTTGTTCCTAGTAGCTGTAATTGTGTGCTCTTTACGTAAGAAGACATGCCTCATTCTGGCTGTTTTTACTGGAATTGCAGAGTTTTAAGTGTGACTAACTATAATTATGAATTATTGTATAATCTTTGGACTCTGAACCTTTTCTTCCATTTGAACAAATTCTCTTCTTTGTGGCAGCCTATGCATTCATCATGTATAGTACACACCTTCGGCAGGCTTGCTGGTTGATGGGTTAATTTGATTCAAGTTCTAGATGAGCGCTTGGATAAGAGGGTGGATAACATGCTCGCCACTGGGCTCTTGGATGAACTAAGAGATTTTCACAGACGCTATAATGAGAAGAAAATTGTGGAAAACAGGTGAGAATTTGGCTATTACTTTCACCTACTCTCCACCCCTTGCTTACGGTCAAAAGACCATAAACATATAATACTGGCTTTGGATCTATTGTTTGCTACCCTTCATCATCGGAAGGAGGTTTGGTGTACTTGTTACAGTCGCAATTTTCTAATCTCAGACATTCCCAGAAGTTAATTTTCAAGGGAAGTAACCTGGGAGCTGGTGGGGGAAGGTGGAGGAAGGATTTCAGAGAGGTAGTAACTGCTAAGGATCTCAGTTTCCTCATCTATGAGATGAAATGGCTCAGCTAGATCATCTCCAGTGCCCTGCTAGCTTTCAGATTCAATGGCTCATCTGCTGATGCTCTCCTATTCCCAGCCAGGACTATCAACATGGTATCTTCCAATCAATTGGCTTCAAGGAATTTCACGAGTACCTGATCACTGAGGGAAAATGCACACCAGAGACTAGAAACCAGCTCCTAAAGAAAGGTGTGAATTCTCCATCTAACCTAGCCTTGGACATCCTTGGGTGACAGAGTGTCCTGCTGCTATGGCCTGAGAAGGAGCTGAGGCTAAAAGAGACCCAAACGGCCTTCAGCTCAGAATTGAGATTTTCACCTACCAAGTATCCACCAGTGTGCTGACGTGGCTAGTTTTCTCTAATGCTGGACTGGATGGGCCTTCCTTTCAGCAGAGTGAGAAATGGTTAGATAGAGGTTCTTATATCTACCTTGTCTTTCAGGTATTGAGGCTCTGAAACAAGTGACTAAGAGATATGCCCGGAAGCAAAACCGATGGATTAAAAACCGTTTTTTGAGCAGTAAGTGTCCTTGTTTTTCCTTATGCCTTAGGTCTGCTTTCAGTGGAACATAGATGTTCTCAGCTCACCCAGAAAGTGAACTTTAGTTTCTGGATCTGTTCTAAGATTTGGGACCTGACCTGGGAGGTTTTGCATAAGTGATTGTCCAGGGGTGTTTTCCTGTGATGCCTCAGAAAACAGTTCTTCCCCAGGAAGAATCTGCCTTAAGCCTTGAGCACGTGAGTGCTGGCTGCAGACAGGGAAGAACAAAATAGCAATACCTTCTTAGCGGAGTTGGTGCTCAGGGTTGTTTTTAGCTTCAGATTTTGTACCTGAAGAACAGTCAGATTTCCGTAGGGAGGCTTTCCTAATTAAAATGGTTTGGGGGCCAGATAAGTAGTATAAAAAGACAAAACTTTCACCAATTCTCCCAGCATCACTTCTGTGTTCAGATACGTAGTGCTTCAGGCTGCTGCAACTCTTTAACTTCAGTTGAACAGCACTTTTAAGGAAAAGGGAACGAAATTCTCATTCATTGGACCCTGTACTGCATCCTTAGCACTAAATTTGGTGTCATACATATGTTACTGAGCCTTCAAGGTGGGTGGTATTCTTTTCTTTTTGCAGATAAGTAAATAGAGGCTTAGAGAAGTTAAATAACTTGCCAAAATTTCCCTAGCTAATAAGCAGTAGAGTACTGAATGTGGGCCAGACTCTGAAGTCCATGCTCAGCTTCACACCATGCTTCTTATTTCCTTTAGTTATAACTTTAGCTGGACAGCATTAGTATTGGGTCTCGGGTAAGAAATTGTGTGGTTATGAGCTAAAAGGAGATTAATTTAAAGGAGATTAAGCATAAGTGAAACCCTAGTTTTATCTTTTGGGCCCTTTTTTAATGTGCTTTTGAATCATCCCTGTTTACCTTTTGCCATTGGATTTCTGCTTTCAGTTACAGATACGCACAGCTGAGGTCTCGCCCTCCTCTCAGTGCCTCTGAACAGAAACACCTTGGGCCATGTTGTTGACCCTTGGATCTCTCTCTCGGTTCTCACCCTCTGCTAGGGCTCTCCAGTGTAGTTCTCACGCCAAGGGGCTTTTTACACTTTCTTCTACTTACCTTGCTTTCTCTGCATGTCCTTTTAGATAGAAGTCTTTGTGTCAGCTGAAACAAAGTTCCCTACTACAAATTTCTAATGCAGCTTCTCTTCTCCGCAGGGCTAACAATTAGTCTGTAACAAAAGATGGGTTTTTGGGATAATGATTTGGAACTTCTTCCTGTGGTAAAGCCACAATAACTCGCCCATCTCTGAGTCGTGAGGGCTTGATGGCACAGTGCATCGTATGCCCGTTCCTCATTCATGTGTATGCCGGCGCAGTCCTGGTGCTAGGGTGAAAGGCACAGCTGCCCTGTAAATCAGGAGCCGTGTGTGATTGGCCAAGGGCTGGTCTGCCGGGGTAAGGTTCTGGCAAGAAGCCAGAGGGACTTCCCCACCCCAGCTTGGCCTTGGACCCAAGCCAGAAATAGCAGCTGGGAGCCGAGAACTTGTTGAAAGGTACTTAGACAGGGCACAGAAGCCCAACAAAGGACTTAGAGGGGAAAGGAAAATATAGAGTGGCCTGGAAACAGGTGCAGAGCTTAGCCAAGGCCAGGTGTGCTGTGGATGCTGCCTGCACCCTCCCAGTCTCACCTTTCCGTGTGGTGGCAGGTGTAGCCCAGTCCAGTTTATGAAGAATCTTACTTGTGGTTGGCACTATCAGAAGGCCAGCACCTGCCAGCCGTTGGCATTCTGAGGACTTCGATGTTTTTGTCCATGGGGCAATGCTCTTTGCCTTTAGGCAACTGACTTAACCTGGATGTGGAAGGCAATTTAGTGTATCCACATACTGGGGAAGCTACAAGCAGAGACTAAACATAGTTGGCTCAGATGGATGAAATGCTTATAGCTATACTTCCGGCTACCTCCAGTCTTATCTCCCTTCAGAAGTATTCACCAAAGGGTATTTCTTGAATACTCCTCTAGATCTGTTTCTTAGAAACAGGGCTCAACTAGTTCAATTCCAAGGCTTTTTTCTAATTTTCAGATTCAGCAGCTCACTGGTTGATACTCTGCTGTTGCCAGCCCACGATTATCAGTATGGTATTAATGAGTTTCGTGAATGCTAGACTGCTGAAGGGATGTATACAAACCTGAGACTAAAGAAAGCTGTGAACTCTTTTGCCACAGAGTGACATCACTGTAAGATGATATGGACCTTAGAACAGGCACTCACTTCAAGCCGCTAATTGCCTCCTGTCACGTGCTACCTTTATATTGTAGCCCATACAGTGGTCACTAGAGCTGTTACTCTATATTGTTTTCCTGACTGATCTGGAAGATCCTACACCTGAGACTCTGGATTATACAGCTAGACTTATTGGCTGCAGACCAGTCAACCCTCTGGGTCTTTCTTGGATTGTGTGTAGCTGTTTGGTTCATGTTTCTGGTTAGATTGAATGGCATGGTCAGAATGTTTATTTCTTTGACCCCATATGTTTCCCTTGAGGATTTTGGAGTCCTAGGAGCAGAATAGATTGGGTCTTGGAGGCTGACCTCTCACAGCTTTTCTTTGTCGTCATTAGGACCTGGTCCCAGTGTTCCCCCAGTATATGGCTTAGAAGTGTCTGACGTCTCGAAGTGGGAAGAGTCTGTTCTTGAACCTGCTCTTGAAATTGTGCGAAGTTTCATCCAGGTGATTATTAATCATGGTACTGTCTATTGTCTGGTTCTCACAAAGCTTTCCTTTGCTGACACCTTTGTTGCTATTCTGGGAACCAAGCATTCTTTTCCGTGGAATAGAGCAGAAGGCTGCTTTTAAATCCTTGGAGGCTGCATTTCTACTTTCACTTTCAGAAAGGTTGTTGTTAAAATCTCTTCACAGCCCACCTGCTCTCTGGGATGAGAAAAAGGAATCTTGGGAAAATCTCACTCCTCTTAATATCAGAGTATAATATCCAAATCTCTTTGAATCAAATGCTTCTCCCCCATCCCTGCCTTTTTTTTTTTTTCAGGGCCGCAAGCCTGCAGCTACTCCAGTAAAGATGCCAAGCAGTGAAACTGAGAACAAGAGAAGTTATCACATGTGTGACCTCTGTGATCGAATCATCATTGGGGACCGTGAATGGGCAGGTAGAGTCTAGGATAGAGAAATCTGTAAGGGTGGGTCACACTGACTTCATGAAAAATTTAAGGTCTTTGGTAGGTTGAATGCTGGAGTCTGCTTGTTTGTTAAAAAAAAAAAAAAAAAAAAAGACCAGATTCCTCTAACAGCCTTTGTTCAAATTTCATGGAGAGGCCTTCTCAAACGGGAGAGTTATCTCTGTATTCTCAATTTCAAAGGAAGATCATATGCCCTCTAGCTTCAGCTAGAGTAGATATTTTACTGAGAGGTCTGCAGTTAACTTGCCAGAGCTCCTTTGACTTTCATGATCCTGCCTGAGTAGTTTCTTGGTCTCATGTTTAGACCTCAGTGGGGGTGAGGTAGGATTGTAAGGGAAGCCAGGCAACTCACCCAAGAGGCCAAAGGAGCAGAAACAGCTGGGAGGGAACAGGAAGTGCAGTTACTCCTCCTGAGTACATTCTTCAAAAGTGGTGTCTCTCCAGTAACTTTTAAGGTAATACGTTGAAATGGTGTTGGTTGCAAAAACTGTGATGAAAAGTGTTAAGGGAAACTGTGTGAAAGCAAGACGGTTAGACACGCCAAAAGACGGTGGTCAAAGGGTATGTACTGTCTTCTTCATAAGGCGCTCCTGACCAACCCAGGAACAGCCCTGCACCGAGGTTCTAGTTCCCTGTTTCAGAGCCTGGATCTGTCTTTGCCATAGAGTCACATTGCACTCCCCTGTTGGATTTCTGCAGTAATCCAGCAAAGCTCAAAAGGGCCTTAGCCTCTAAGCCTTGAATTTACATTGTATTTAGAAACTTGTTGAAGGCTCACTCCTTTTAGGCACAAGCAGGGCTTGTATTTTACCCAGCGGCTGGAATCCCGTTCAGAGTACTGCTTTGCATGGCATTCTCATAGAAGTGGATTTTTTCCCCCATACCAACCAATAGAACGATTAGTTCTATTAACTGTTAACGCTGGCAAAATGAACTGCATTGTCAGAGACTGGGGATGGCTGTGATTGCCCAAGCAGCAGAAGAAGCCTCAATTATCGTTGGTTCATAATGATGAAAGGGGAAGAGAAAGAGAGTGTCTGATTGTTTTTTCTAAAGGAAACTTAGTGGTTTGATTTGTCGAATGTCCTTCAGGGATTGCCACAGAGAAGCAACATTTGTGAGCCTTTGTGAGCGTAGCTTGTGTAAGCCCTTCTATAGTGCCATCTGTCAAGTCCTTGCTCTCCCATCTCCTGCTGCCATGGAGAGTCAGTCCAGAAGGCCACTTTTTGCCGTAGGCTCTAGCTGGAGACAAAGCTGACTTTTTTCCTCAAGTAAACTTTTCCTTGACTTCTAACCTCTTCCTTACCTACTTTTGCTTCCCAATCCCTAAAAATGATGTTTTAAGTAAGTATAAAAGAACTTAATCTCGTTGTCTATCTTTATAGGTGTTTCCAGATAAGATTTCCTTGAAAAAGAACAGGATGGTAAAAAGGAGCTTGTGTGAGTTAGTCAGAAGCTGAGAACTGTCTTTGGGGTGAGAGGTCAGAAATTGATATCAGCCAATAGTAGCTTTTCAGCTTTACTGCTTCTGTGGATCCTTGAAAGGGATCATCAGAAAAGAATACTTGCTGTGATCTCTCTGGTGCATTGTGTGCTGGAGAATGCGAGTATCTGGGTTAGTCATTCAGATGGCTTATCTGACCCAGGCATGGGGATGTCACATCAGGAGGGGCAACCTGAGCGAGCTGGTTAAGAAGAGGGAAGGGCGGCTCTGGGTATTGTAGGCCTGAACCACCTGTCCTGCAATACAGATAAGAATTTGGATTTGTAGCTTATTTATTTATGTATGTATTTATGGCTGCGTTGGGTCTTCGTTGCTGCGTGCAGGCTTTTCTCTAGTTGCGGCGAGCGGGGGCTGCTCTTCGTCGCGGTGTGCAGGCTTCTCATTGCTTCTCTTGTTGTGGAGTATGGGCTCTAGGCGCACGGGCTTCAGTAGTTGTGGCATGCAGGCTCAGCAGTTGTGGCGCATGGGCTTAGTTGCTCCGCGGCCTGTGGGATCTTCCCGGACCAGGGCTCGAACCCATGTCCCCTGCACTGGCAGGCGGATTCTTAACCACCGGGCCACCAGGGAAGCCCTGGATTTGGAACTTTTGAGATGTGTGAGTTGAAATGTATCTGTAACAGGCAGCCCTATATGGGAAAATTGAGTCTGGAGCCCTGTTCTGGAAAATTGACTCGCTTTTTGAGCTATAGGTAATCCGAAGAGCTTACCTGCTGTGTGACCTAGGACACAATGTAAGACCTCTGAAATCAGTCTCTTCCTGTATAAAATGAGCTGAATAATACTGTCCCGCAAGATTGTTGTGTGGATTTAGTGATATAAAGCCCCCAGCAGTTATACGTGACATGTGGTAGCTAGTTTGCTAGCTAGCTGGCCATATGACTTATTCTTCTCTTAAAAATGCTAAGCCGCTGTACCAGTACATGTGTTGATCCTGTTATTGTTAAAGAAAAGGATTGTTTAGTTAATTTTGTATGCTTCCAAGATTAGTTGTAGAAAATCCTAATTTTTTTTGTTTGTTTTGCCTTAGCACACATGAAATCCAAGTCCCACTTGCACCAACTGAAGAAAAGAAGAAGGTTGGACTCAGATGCCATCACTACCATAGAAAGTCAGAGTATTTCCCCAGACCATGATAAAGAGCTTAAAGAAAAGGGATCCCTAGGGCAGAATGATGAAGAGCTGAAATCCAGCGTTTAAGGGACTTGTCCAGTGGCCTTTGCAAACGTGGCGGGGGTCCAGTTCTTTCATTCAGTGGTGTGGTTTTATTTATTTTCTTTTTTTTTTTTTAGTGGTGTGGTTTTAACCTCTCATGTTCTCTGTCATGGAAACAGCAGGCCTTGTTAGCTCCTGTGTGGCTGATATGTCTGGTCTGGTAATGAGTTTGGGAAGGGCTTTTTTTTTTCTTTTAACCTTAAAGTTTCTATTTTTGAAAGAGGCACAGATTGCACTTTTTTACATTTGATCTTTTTGGTGATGAATACTGGGATTTACTGTATCCCTTAAAAAAAAGTTTTATGTCCTTGACTCTGGCTGGAAATATCTAATTTCCAGACACTTGTAAAGATGATTGAGTCATTGTGAGCCACAATTCAAGAGTTCTGGATTTGGGTGAATGGCAGTAAAGGATCAGCCCCAGTGAGATAATTAAGTGAACCAAACCAGTTTTTGGAATTCCATGGAGACGGAGAGAATCAGACTGAGGTGATTGTGACATGGAACTTGAAAACTGAAGACTGACATTTGTTGAGCTCCTCCTGTGTGATAATCACTGCTATCTTTCTATTGAGTTAGGAGACTATATTTTTATTGAAAGTTAAATAAAGAAAAAGTTTGCAAGAACCTCTCTAGTCCTTAAAAAGATGTTTATGTTCATGTCTAACTTACATACAGTATGCTTTGTTTTCAACATGAGAGCTTTTTCTCAAAGTCGATGTTCTTAATATGCTATCTATTTGTTTATTTAGCACATGTTTATTGAGCACTTACTATATTCCTGGAAAACATCTGGAGAGGATCTTTTTTTTTTATAGGAGATTTGTTATCTCCAGTTGAAGCTCTCTTATTGGAGTGACCTGAGCTACCAGCAACGTGAGTAGACATATATATGAATATAACATAAGATTAAACATTTTTAAGTTTGCAGTTCAGCAGCATTTATGTTGTGCAACCAAAACTTTTTCATCACCCCAAACAGAAACTCTGCACCCCATTAAGCAGTAACTCCTCACTCAAGCAGTATTTTATTTGTTCTGAATCTACTATATGAGAGGCCCTAGAGTAGGCTAGAGGGATACAGAGATACAATGAAATGTGGTTCTTGCTTTCAGGGAGCTTGTAAATATCTTATATATACACAGACAACAAATTTAGGTAAGAGACTATCAAAGACCGTAAGAGCTGTATAGAATTTCACTTTGGAGGGAAGAGGGGAGGGATCATGGAAGAAGGTGCATTTCTGCGGGACCTGAAAAAGCAGTTCTTTGTGAATGTATGTGAGCTAGCTATGCAAAAGTTTTATTTTTTCACTAGATTTTTTTACATAGTTCAATTTTCAAAAATAATATAAAAAGACAAAGACATTCATTGAGAAATCTCACTCCTACCTCCATCCCCTTCTCCTCCCATAGATAACCACTTATTAGTTTTTTTACATACCTCTCAAGTGTTTTTTTAAGTATCAATAAATATGAACAAATATAAATATATATTCTTATTTCTTCCCCTTACCCAAAAGATAACAAAGAGCACATACTGTCTTTATCCGTTACCTTACCTGTTGGCAGTACCTGGGTGTGCATGGGTTTCCCCTGCCTCCTCTGGTAGGTCTCCCGTTTCTGTTCTTTACCACCCTCCCAAGGGTCCCCCAGTTGAGCACAGGCCATAAGCATACTGAACTTCATTCAGATGCCAGGGTTAGGCCAAAACCAGCCTCTGAGGAAATCTTAAGCTATGGCCAGCCCTTTCATTCAGCCAGCAGGTATTTTAGAACTTACTATGTGCCAGGTGCTGTGCTGGACTCTGGGAATTCAATGATCAAAAAAGTCCACATTGATCAAATAATTACAGCTGTAATAAGGGCTATAAAGAAAGGACACTCGCGGTGAGTGCAGGTAATCCACAGTCCTGCCCGTGCTTGGTGTGTGGGGGTGTGTGGGGGGTGGGGAGGTGTGTGTCGAGGTGCGTGGTGTGACACAGCAGGATGCTGGGGCAGGAGTCTGAAGCCAAGACTGCACGTGGTACCCCGTGGTCTGGAAAGCTGGGCTTCTCAACTTGACTTCAGTGGTTTCTCCTCCCCCAGTCTGTGGGATATCCTGGCCCCCTTGAGTTTTATTGAGACTTACCCACGTTAACTGATTTGAATCTCAAGAATAAATGTATTCTTTGGTCAGAGAAGAAATTGTCATTGAATCCACGTCATCTTATTCTTTAGATTAAATGTGTAATTTTCCCAATCAGTTTATTAACCACTTCAGGAGCTAATGGGGTGGGAAGCGGCATCTTCCCACTGGAAGTGGAGGTGAATACTTATTGTGAGCCAAGGGGGACCAAGCAGTTCATATACATTAGCTTCTCATACAGCCCCGGGAAAGAGACGCTGTTTCTATACATGTTTACCAATGGGGAAACGGGCTCAGCAAAGGCACCCAACTAGTAAGTGGCAAAGCCGGGATTGAGGCGAGGCCACAGAATTAAGAGTTCAAGCTGTTGAGCCCTGTGTTAAGGTGGCTGGTTTTAAGGAGGAACATTAGTCTCTGAAATGCTCTTCACACAAGTTGCTAAATATGTTTTAAAGCTTAAAAAAAAGTTTCAGTGGAGAAGCAGGAAAAACTAGTTTTAATAATCCTTCCTTAAAAACCTTTAATCCTTCCATCTGAAATACCTGGAGCAGTAACTTCTCGTTGAACTGACTCACTGCTATCTCTCTGGCAGTTGGAAATCAGGGATTTCTTGAAAAAGAAGAATCAAAGTGCCCAATATTTAACTAAGTTTAAGGCACTGTGGTTGTGCCTGCTACCCCTGTTCTTAGACTCAGCGGGATGGAATTCCTTTACCAGCAGCAGAGGGCCTGAGGAAGGCAGAACCCTCACTAGGAATCTCCTTGGTGCCCTGGCCTGAGGCACTGCCTTGAGGTGGATGTCCCCTGTCTGCCTGCTGCCCTCTGAATGACTTTGCTGTTGTACGTAGGGAAGGGAGTAGCTCTGTCTAATGATCTTCCTATATGTAGAGATGAAAGGCTCCTTAGCACCTTCTTGTATGGACGCGGAAACTGAGGCCCAAAACATGGATGTTCCACAGGCACAGAGCAAGTCGTGACAAAGCCAGAACAAGCCTGAGGTCTCCTCTCTCACTCAACTGCCCAATCTCATACCAAATCTCATTTGAGAGCAGGAAGGGGCCAGCTTTGGGCATTTTGTTCAGCCTGGAGTGAGGATAAGGAATGCCATTTTGTACCATCTTGCCTCAGATAATCCCTAGACAAGCAGAGCCTTTCAGCGCAGGTACCCAGAGTCTCCAGTCCATGGCGGTGCTATCTAAATGGCTTTGGCGGTTAATTCCAGCACTCAGCAAGCTATTAGGTCCATCTACCTCTGTCAGTAAAAACCTTTTCCCATCAGTTTTATTGAGAGATAATTGACAGATAAAGCAGAAATCTTGACTAGACTTTAGACACTTCTTGTAGTTCAGACAATGCTGTTTTAAGTTGGTAGGAAATACTTTGACTCCAGAAAGAGAGGTGGATTCTTAGTCTTTAAAATACTTTGCTTGTTTTTTAGGGCTCAGCAAAAGAACATTTCATCTATAGTCTAGGTACATGGTTTGAGCCTTTGTAATTCTCAGCAATTATTTATGTTCTTAGCCTCAATCCCACATTCTACAAAGAAGATTTTTCTGCTTAAAACAGCAGTACAGGGGCTTCCCTGGTGGCGCAGTAGTTGAGAGTCCGCCTGCCAATGCAGGGGACACGGGTTCGTGCCCCGGTCCGGGAAGATCCCACATGCCGCGGAGCGGCTGGGCCCGTGAGCCATGGCCGCTGAGCCTACGCGTCTGGAGCCTGTGCTCCGCAACGGGAGAGGCCACAACAGTGACAGGCCCACGTACCGCAAAAAAAAAAAAAAAAAAAAAAAAAAAAAACAGCAGTACAGCATTAAAACAACAACAATAAAAACACACAGAAAAAAAAACACTAGAAAGTAAGCTTTTATGAATGCAGTAACCTGTCTCTATATCCCCAGCATCTAGAAAGTCAAATCTTTGTTGAATTAGTTGTGTGAAAGCCTCACAGCTAAGTGGATTTCTGCATAAATAATCTGCTTTAATTGTTAAATAGCTTTTAACTAAGATGAAGAAATCTTGGGATAGTAGCCACAGGAAGGAATTTCATTATTTGATTATCACCTACTTGGGTGGTTAGGGCTGTTTTCTGAAAAGATGGCTAACGGGTCATTGGTAAAGCTATTTTGAATACGTACAAAGGACGCTGCCTGGTTGTATTAGTTAGGGTAAAAGGCTAAGCTGCTGTAACAAAGAGACTCAACAATACAGTGGCTTAAAGAACAAAGAAGTTTGTTTCCTCCTCACATAACAACTCTGAGGGGAGTTAACATTTCCGAAGTGAGCGGTCCAGGTCAGTGGGGCAGCTCCACTCTAAGCGGTCATTCAGGGACACAGATTCCCTGTATCATGTTGCCTCTCCACCCTCTGGGGGGCATTGTCAACACCTGCCTGGTTAAAGTTGGCTCATCTCTGGTTCCAGCCAGTGGGAAGGAGGCAAAGCGTGGAGCAGGCACGCCAGATGCCTTAAGGCCTGGACCCTGCAGTGGCACACATACTTCTGCTCACTTAATTTTGGCAAGAACTTAGTTACGTGGCCACACCTAACCTGCAAAGGCGGCTGAGAAATGTAGTCAAGCCAAGAAAGAATGGGAGAACAGATTTTGGTGGGCAACTTGGAGTCTCCACTAAATTAGTCTCATGGAAAGAACACTGGTTTAACTAATTAGCTCTGCTAGCTCGCTAGGGGCAAATCTCTCTATTTCCCCATCTGTGAAATTAGTGAGTTGTATGAGCTGACCTGAAATATTTCAAAAAGTAAAGCTTGACAAAATCTTGGCTGCTGAGATTTTAAGATGAGAATTAAAAATCGTTACAGTGAACATGAGACTGAGTGAGCCTTGGGGCCAATGGCTAATGCTCTAAAGATGGTGGAAAGGAAAGATGGAAGGTATTTTGGTGGTATTGCAGAATACCTGAACTAAGGGCTGTAACCATCTACCTCCAGACTTCTTTTGATGTGGGGGAAGAAAAAAGAAACTGCTATTTGTACCTGCAGCTGAAGGCTTTCCTGTCTTAATATGCGGTCTGTGCGGGCCTGGGAAGGTTGTTCAAGCAGCCTGAATTTCCTCGTATATAAAATGGAGTTATTACCTCCATTCCAGGGGACATTGTAAGGATTAAATGAGGTCCTTCTGAAAGCAGCATAGTGTTTGGCACTGCAGTGCCTAGTAAGTGGTTGGTATAAATTGGATTTATTTGCTTCATTGGGGAAAAAATTGTTAATGCTACTAAAGTGTTGGTTTATAGTATGGTGTCAGTTCCCAGAAGTTATCAGGGCAAGCTCTGACTCAAAACTGACTGGTTTGGTGGTCCACGGGGCTACTGGCTAAAAATGGGGCTACTGGCTAAAAATTGGGCCTCAGGCTTTATCTGTCATCCAACCAGGCTTCAGCTGTTAGTTGTTACTGTTTTTTGTTTTGTTTTTTTTTGCGGTACGCGGGCCTCTCACTGTTGTGGCCTCTCCCGTTGCAGAGCACAGACTCCGGATGCGCAGGCTCAGCGGCCATGGCTCACGGGCCCAGCCGCTCCGTGGCCTGTGGGATCTTCCCGGACCGGGGCATGAACCCGTGTCCCCTGCATCGGCAGGCGGACTCTCAGCCACTGCGCCACCAGGGAAGCCCTGTTGTTGTTTTTTAATGCATATGATTTCTTCATGAGTTAGCTCATTTGCTCAAACAGTCTCATTCACCTAAATGCCCTTTCCCCTACTCTTCACTTAGTGAACTCCTGCATATCCTTCAAGGCCCAGATCTGATGTCCTCTCCTTAGACAAAGCTTCCTTGGCTCCTTAGAGAGGTTTAGTTTTTCCTTCCTACGTGTTCCCATAGCAGTTTACTACATAATAGTAGCATATGGTACTACGTGCCAGGCATGTTCTAAGTAGTTTACATATAATTCATTTAGTCCTTACATCATCGTTGTTATTAGCTCTGTTTTTCAGTTGAAGAAACGGAGTAGAAGAGTTAAGTGATTTTCTGGAGGGCACACTGGGATTTGAAACCAGGTGGGTGGCTCCAAAGTCTGTGTTCTTAGCCACCATATTCTTTTCCCTCCTCATTACTCTGCTACAGCACATATCACCTGTAACTATCTCATGCTCTCGTTGGAGAGTAAGTCCTGCCATGACGTGAGTCCTATCTTAAGGCAAATGTGAGGCACACAGTGGGTACCCAATAGATACTAAGGCTGGTTTAGACAGGACATGACTCCATGTCTAAATGTAAACATGGCTACTCTTCATTGGGTGTTTTGCTGTGTGTCAGGCATTTTGTGTTAAGTACATGCATACCTTATAATGATTTCTTTAAATGGACAAGGAAATTTATTATTCCCATTTTATAAACAGGCATATGTATACAGAGAGCTTAACGATGGTTGGCACAGAGTAGACATGCAAATATTTGCTGAGGACTAGAGAGAAAGTCCTGTGAGGACAGGAATTTTTGTCCACTGTTAACTGCTTTATCCCTGGCACCTACAAGGGGCCTGCTGCTTGAAAAGCACTCGGTAAACATTTCTTTCTTCCTTTTTTGTTTTCAATATTTGTTTATTTATTTATGTGTTTATCTGTTTAGGCTATGCTGGGTCTCAGTTGCGGCACACGGGATCTTAGTTGGGGCATGCATGCAGGATCTAGTTCCCTGACCAGGGATTGAACCCGGGCCCCCTGCATTGGGAGCACAGAGTCTTACCCATTGGACCACCAGGGAAGTCCCTAAACATTCCTTGAGGGGGGATATGAAGGCAGTTTGGGCTGCCTTAAAACCTGTGCTGTAACCATTAAGCTGTACTTCTCTAAAGGCATTCCTTTAGGGGTTTTCAGATGTACAAATTATTTATATCCCATCTATGTATAAGAAGGAATCTGTGTATAAGAAGGAATGTATATGTATAAGAAAGAATCTATGTATAAGAAGGAATCAAGACAAGAAAAAGCAAGAAAAGATTCCTGAAGAAGTAACCCTCCTACTAAGATGTTTCTGTTAGGTAAGACTTACGGTTACAAATGAAACAAGCCAGGTTCAAATGACCTTAAGCAAAAAGGTGATCTTATGATAGGGTTATTGAGGTGCCTCATGAGATTCAAGCACAGGAAAGGATCAAGGCCCCAGGTACAGCCAGTACCACCTACCCTGGTGCTGTGGAGTCTCCCTCTCTTGTTTCTGCCATGCAAACAGGCTTTCTCTTTGGTGGGAGACAGGACTGCCCACAGCACTGAAGCTTTACCTCTTCCAGCTTTTACAGCTGAGAGATTGTGCTGCTGCTTTCTCTGGTTCTAAGTTCAAAAGTGCCGGGGTATCTCACACCCATTAGGACGGATTCTATCTAAAAACAAAAAACAAAAAATCCCAAGTGTTGATGAGGATATGGAGAGATTGGAACCCTTGTGTTGGTGGGAATGTAAAATGGTACAGCTGCTATGGATAACAGTCTGGTGGTTCCTAAAAAACTGAAAAATAGAATTGCCATAGGATCCAGTAATTCCATTTCTGGATATATACCCAAAAGAACTGAAAGCAGGGTCTTGAAGAGATTTTTGTACACCCACGTTCATAGCATTATTCACAGTAGTCCAGAAGGTTGAAATAACCTCCACGTGTCCATCGACAGGTGAATGGATAAACAAAATGTGGTAGATACATACAATGGAACGTTATTCAGCATTAAGAAGGAAATTGTGACACATGCTGCAACATGGATAGGCCTTGAGGATATTATGTTAGATGAAATAAACCAGTCAAAAAAAGAGCAAATACTGGGGCTTCCCTGGTGGCGCAGTGGTTAAGAATCCGCCTGCCAATGCAGGGGACACGAGTTTGAGCCCTGGTCCAGGAAGATCCCACATGCCGCGGAGCAGCTAAGCCCGTGTGCCACAACTACTGAACCTGCATTCTAGAGCCCGTGAGCCACAACAAGAGAAGCCACCGCGATGAGAAGCCCGCACACCGCAACGAAGAGTTGCCCCCGCAACTAGAGAAAGCCCGCGTACAGCAAAAAAGACCCAGTACAGCCAAAAATAAATAAATGTTTTAAAAAATAACAACAACAACAAATACTGTATGTTTCCACTTACATGAAGTATCTAAAGTAGTCAAATTCATAGAGACAGAATGTGGAATGGAGGTTGCCAGGGCCTGGAGCAAGGAAGTGGGGAGTTGTTTAATGGGTGTAGAGTTTCAGTTTTGCAAGAAGGAAAAGCTCTGGAGATCGGTTGCAGAACAATATGAGGTGCTTAACACCACTGAACTGTTCACTTAAAAATGGCTAAGATAGGGCTTCCCTGGTGGCGCAGTGGTTGAGAGTCCGCCTGCCGATGCAGGGGACACGGGTTCGTGCCCCGGTCCGGGAAGATCCCACATGCCGCGGAGCGGCTAGGCCCGTGAGCCATGGCCGCTGAGCCTGCGCGTCCGGAGCCTGTGCTCCGCAACAGGAGAGGCCACAACAGTGAGAGGCCCGCGTAACGCAAAAAAAAAAAAAAAAAAAAAAGTGGCTAAGATAGTATATTTTATGTTACATGTATTTTACCACAATTAAAAAAAAAAAAACACAGAGTCCCAGGAAAGGGATTCATTAGCTTAGCTTGGGTCTGGCGTTTACCCTGAGGCCCATCAACCGGACTAGGATGGAGTCTTGAAAGGATAGGGCAGTTCCCATGGAAACCAAGTGGATGGAATGGAAGTGGAGTGATTTCCAGAGGTAGGGTGTGTGGGTTGCTGGGAGGGAGGGTAACTGGACAGACAAGCAGTGGGTATCCACTGTGGAGTAACTGCCTTCTGGTGAGCAAGACACTTGTTTTTTTTTTTGTTTTTTTGCGGTACGCGGGCCTCTCACCGCTGTGGCCTCTCCTATTGCGGAGCACAGGCTCCGGACGCGCAGGCTCAGCGGCCATGGCTCACGGGCCTAGCCGCTCCGCGGCATGTGGGATCTTCCCGGACCGGGGCACGAACCCGTGTCCCCTGCATCGGCAGGCGGACTCTCAATCACTGCGCCACCAGGGAAGCCCAAGACACTTGCTTTTGTAGCAGCAGGGGTGGTCTTATGCTATGTCCAAACCACTGGGCTAGCACTTGCATTTATCTTCACCATCAGACATCTGTCGTAGTCACTCCTTACATAGTTATAGCTCAGTATGGTTTTAACAGAGTTACATATCTCATTAGTCTTTGCCAAAAATCTTTGAAGTAGTTTCTACAAATGAAGAAACAGACTGATACTATTTAAGTGACTTAATGTAGGGTTGGTGTCAGTTGTTAAGGGACTAAAATCCAATTTGAACTAATTTAGGTATAAAGAAGGATTTATTGGCTCATGGAACCTATGGACAGTTGAACAACCAAGCCCCTCCTGGAGGGCAGGTCAGGTGCCTCTGGGCATCAGGAACAACTGCCACCAGGGACTCGCACCACCAACACCATCTGCCCCTCCTTTCTCTTCTCTGTATGCTGACTTCACTCTTTCCTCCACACCAACCAGTTGATCGCTGGAAGCTTCCACGCCTCACATCAGAAGTGGACCCGAGTCCAAAATTTAGAAATCCCAAGAAAGGACTCTGAGTAGAGCTGAATTCTGTTGTCCACCCCCTACCCCAGATTAATCAAGAGAACTAGTCACCCGAGAACTTGGCAACTCACTCTAGAACCTTAGGATTAGAATGGGGCTGGGGGAAGAAAACAGTTTTCAGAAAGGAGGAGGGGATGGGATTGATGCTGAGTAGAGCAAACCGTATGTGTCCACAGCAGTGACACAGAGCAAGTAAGTGGCAAATGAGGAGAGAAGCCCAAGTCTTCTGACTGCAGTCCTCAGTGGCACACACACACTAACTGCTGAGTACTTTTCATGCAAAAGGAAGGCCCTCTCTGTGCAAGGCCCCCAGGACAGTGCATCTCACCTGTGAGGCTGGGGTCAGCCTTTGAGTCACCAGATTTGGAGTGATGAGCCATCTGAAAGCAAGACTTGGACGAGAACCATTTAGGCCTGTATCTTTTCGGTCTGAGATTCCTGGTTATTATCAAGGGGATTGAGGGATAAAGATGATTATATAGATGTTATTTGTGGATTCAAAAATGTCTCTGGGCTTCCCTGGTGGCGCAGTGGTTGGGAGTCCGCCTGCCGATGCGGGGCACACGGGTTCGTGCCCCGGTCCGGGAGGATCCCACATGCCGCGGAGCGGCTGGGTCCGTGAGCCATGGCCGCTGAGCCTGCGCATCCGGAGCCTGTGCTCCGCAACGGGAGAGGCCACAACAGTGAGAGGCCCGTGTACCGCAAAAAAAAAAAAAAAAAGTCTCTGCGTCCTACTAGATCTGTATATTGAGGTAAAGTTGCATGACAACCAGTGAGTTCTTAATGGCAGACGGAAGTGCCAGCCCACCTCTTCAGATGTTCACAGAGTCCTCACATGCTTTTTAGATACTACCTTCTTGATAATGACACTCCTGCCTTTCATTTGTTTTAAATGTCAGCATGTAAAGAGAGCAGGGAATTCAGTGATCATATGGTTCAGTTTTCAAACTTGCTTTAGCTCTGGATCCTTTTTTTTCTTTCTCTAAGGAAAACCTCACCTGAATTCCAATATATAATATAGATAGGAACAGAGTGGCTTGGGGTCTTGGTGGGTCACGGGCCTCTGGACCCTCTGATTCAGTCTCCTCCCCTGTGGAACACACTTTGAAAATCACTGATCTAGAGTAGCCATTTTATTTCGCAGATGGAGAAGTTGAAGCTCAGAGAGGCTAAGTGGTCACCCACAACAGCACAAAGAGCAGTGGAGCTGTGACTGGAACCCTGGTCTCCTGGTTTACGAGTTGTGTTCTTTCTATTGTGTGATGCTGCTTCTAGCTATTTTGAATGAGCACTCCAAAAGAGTAGTTGTTTTTTTCTTCAGGCTCACAGTAACTTGAACTGGATTAACACGAAGGCAAGTCGAGAACTTTGGGAGCCTAATCCAATGAACAGATAAGAGCTTTATGATTAGGAATGTCTGTTTAAATTGTTCGACAGACTTAATGCTTGCTCTTCACCATTTTAGGTGCTAGAGGTATATCAGTGAACAAGACAGTTCTTGTCTTCAAAGAAGTTCAAGTCTCTCAGGCTATTTCAGTGGGTGTGATAAATGCTATAATAGAGATGTCCAGGGAATGAATACTCATGATTGCACCTGACCCAGTTCAGAGGAGTCTGGGAAGACTTTCTGAGGAAATGACATCTAAGAAAACACCAGAAAAAGTGACAGGAGTGAGTCAGGTAGGGAAGTGTTAGGAGAGAGTCTGGAGAGGTCTGTAGGAACCAGGTCATAGAGGGCCCTGTAAACCATTAACCCCAAGAGAGCAACCTCAGACGTGTGTACTGGAGAAATCACTCTAATAGGCTGGAGACAGCCTGGAGACAATAGAGGCCGGGGGGATGGCTCTAGTATTTACCAGGTAGAATTGACAGGACTTGGTGATTGTGAGGAAGTAGAAGGGGTCAAGAATTGAGCAGTTGGTTGATGGTGGGTCCTTTGGCCAAGATGGAGAGCACTGGAGGAAGAGAATGTCTGAGGATTGGCTAGAGGCATCAGATGAGTTCAGTTGAGGACTTGTTGAGATTGAAGTGTCTGCAGAGAATCCTAATGGGAGGTACAGTAAGGAACTGGATATTCAGGTTGAGCCCGGAGAGAATTCTGGGAGATAGGGATCTCTAAGTCATCAGCACTCATGGTATTTGAAGCTGTGCGAGATGAGGTCACTGGAGCAGGGGGTGTAGTGAGAAGAGAAAAGGTCCAGAACAGAACTCGAGGAACATGGACAATTGCATAAGAGGAGCTTGCATCGGAAACTGAGGAGTAGTGAGAGGGGAGAAACCGGGAGGCTGGGATCACTGAAAGAGTTTGAGAAGGGAGTGGGCAGCAGGGGAGAACGTGTAGAGAGGCCACATACGATAAGGAATGAGAAAAATTTCAGTGGATTTTAGTGATAACCCTGGCAAGGGAAGTGTCAGTGGATGGTTAGAAAGTGGAAGCCATATCTCAGAAGTTTGAGGAATAAACAGGAGGAGAGAGAGTGGCCATAGTGAGTGTGGTCTGATCTTTAAGTTACCAAAGGACGGAGAGAGCCAGTGGGAGGCTTGGAGTTGATGGTGTTTTCCTTTATTTCCGAGACACTGTCACATGTTTAAATGCTGCTTGGAAGGGCTAGTAGTTCTAAGTACTAGAAAATGGTTTCCTCCTTTTGTGAAAGATTTGGAGGAGCGTCGATACCAATGTGACAGAGCACCTCCTTGACGCCGTCTACAGCTGGAGGTAGAGTGGCCAACTCGTCCTGTTTAGTCTGGGACTTTCCTGGTGTTGGCACGAAAAAGTGACATGTCCTGGGAAACCCCTCGGTCCGGGCAGACCAGGATGGTTGGTTACCCTGGATACAGACTTCCCTCCGTAAGGCTAAGTAAGAAATATTCTGCAGCTGCAAAGAGGGTGGCTTATCACTTCTCTGAAGATTCAGAGGAGCTGCCTACCTCAGAAAAAGACCTGTCGCAAGGAACAGAAGAAAATGTAGGCAATGCCTGATGGATGTTTCAATAGGCTTCAAAAAGATGTACATAAGTAATGCAGAGCTAGCAATCCAACATATGAATCATTTGTTGGAAGGATAAGGATTAAAATATTAAATATTGAATTAAAAACTGCATAGAAGCAGTGACGGCCAGGTTGAACACCGTCAGTTGATTTAGTACGGAAAACCAACTTCAGATGGTCTCTCAGAATCCGGAGGACGCCCGATAAAGCTATGAAAAGAAGATAAAATTGGAGATATGGAGGGCGGAACAATGTAAGGTGAATTTTAAGAATTCAAAAATGAATGGACTAGTGATTAATAATGAATAGTAAGTGAAAACACGTTGAGGCCTTACTCTGTGGCAGGCACTTTGTAAACCCTTTTTTACATGTGTGAACTCATTCAGTCCTCAATACCATGGGAGCGGTACTGTTATCCTCCCCATTTTACATATGATAAGTCCAGCAACTTGTGCGAGTTTACACAGGAAGCACAGGGGCGGGGGGTGGGGTGGGGGTGGGGGACTGGTGAGCCAGGCGGCCAGCTCCAAAGCCTTGGCTGCGAAGTGCTGTGCCTGGTGGTCCCACACTGAAACCAAGTTACTCAGGCCTTCCTTCCGTGTTATGTGGTATCTCCTATGTACCAGACTCAGTTCTGCTGCTGGGAAAATATCTAGGTCCCTGCTCAAATAGAACTTTACATTCTAATATGGAGAGAAAGAAAATATACTAGTAAACAAACAAGGGAAGTTCAACAGGTATTAAGTCCTGTGAAGAAAAAACTAAAAAACAGGTTAGAGGGTAACTGGAGTTACGTGTGTTGAGGTAGGTGTTACTAGTTCAAATGGGACAGTCGGGGAAGAGCCTCTGAGGTGGTGGTGTCACCTGAGTCTGGAATGATAACGGAGTCAGCTGTACGAAAATAGGGGGGAGGGAAGAGCAAATGCAAAGGCCCTAAGATGGGAATGAATTTGGCTTATTCGAGGACAAGCAAGGTCAGAGGGTTACAGCAGAGTGAAGGAGGGGGAGATTTATAAGAGATAAAGTCAGGGAGGTAACGGGGTGGAGGGGAGGTGCTAAATTAAAATTAGAGTGATGGTAAGTAAGGATGTTATCCTAATTGCCACTGGAAGGAGTTGGAGAGGTTTTTTTTTTGGTTTGTTTTTTGTTGTTTTGTCTGTTTGATTTTAGCAGTGGAAGAATATAGTCTGATCTGCATGTTAAAAGATAAATCTAGGGCTTCCCTGGTGGCACAGTGGTTGAGAGTCCGCCTGCCGATGCAGGGGACACGGGTTTGTGCCTCGGTGCGGGAAGATCCCACGTGCCGCGGAGCGGCTGGGCCCGTGAGCCATGGCCACTGAGCCTGCGCGTCTGGAGCCTGTGCTCCACAACGGGAGAGACCACAACAGTGAGGCCCGCATACCGGAAAAAAAAAAAAAAAAAGATATATCTAGCTGCTATGTATGTGGAGAATGGACTGTAAGGATTTGGAATGTGGAAGCAGGAAAAAGATGTTCTGTCCGGAAGCAGGGCCTGGAGTTCAGAAGTTCTAGGTGGGTTAATGGTTAATGTTAGCTGTCTCTCTGCTTTGGGACATCCCCTCCCCAGTTTATCTAATCACATCTACTAATTTACATGGAGGTCTTCCTGTGGAAAAAGGAATCAGAGATTTCCAACCCACTTGGAGATAAGAAATACCCTGCCCCGCTGGGTTCTAGCTGATCAGAGCAGTGCAGGACCCGAGGCTGAGCCAATCAGACTCCTCCTCCCGAGAATTTCAGATAGCGACTCAGTCTTTGCTGGGTACACTTGAATGCAGAAATGTGGTGTTTGGGCATATACGTAAAATAAATATTCGTTGTGTGAATGGGTGCATGGCAAAAAGATCTGCAGAGAAGGAGAGAAGAAGCAGATGTGCAAAGGAGTCCCAGATGAGGAGGAGAGAGAGGTTCCTACTGGCTTCCCGATTCCTGGTTTCTGACCCCGCCCAGGCCTCAGGTGCTTCCTTGGGTTTCTGGATACCTCCGCTTCCTTATTAAAACCCCAGTTTTGCTTAAATGGATTTCTTTTATGTGCAACTTAAGGACCCCTGTTCCAGGGTATGCACGCTATTATAGCTGCTGTCCAGATGGCCACGCTGCTCTCACCTGTGGCTGGTGGTGCCCTTGTTTCCCACAGCCTCACCAACTTGGGGCTTCGTTACCTATCTTTGTTTTTTTCTAGTTTTATGGGCCTATAATGTTGTCTTAAGGCAACTGAATTTGCAGTTATTTTATTCACCGGTAAGACCATTATTTTCCTGAGATCACTTTATATTCATCTTGTTTATAGTTTAAGCCCTTTCGGAGTAGAATCCAGTTTCACACTTACATGCTTAATTCAATTATTTGGAAAATAAATGTACATTTGGTTTTTGTGGTGTTGTTTTTATCGGTACACATATTTCCCCACATACTCTTTCTTTCCTTTTTGTATTCTACAGAAGATAAAATACAAATGAATCCAGTCATTGAGCATCTGTTGACTTCCCACTGGATGTCAGCCCTGGGGATATAAGCTGAGGATGTCAGGGTTTCCCCCCCACCGTCTTCTTTTGCCCACCCTGTGGAAGTTGGGTTCCCTGGCCCTCTTCTCCTCTTGGGCCACAAGCCCTCCCTGAATGATCTCAATGATCTCATCTGCTCTCAGGCCTCAGCTCCCACTTGTTTTGCAGGATGAGCAGGCTTTGGTTTTCTGTTCTGTTTTTTTAACCATATGTGACTTTCACCCCACGCACTTTGTATTCAGAGTCTGAATGTTCAGTTTGACCCGTGGGAAACTCCACTGAGATGTTTTTGTCCCTGTCAGAGACACCTTGGTGCTGTCCCCAGGTACACCTGAGGTAAACTGGCTCATGCACTACACTGCGTCTTCCAATGAACCAGTGGGATCCCATAGAGCTCACCCAGAAGTGTCAGCAGAGCTCATCTACTTGGACCTTTGCCCTGTGGGTGAAGGTCACACCCCCTGCAAGGCCCTGGCAGGTGTGAGGCTTCCTGTGCCACCAAAGGTGATACTGGGCACCTCTTTGGAAGAGTCAAGTTTGTTTGCCATCTGGACTAAGTCTGCCACCCAGTCCAAAGAGGGGTATGAGGAGGGTGCTAGGACGGGGCCTTAGGTGCTCAACGGCTGCATTTAGGAGAGCCTTTTGACCCAATATCACAGGGTATGAGCTAGAAAAGGAAACCCATGTCTCTGGCCACAGGGGTCTCCCAACAGTTTCAGACCAGAGCCTGTGCACACAGGTGTCCAAGCTCTGTCATAGGCTCCAGACCTTCCTCCTGGACACTTCACCTGGGCATTTCAATCTTGATATGTGCAAGAGTGAACGTCCCACCCTCCCACCGGTCCCCGAACTGCCCCTTTCTCACTGTCCTCAATCCTGATTATAGTGATCCCACTACCAGCCTCATCACCCAAGCCCAAATCCTGGCCATCATCCTCAACCCTTTCTGTGTCCCCTCCCTTTCCTTCTTGCACAACTACATGGTCATCGGGTCTTAACCATGTGTATTTGTTTCCTATTGCTTATGTAACAGATAACTACAAATTTAAGGGCTCAAAACAACACAACTTTACTATCTGACAGTAGTGGAGGTCAGAAATGAGTATTACGGGGGTAGAATCAAGGTGTAGCAGGGCTGGTTCCCTCTGGAGGCTCCAGGGGAAAGTCTGTTCTTGTCTCAGCTTCGAGAGGCTGCCTACATTCCTTGGCTTATAGCTGCATCACTTCAGTCTCTGCCTTCCTTTCCCATTGCCTTCCTCCTACTACTCTGATCTCCTGTCTTCCTCTTTTAAGCACCCTTGTGATTTACATAGGGCCCACCCACATGACCCAAGATAATCTACCCATCTGGGGGTCCTTAAGTTGATCCCATTTGTAAAGTCCTTTTTGTCATATAAGGTGACATCCACAGGTTCCTGTCATTAGGCTGTGGCTCTTTCACACCATTCTACCCACTTAACATTCCTGTTCCATCTGTTCTGTCTCTGCTCTTCAGGTCATGTCATCTCTCATGTAGACTCATAATACCACTTCCTAATTGGTCTCTGCCTCTGGTCCTGCCCCCTCCGATCCATTATCGTTGAAATTGCATCTTGTATGCCCCTCTCTCTTGGTTAAGTTTTTACGGACCCCTCTTTACTCTCAGGATAAAGTCTGAGCTCCTAAGATGCTGTACAAGGTCTTCTGTGGTCTCTCCCCTCAGTCCTTCAGCCGAACCTCCCTCCCGCCTTCACAAAGCCACTTTCGATGCCTCCATATACAGAATAGTTTGTGTTATAGAGCTTCTGTGGCCAAGTGTCTCAGGCTTGAATCCCAGCTCTACCACTTACCATGTATGAGTTTTGGGGCCAATAACTTAACCACTGTGTGCCTTAGTTTCATCTTTTAAAAACTCTGGTGGTTGTGATGATTAAATTAATATTTTAAATGTACTTCTTATTAAAACAGTGCTTGGTACATAGTAGTCTTTCCTTCCATCATTCTACGTTCTTTCAGACCCACTGATGCTGTCTGCAATGCTCTCCGGACACTCCTATGTCCCTGGAAATTCTTACTCATCCTTTCAAGGCTCAGCTCAGTATCACCTCCTCTGCACAGGCCTCCCTGCTGTCTCCTCCCACCACATGCCAGCACTCTGGAAACTCTGCAGACCTGAACTAGAGACCCTATCATATTGTTTTTACAATTATTTGATGATGTGTGTAGGAGGAAAACATCTTGAAATATAAATCTTTGTGCTTTTCTTTTCCACACATCCTTGTATGTGACCTTCCGCCTAGTCCCTCAGAGTCATTCACATTGCCTTCAAGAAGCAGTATTTTTAGCAAAAAAAAAAAAGCAGTATTTTTATAGCAAGAGTACAATACAAAGAGAAAGGGGAGAAAATACCTATGCTTAGGTTTTCAACTTCCAAACTAGGCTTCAATGTGGACAATGTGAATAATACTGAAAGCCAAGTGGTGGGCTTTATGGAAACCCAAATAGGGGGTCCTAAAGGAAGCACGATGTAAAGTTTATACCTTTATAACCCACCCGCTCTTCAGTCCCCAGTGGTGGACTGGTAAGAGCATAGAAGGATGCCTAGGGAAGGCTGGTTAGGGGTCACTCAGGTGGAGAATGGGGACAGGAGTTGATCTTGGAGATCAGGGTGGTCTGAGATGGAAGCAAAGATGTGGAGAGGAGCAGAGTCAGTGTCGAGACTGCCCGGCAGCTGGGCGAGGTTGTGCTATGACAGCCAAGCCAACATCAGTAACCATTCATGGCCCCCTGCATCAGCACTGCCACCACCTGTGCTGAGGAGCCACGATCACTTGCCGGTAAAGTCCTTCTCTTGTCAGCTACCTGCTGTTGCCCTTGAATCACCCAGCAGGAGTGATGCCCACCCATGCCATGCCCTAAGTGAGCCATTTCCTGTGGACACCCACTTTCCACAACAGCTTAGGGACATTATAAGCCTCACAAAACAAAAGGTGGGATCCTGACGCTGAGTATCAGTGGTGTGGGAAAGTCTGCAGCACCTGAACTTGGGCAGAACTGGACATTGAAGCTGACCTGTTTCACACGATGACACCCCACGCCACACTGAGGAAGGAGCCCCTGGGAAGGAGCAACCACTGAGTTGGATTCATCTCTGTATCCCTAACGTATGGGTGGTGCTTGGTAGACATTTATGTTGAAAGAATGAATGAAAATCACAGCCTAGTGAGGAAGACAGATACACAAACACAAGATTATAATACAACCCAAGTGCCGAGATAAAGGACCATGGAAGAGGAAGAGGGTCCAGAGACGTAGAGATTTCCCGAGGCAACACCAGGATTAGTGCACAAGTTTTTTGAACTCTACTCCAGAGCACCCCTGGGGCAGCTAGATGCTCTGGGGAACAGCTGTCCAGCCCATGCTGCTGTCTCCGGGCACTAGGACTGGGCGCCTGGCTGCGCCCTCAGCCACAGCTGATGGGCTCTTCGTGCAGAACCCAGGGAGCGTTCTCCCTCCCCTGATTTTGCTGTTGGGATTCAGAGATGCCAGTCCATTTCTGCTGCTCACCTGCCCTGAGAACCAAGAGCGGGTCACATTTGGCCATGTGTTTAGGACAGTGAGGCCCAGGGAGGGAGAGAAGCTTGCTGTCTGCTCCAGGGTTTTAATCAGAATCCTCATTCCCTTGAGGTCTGATTGCCCCCTACCCTGGGGTTCCGTGTGACACCGCAGAAGACTTGTATTAAATTCCTCTTTTACTCAACTTGCTGGAGCGGTTTTCGTTTTGTGCTGTCAAGAGTCTGGGCTAACGTTAACCCCACTGACGTCACCATCACACTCTCAGCAAACACTTCTACAACTCCTACCCTGCCCCAGACTTTGTTCTGAGAGCTTTACATGTAATAGCTTGTTAGATCCTCAACATTCCCCCGAGGTAGGTACAACTATCATCCCTCATTTTCAGATGAGGAAACTGAGGTACAGAGAGGGCAAGTAACCTGCCATGGTCACACAGCTACGAGGTGATGGAGCTGGGATTCACATCTAGACAGAGCCCATGCCCAACGTTGCAGTTTTATCATATTTTCTTGAGCCGAAGTTTGTATTTTTATACATCTTTAACCCATTCTCCCGGAAGAAAGTAGTTCTCAATGCCGAACACCACGAGGAGCCCTGAGTGAGTCCTGACAGGAGGCTGGGGGGCCCGCTCTGTCCGCCCTCCCCCAACCCCGGGTCCTGCCTCTTGCTTTGCCGGGACTGGCAGAGGAAGCGCGGGAAGGAGCTGCTGGGCCGGGCGCAGAGCTTGGCGGCAAAGCTGCTTGTGCGCGAGGGGGGCCAGAGCCGCGCCCTGGCACCTGGCAGGCAGCCCGGCCCCGCCGTTGAGAAAATACCTGGAACAAAGGAGTCCTCCCGCCTCCACTGGCCGCCTCTCCTGTGCCTGCAGCGCCTCGGCTGAGGAATCTGACCTCCGGGCCAGGCCAGGTCGGGTCCTTACACGGCCTCAGGAGGCCACGGGGAGGCCTCGATGCACAGCCTGGAACGCCTGCCTGACTGTCTGGGATGGGCGTCCCAGAGGGAGGCCTTCATCTCACCCCATTCCCAACCAGGGGCTCTGCTGGGCTGCCTGGATCTCCTGTTACTGCCATCCCCCACCCCCCTCAAGACGCCCCTCAAGGTGTCTTCACAGGGCAGGTGGCTTCACGGCTCTAGGGCCTGGCATTCCTCCCAGCCAGGAGGTCCGTCTCAACAGCCATGGCTGCTCAGAGGAGCAGACCGGACAGACGTGAGTCTGTGGTAAAGAACCAATGGCCCTGCAGAGGGATTTGGACATGCCACCAGGCATCTGGGAGAGTAAGTCTGGACTAGGGGCCCAGGAGAGTGAAAAGTGGAAAAAACTCTGGACCCCCGAGGGCAGTGGTATGGTTCGTGTTAGACATATCTTTTTTTTTTTTTTTTTTTGCGGTACGCGGGCCTCTCACTGCTGTGGCCTCTCCCATTGCGGAGCACAGGCTCCCGACGCGCAGGCTCAGCGGCCATGGCTCACGGGCCCAGCCGCTCCGCGGCATGTGGGATCTTCCCGGACCGGGGCACGAACCCGCGTCCCCTGCATCGGCAGGCGGACCCCCAACCACTGCGCCACCAGGGAAGCCCCTGTGTTAGACATATCTTGAGCAACGCACTAGAAGCTCCTCAAAGGGGAGGTGCAGCCTCCTGAGGGGGTGGCCAGCCTGTTCCTTCTCCTTCCTTCCTTCCTTCTTGTGAGCAAAACTTCGGGAGCACAAATCTGGGCAAGAGACCACCACACTGCAGCTCTTTCATTCAAACAGGGCCCAGGCCCAGCTCCCAGCCCTGGCCGACATCAAGGCTTACCCCACCACCGTGCTCTAGTGACCCCTGACATCAGGGCCACTGCCAGCCCGTGTGGTGCTTAATGATGATTCGGGAAAGGAAGTTCTTTACTCCAGGTGGACGCAGCCTCCCTCCAGGGCCCCCAGCTGTGCTAAGTGGAGCAGGGCGCGGAGCTGGCCTTCAACCCCCGCCTGCTTCTCATTTATGTGAGCGTGCGCAGATCCAGGCTGTGTTGTCTTATGCAGGAGCAACGATGCCTGGGAGGATAATCCCCGAACCATGACCCTGGGCCCCTGATTCCCAGGCCAAACCCTGTCCCCCTGACCTGGATATTCCCCGGGCTGGACAAAAGGAGGCCATTTCAGAGGTGGTCCCTCTTCACTGGCCCAAACCAACTCCAGACAGCAGGGCAAGGACTCAGGAGGGGTCTCTTAGAAAAAGCCCCCAACACCGTTGGGAGGAGACTTCTTCCCAGGCAGCACTCCCTGGCCCCGGAGTAGCCCCTGAATGAGGAGCTCCCAGCTCTGTTGGTAGCCTTGAGGCTCTTCTGGGGGCAGGATGCTACCCAGGAGATGCTCTGACCTGCAATGTGTCAGTCTGTGTGGAAGATCAGACACGGGGGGCATGGAGCCGGCATACTCAGGCCTGGCTTTCTGGCCCTTGGGCTCACTGCTCAGTGCCCAGACCAGGGAGCCCATAGGCTCAGGGCCTGCAAGCGTGTTTCTGCTCATTTCAGTCCCCATCATTCACCACAGGGCCCAGGGCATGGCACCCTGTACCCACGACAGGGCCAGCTCGGGGTGAGTCCTGCACAAATGAATGAGTGAAAGAATCATCCAGAGGAAGAGGCACCTCCTGGGGCAGGTGTGGCTGCCCGGGCCCGGGGTGCCAGGACCCCGCCCCTTGCTGCCGTGGGACTCCCTGAGCCTCACCTCCTTTTCTACAGAACGGGCCTAAATGATGCCCATCTCCCTTGGCTGCTGGACAACTTCCTATTAATAATAAAAACAGCAACAGCAACAATAATATAGCCACCACTTCTCGAGAACTTCCTCTGTGTTAGTGCTTTGCATGAATCCTCACAGCACTGCTGTGAGCTAGGCGATCTCCCCATTTTACAAAGAGCTGGGTAATGACTTAGTGAGGATGAGCCTTGTTCAGGAGATGCAGCTGGATCCCTTCTGTTTGTAGGGCAGTGTGGGTTGTGCATGGGGCCACGGGTGTCTGTGGAGTTCACAGCTAGGGGAGGAGCCCCGATCACAGTCCAGAATCCATGCCCACCCCGTCTCCCCACCAGGTGCTGAGTGTCACCTGAGTCTAGGGCCAAGGTCATAGCTGCTGGGAGGCTGGAGTCCTGGGCTCTGGTCCCACTTCTGCTTCTGATCGGCTATGCCACCTGGGTCGGTCACTATACCTCCCTGGCCTTGGTTTATCCTATTGTAAAGTGAGAAACAGAGGTCAGATCCCTGATCACCAAGATCTCTCACCACAAAGAAAGGCCAAGAGGAAGTTCAGGCAAACTTGGAGCCTGAGTCTGAATGCCTGGCTTCTCTCTGCCCCCTGGTGGACATTAGCAGCCTAGCACCCGGGCGAAGTGGCCGCCAGAAAACAGTAACTCCCAAGGACTTGGGCGCTAGCTATGTGTCCTCCACCAAGGATCCTATCCCTTGGAGCCCCAGTCCCCATCTGTTAAATGGGGATAATAGTAGTACCAACATCATCAGGATGTTGTGAGGATTAAGTATAACAGTGAGTATAAAACACTTGCTACTGGGTCACACACAGGATGTGCCCAATACCTTCCCATCATTATCATTACCCCTTCTTCTCTTCCACCTCCACGTCCTACCAGTCACCAAGCCCTGCTGGTTCTGGTTCCTCTTATATCCCCTGTACCTCTTAGACCGGGCCTCATGATCTGGATTTCTCCAAAATCCTCAACCCTGCTCCATCTGCCAATGCCCCATCTTGGACGGCTGTCCAAGTCCCTCAGCCAAGCCCTCTGGGACCCCGCCTGCCTCTGCAGCCTCAGTCACCCTGTACCTTTCTGCTCCCTGTCTTCTGACCACACCCAGCTCCCAGCATCCCTTCACTTAAGTGAGTTCATTGAAAGGTTACTTCAACTGTCTTTGCTTCCCCCTTCCCCACCTCTGCTGTAGCCCCGAACCCTCTCTAGGTCTCAGTTTCCTTATCTGCCAAACTGAACTGCTGTGAGGATGCAAAGAGGTAGTATACAGAAGCACGTAGCCCACAGTGGCCACCAGACAGAAGCCAGGTGCCTACAGTTGGGAAGGAGGGTTCCAACATCAGTGCAGTAGGGAGTCACATTTGTGGGCAGGGAGGGGACAGAGGCATGCGATGTGGTGAGAGCGCCAAGACCCCACCACGGCCCTCAACCCCAGCAGGGGCACCATCTGAGCAGGTGAGCACAGACTCGGCTTCTAGGTAAAGCACAGAGCTTGGTTGGTCCCTCCGTGTGATCCTGCTGGCCCCATCCCACTGGAGGACCAAATGGAGAACTGTCTCTCTGGCTCAGTGGCCCCAGGCACCAGCACTGGGACTGAAGCGCTGACAACCCTGAGCCTGACTTAAGAGGAGGGAGGCACCTGACATGAGGCAGACCCCTTCTGACCCTCTATCAGGCCTGGGGCCAGAGCAGTAGACCAGAGTCCTAGAGCCTGTACGCAAAGTAGGGGAACCAGGGATGGGAAGACCCTCAGTGGTCCTCCAGGCCACGTGGGGAAACTGAGATTTCGATTAGGGAAAAGAAGTTCCTTAGGGTCATATGGAACATTCATTAATTCAACACATTTTTATTCTATTTAATATTTTGGTTAAGTAACATATTCACAACATCCAAGAAGCAACATATAGAACGTACACTTTACAAGGCTTTCCTGCTACCTCTATCTGCGTTCCTTCACTTACCTCATCCATGCCCTGTAAGTAATCCACTTTATTAGTTTCTTATGTATCCTTTTCAGGTGAATAAATACAACCAAATAGAAATACGCATTCTTATTCATTCACACCCCTGTTTCACTCAAAGGAGGGCATACCATGCTCTGTATCTTACCTTTTTCACTTGAAAAGGTGTTTTGTAGTTTAATTAGTCCATAGAGAGCTTTCTTCTATGAGCTCTCTAGTACATGATGGGATGTAGCAGAGTTTATTAGCTAGCTCCTTCCTTAATTACACTTGGGTTGTTTCCAGACTTTTGCTATCACAAACAGTACTGCAGTGAATAAACTTGCCTACCCAGGGCTGATAATTAAGCAAGAGTATCATGGGCAAGGTTATACCAGCTGTTAAAATATTGAAATACTTTTGTAGTGTTTGGTAAATAGTACCATTGTAGCCGTAACAATCAATAACTTAATACAATTCTGCTATAACTCTTTAGTTCAAGCTATGGTTGTAGGATGTCAGGACTCGCCCAGTGGGCCTTCCGGACAATTAGAAATGTCAGGACTGGGATTTCCCTGGTGGCACAGTGGTTAAGAATCTGCCTGTCAATCCCTGGTCCGGGAAGATCCCACAGGCCGTGGAGCAACTAAGCCTGTGTGCCACAACTGCTGAGCCTGTGCTCTAGAGCCCGTGAGCCACAACTACTGAGCCGGCATGCCACAACTACTGAAGCCTGCGTGCCTAGAGCCCGTGCTCCGCAACAAGAGAAGCCACCTCAATGAGAAGCCCACGTACAGCAACATAGAATAGCCCCTGCTCACCACAACTAGAGAAAGCCCACGTGCAGCAATGAAGACCTAATGCAGCCAAAAATAAATTAATTAATAAAAATTTAAAGAAAAAAAAAAATGCCAGGACCAGTTGGGACTATAGCCCATGCTGCAGGGTGACTGTGTTGATGTATTGAGAAGCCTTTACAGAACACTCTGTATTTTAGAACCATCACCGGTTTATCATTCTCTTCTAATTATCTAGCTGCTACTGCTTGTAAATATTTTAGTTTTCACTGAGCTTCTACTGGTTCATTTTCATTCTTGTTCAGCAGGATGAATGCACTGCTTTGATATTTGTAAATTTAAGATTTATAGTAAAATTTTAAAAACAAACACCAAAATGAAGAGACAAGAAATGTTGGATGTTTCTTAACATTTCTTTTAAATATTTTTAAAAATTTATTTATTTATTTTTTGGTTGCATTGGGTCTTCATTGCTGCGTACAGGCTTTCTCTAGTTGTGTCAAGCAGGGGCTACTCTTAGTTGCGGTGCGCGGGCTTCTCACTGTGGTGGCTTCTCTTGTTGTGGAGCACAGGCTGTAGCTGCACAGGCTTCAGTACTTGCGGCATGCGGGCTTCAGTAGTTGTGGCACTCAGGCTCAGTAGTTGTGGCACATGGGCTTATTACTCCACAGCATGTGTGATCTTCCCGGACCAGGGCTCGAACTTGTGTCTCCTGCATTGGCAGGTGGATTCTTAACCACTGCATCACCAGGAAAGTCCCTCTTTTAAATATTTTAAATGTGAATCTTCCTTTCCAGGGAGAAAGAAGAAAGAAGAAAGAACAATAATAATCCATCACAGCCTGGGATATCGTTTATTGCTGTGTCCAAATCTGAAGAGCCTAGAGTATTTATTAACATGCAAGAATCAGAACAAAATGAGACAGATAATTTGCATTTCTAGAATAAAAAGCAAATTGATAGGGCTTCCCTGGTGGCGCAGTGGTTGAGAGTTCGCCTGCCGATGCAGGGGACACGGGTTCGTGCCCCGGTCCAGGAAGATCCCACATGCCGCAGAGCGGCTGGGCCCGTGAGCCATGGCCGCTGAGCCTGTGCGTCCGGAGCCTGTGCTCCGCAACGGGAGAGGCCACAACAGTGAGAGGCCCACATACCGCCAAAAAAAAAAAAAAAAAAAAAAAAAAGCAAATTGATAGTCTTGTGCTTCAGGTTATTATGGATGGGGTAATTCTAATCGATCCTGTTTTTGAGGAATAGAAAAGTTGGACAAAAGTTGGACAAAGTAGAATCATTTAAAAATCATTCTACTTAACAAGTGAATGGGTTTAAAATGTGTCCAATTATTGATGACATGCCTCTTTTCAAGAGGTAGAGCCCAATTCCCCCTCCTTTGAGTGTGGATTGGACTTTGTGGCTTGTTTCTAATGAATAAAATAGAGTGTAAGTGACCGTGAACAGCTGGGCCATTAAAGAGATTGCGGTCTCCTCCTGCTCTCACTCTGGGAGAAGTCGACTGCCATGTTATGAGGACACTCAAGCATCCCTAGGGAGAGGTCTACGAGGTGAAGAAACTGAGGCTTCCTGTCAACAACCAGCACCATCTCACCAGGTGTGAGTGCACCATTTGGAAGTGGGTCCTCCAGCCCCAGTCAAGCTTTCAGATGACTGCAGCCCTGGCTACCAGCTTTACTGCAACCTCATGAGAAACCCTGAGCCAGAGCCACTCAGCTAAGCCAATCCTGGATCCTGACTCTCAGAACCTGTGTAAGATAATAAATGTTTATTATTTTAAGCTGCTAAGTTTAGCAATTATTCGTTATTTGGCAATCAATAACTAGCACAAAGGCAGTGGAGTGATAATAAGTTAGTGAAGAGTTACCAAGACTGGGCCAAGACTCTTGGGAGTGTAGAGGCTCAGGGAGGTGAGCTTACGTTTGGGGCTGCTTTTCCCCTGAGGGGGAGACTTAGAAGCTGAGTAGTACTCCCACAAATTTGCAGGGTAAGAGGGACAGGATTTGGAGTCAAGGACCATCAAGGAGGGCTCCGTGGTGAACGCCCCTCCCTTTGAGTTAGGACACTAAAAGGCTAACCTCTGGGCGTATGTAAGGACAAATGGGAAGTAGATAGATATTCATAAAGAATGCACCTCAGGGACTTCCCTGGCGGTCCAGTGGGTAAGACTCCATGCTCCCAATGCAGGGGGCCCGGGTTCGATTCCTGGTCAGGGAACTAAGATTCCGCACGTCACAGGGAGCAGCCAAAAAAAAAAAAAAAAAAAATTTACCTCCACTCTGTACCATCACAATCCCTGAAATTGTACTAAGGCGATCCCGGATTGCAAATTTCTCCAGGTGCTGGGCAAAAACAAAAAAGTAAGTCCTCTCTGAACTTACTCTCTGGAGGAAGCTAATACTACCCTCAGCCTGAAATTCCTACAAGGAATTTTCCAAATACAGTGACTGTCCAGCACATGCATGTGTGCACACACAAACACACAACAAGCACATGAGGAGTTAACATGAACAAGACCAGTAGAACAAGAGATAAGAAAAACTGACTCTCAGAGGCTTCAGATATTGGAGCTATAGACAGACCTTTAAATAACTTCCTACATTCAAAGATATAAAAGGCAAGCTTGAATTTCAGCAGAGAACTGGAAACTAGACAGAACGATAAGGAAAGTGATATGGGTTGCATTGTGTCCCCCCCAAAAGATGTGTTGAAGTCCTAACCCCCAATACCTCAGAATGTGACCTGATTTGGAAATAGGGTCAGTGTAGATGTAATTAGAAGTTTAGATGAGGTCGTACAGGAGTAGGACGGGTCCCTAATCCAAGATGACTGGTGTCCTTACAAAAAGATGATGTGAAAACACACAGGGAGAGAATCCATGTGATGATGGAGGCAGAGATAGGAGTGATGCAGCCACAAGGCAAGGAACACCAAGGATAGCCGGCAATGACCTGAATGGAGGTGTGGACCAGATTCTCCCCCAGAGCCTCCAGAAGGAACCAACCCTGCTGACACCTTGATTTCAGACTTTTAGCCTCTAGAACTATGAGCGAATTCATTGCTGTTGTTTTAAGCCACCCAGTTTGTGGACCTCTGTTCCTGCAGCCCTAAGAAATGAATACAGAGAATCAAGTTGAAAGATACAATGACTCAAAGTAAAAACTCAGTGGATGACAGTTAGTGAGCTAGAAGACTGGTCAGAAAAAAGTACCCAGAATCAGGCACAGAGAGACAAAGGGATGGGAAATACAAAACAGAGAGTAAAAGACCGTCAGGGAAGAACTCTAACCTCATAGAGGACGGCAGGTAACAACGCTGCCACAACTCCACAGAGGCTGAGCAAGGCGACCTATTACTCATAGCACAGCAATGGCAGGACTATCAGTATAATGGTGCCCGTTCCCTTGCCTCCAAGTCCCACGTGGGTGACGTGATGCACCCGGATAGAGGCTGCACACGAAATATGGATTGTGCCACAGCTACACCGGAGGAAACCAGAGCCAAGGGCCCAGCCTTTTTTTAAAGATTTTTTTGATGTGGACCATTTCTAAAGTCTTTATTGAATTTGTTACAATATTGCTTCTGTTTTATGTTTTGTTTTTTTGGCCGCAAGGCATGTGGGATCCTAGCTCCCTGACCAGGGATTGAACCAGCGACCCCTGCACTGGAAGGTGAAGTCTTAACCACCGGACTGCCAGGGAAGTCCCTCGAGCTTTTTTTTTTTTTTTTAATTGAAGTGTAGTTGTTGTACAATATTATATAAGTTACAGGTGTACAATATAGTGATTCTCAATTTTTAAAGGTTATGCTCCATTTATAGTTATTATAAAACATTGGCTATATTCCCCATTTTGTACAATATATCCTTGTAGCTTATTTTATACCTAATAGTTATATACTTTAATCCCCAATCCCTATCTTGCCCCTCTCCTCACCCCTCTCCCGACTGGTAATCACTAGTTTGTTCTCTGTATCTGTGAGTCTGCATCTTTTTTGTTATATTCACTAGTTTGTTGTATTTTTTAGATTCCACATATAAGTGATAACATACAGTATTTGCCTCTCTCTTTTTTTTTTTTTTTTTTGGCCACGCCATGTAGATCTTACTTCTCTGACCAGGCATCGAACCCACACCCCCTGCAATGGAAGCACGGAGCCCTAACCACTGGACTGCCAGGGAAGTCCCCCAGTATTTGTCTTCCTCTGTCTGACTTATTTCACTTAGCATAATGTCCTCCAAGTTCATCCATGTTGCTATAAATGGCAAAATTCTGTTCTTTTTAATGGCTGAGTAGTATTCCATTGTATATATGTACCACATCTTCTTTATCCATTGCTCTGTTGATGGACACTTAGGTTGTTTCCATATCTAGGCAATTGTAAATAATGCTGCTATAACATTGGGGTGCATGTATCTTTTCAAATTCGTGTTTTTGTTTATCTTCAGATATATACCCAGGATTGAATTGCGGGCTCATATGGTAGTTCTATTTTTAGTTTTTTGAGAAGCCTCCGTGCTATTTTCCACAGTGGCTGCAAGGGCCCAGAACATTTTGAAGCGAGAAGCAAACCAGTCTCATCCTCCGGAGAGTGAATGGGTACATCAGTCTCCTGTGGTCTCCTTGACCTGTCCCATCATCTTTGTGAAAAGCTGCAGAGACTGCTCAGTGTCAGGTAGTTTGGTTTAGCCCAGCAAGGATAGACAGGGGCTCTCAGGGCCCATGGTGGCTGCCTTTCTCAACAATCCAACCCCTCAGCCCTACACATTTTTAAATGGGTTCAAATCTTCGCATGAATAGGCCATCCTATCAGAAACTCGGGTTAGACACCATCAGCAGAATCCCAATCAGCAGGGCGAGGCCAGGCTGCAGGAGTGACCTCATTCGTGCACCCCAGCATCCCTGACTCAGCCAAATGACTAAGTCCCAGAGGGATCGGTAGGGGTTGTTTCAGATAATCTTTGAGCTTCCTTTCTTGTGCTGTAGGTGGATTGTTCCGCTTAAACTATGGCATTAATTCAAATCTAACAGGAGGTGTGGACAACCATACATGCATACAATCGTACCCATTGCAACCACACAAGAGAGCTTAGACCGATCTGTTGACCTGGGACTTGTGTCATCTCTGTGACTTGGTGGCTAAAGTAAAAGGTGGGTCTTTGATTTTTTTTTTTTTTTTTTGGCTACGCCATGCGGCTTGTGGGATCCTAGCCCCCCTGCAGTGGAAGTGTGGAGTCCTAACCACTGGACTGCCAGGAAATTCCCGGTGGGTCTTTGATTATGGTCTTTGGAGCATGGTCTCTGACAAGGTACAAGACTCATACTGCTTATATAGAACCAGGAGTCAGTGTATGCTCCCGGTTCCTAGAACTATCCTCTTTATCCAGGGACCCAACAAAAGGAATGTGACCCAAGGGGAGGGCAATTGTCAATAACTACAGAGGATGATAGGGAAGCCAGAAAGCAAACCCATCCTTAATGGAAAGACTTTAATGGCTCACTCTCCCCCACATACAAACATATGCCTCCAAGACCTTTGTGGTGATATAGTGGGGCCAGTTTGGAACCTATACAGGCAGTGGGTTGCAGCACAGCTGAGGAACTCAGGGCCAAGGGCCCAGCACGTTTCGTTGTAGCAAGCCAAAGTGGTTATTTGAACAGAAGTAAAATATACAATGAACTTTAAATTCTCCTAACTTCTTATTGAATCCTGAAACTTGGTCAAAGGATGCTTGCAAAGTTATGTGAGTTGAAGGTAAATAACGATCAACAACCTTAAGCCAACTATTTAAATATGACATTCAAATTAATGACCTTCATCATTTGATTGGTAATAGAGATACTGTATGATACATACAAATCTCACACATCTAAACTGGAGAATATCAGTAGTAAAATTTCTAAAGGGACGCTCAATTTCATTCACTGTATATATATTTTTCTATACAATTTCAATGATTTGATATACAAATGTAAGACTTTTCATGTTACCGACTCCAGTCAACAACCCTGAAACCTTTTTTAATAATCTCACACAGTATTATAATTGTTAGAAGGACTTTGAATATAATTGCTGTTACTTCAGAAGAACTAAGAGCAATTATAACAGAAGAAAAGTTTCAGCCCTATGAATAATATGACTGCTTTTTTTTTTTTTTTTTTTTTTTTTTTTTTGGCGGTACGCGGGCCTCTCACTACTGTGGCCTCTCCCACTGCGGAGCACAGGCTCCGGACGCGCAGGCCCAGCCGCCATGGCTCATGGGCCCAGCCGCTCCGCAGCATGCGGGATCTTCCCGGACCGGGGCACGAACCCACGTCCCCTGCATCAGCAGGCGGACTCCCAACCACTGCGCCACCAGGGAAGCCCATGACTGCTTTTAAGAATAAATTCTCTATTGATTGAGAGGACACGTCACCTACAGATGATCAATTTAGCGGAGAAAGCATTAGAAGAGTTTAACGTCAAATCATGGCTCAGACAAGAATATCACTTAGCTAGTGACAGCTGCATTATACAAACAATATGCCCGCAACTTCTAAAAACCAATATATGATTTGGAAATCATTAGAAGAATTTGATGAACAGGTTAGCACCTACAATTTGTATCACTTGTTAGACAGTCATATAAGATATAGCTTAGATAAATTAGACAATAAGAGGGACTATTTTTAAATTATTGTTATACATATATAGACACATACATGTATACATTTTAATGATCATATCCACTTGTTAAATATATTGAATATCACCTTTTTACATATGTCATTTCTCGGTGCAGAGATATGTCTATAAAATCAATTCTCAGAAGAGGGATTGCTGGGTCTAAGTGTAAATGTGTTTGAAATTTTGATAGATACTGTCAAATTGCCCTCTGTAGAGATCGTACTATTTTTGTACTCCCATCAGGAATGTACAAGTACCTATTTCCTCACAGCCTCATCATGCCTGTGTTGATAAACTTTTTGATTTTTTTGTTCTTTTGATAGGTGAGAAATTTTAGCTCAATGTAATTTAAATTTGTACTTTTCTTATTATGAGTGAAGTTGGCATATTTCAATATATTTAAAGGTTGCTTGCATCTCTTTTCTTGTGAACTATGTATCGATGAGAGCCATGTCAAGCATTTTTTTTAAATCCTGAGAGCAATAGGAAGGTGCTGTAGGGTTACCTGTTGGGAATGAACATACCCAGATTTGCATTTTATAAAGTATATTTTTTTAATTAATTAATTTATTTTTGGCTGTGTTGGGTCGTCGTTTCTGTGTGAGGGCTTTCTCTAGTTGCGGCAAGCGGGAGCCACTCTTCGTACTGTTTTTTTTTTTTTTTTTTTTTTTTTTTGCGGTATGTGGGCCTCTCACTGCCGCAGCCTCTCCCGCCGCGGAGCACAGGCTCCGGACGCGCAGGCGCAGCGGCCACGGCTCACGAGCCCAGCTGCTCCGTGGCATGTGGGATCTTCCCGGACCGGGGCACGAACCCGCGTCCCCTGCATCGGCAGGCGGACTCTCAACCACTGCGCCACCAGGGAAGTCCGGGAGCCACTCTTCATCGCGGTGCACGGTCCTCTCACTATCGCGGCCTCTCTCGTTGCAGAGCACAGGCTCCAGACGTGCAGGCTCAGTAGTTGTGGCTCACGGGCCCAGTTGCTCCATGGCACGTGGGATCTTCCCAGATCAGGGCTCGAGCCCATGTCCCCTGCATTGGCAGGCAGATTCTCAACCGCTGAGCCACCAGGGAAGCCCCAGATTTGCATCTTAAAACAAGCACCTCTGCAGCTCTCTCCTAATTCTTCTCCCTTCACACTATATCACTTCCCTCCAAAGAATAGTGCAAAGTTCCCAGCAATCTGGAGGATGGAATTCTGTGCACAAAAGGAGTCCTTGGATAGGAGGGAAGGAAGGGAGGAGAAGGCAGCTGTATGATAGCTTCTATTTTCTCTGTCAAGTAGAACATTAGGTCATCTGCTGAGCATGAGCAGGGTAGAAGGGAAGACAGAAGTCTGAGAACAGTGTATCTAAGCAACAAAACATAATAGAAGTGTTTAGCAGCCTTGAGGCTGGTGACTATGAGTTTACAGTGTCACTTATATGGCCAGTTGTTTGTGTTCTTCAGCAGTACTGAGCAGCCTGGATGCAGGCACAAAGGAGATGGGCAGTTACGTTCATCTAGAGTTTGGAGTTTTGTTAGGTAAGTACTGAGGGCAATTGTGTTCAGGATGTTTGCAGGAAGTGATTAAAACAATAGAACGTGAGTCTGAAAAAAACAGTGGAACGTGAAACTTAAGTTGGGTAAAGAGCAAAATAAAAGGCAGATAAGAGTTGATGGATAGGGAGAAATTGGAAGGTTCAGTGGACTGGATATCTTTTTTTTTTAATTTTTTGGGGGGTTGCTTTTTTGTTTAAAGTTTGTTTATTTATTTATTTTTGGCTGCGTTGGGTCTTCGTTGCTGCACACAGGCTTTCCCTAGTTGCGGCGAGTGGGAGTTACTCTTCGTTGCGGTGCGCAGGCTTCTCATCTCTGTGGCTTCTCTTGTTGCGAAGCACGGGCCCTAGGTGCACAGGCTTCAGTAGTTGTGGTGCGCGGGCTTCTGTAGTTGTGACTCGTGGGCTCAGTAGTTGTGGCTCGTGGGCTCTAGAGCACAGGCTCAGTAGTTGTAGCACCCGGGCTTAGTTGCTCCGTGGCACGTGGGATCTTTTTGGGCCAGGGCTCAAACCCGTGTCCCCTGCATTGGCAGACGGATTCTTAACCACTGCGCCACCAGGAAAGCCCCTCCCTCTGCTCTTTTAAATTGCTGTCTCTTTTTCATATTCTATATAGAGTAGGTCTTGGCGATCATGAATTTAACCTTGTGGTTTCAGTAATGAAAGTTCAGGGATTTGCATTTGTGGTTGGCGTGCAAGAAAGCTAGGCACACAGCAAGAGAGGAAGCCTTACTGGACACCGACGCCCACATTCCAACACAGCTTTGTTCTGTTCGTTGCTCCCACGCGATAGTGAGCAAGGATTCATGAAGGGTGGAGGCTACTCTTGTCAGAGACTAGTAAATTCACAGATATTTATTGAAATCTTAAATATGAGCCTGGGACTTCCCTGGTGGCGCAGTGGTTTAGAATCCGCCTGCCAGTGCAGGAGACACCGGTTCGAGCCCTGGTCCCGGAGGATCCGGGAGCAACTAATCCCGTGCGCCACAACTACTGAACCTGCACTCTAGAGCCCACGAGCCACAACTACTGAGCCCGTGTGCCACATCTACTGAGCCTGCACTCTAGAGCCCACAAGCCACAACTACTGAGCCCACGTGCCACAACCACTGAAGCCCGCACACCCAGAGCCCGTGCTCTGCAACAAGAGAAGCCACTGCAATGAGAAGCCCGTGCACTGCAACGAACGGTAGACCCCGCTCACCACAACTAGAGAAAGCCCCCGTGCAGCAACGAAGACCCAATGCAGCCAAAAATAAAATAAATAAATAAGTTTTTTTTTTTTAAAAAAAGAAGTATGTAGGACGGAGTAGTCGGGAGAAAGGGGAGAGGCAGGAAAGCAGGGGTCCTGGAAGCCGAGGGAGGAGAGTGTTTCAAGAAGAAAACAGTCAGTAATTCCCCTACGTGCAGATGACAGCGGTAGAGAGGTGTTTTTACCTGACAAATTGGCAGAGACTTATTTATTTACATATTTAACAATAACACCTAGTGTTGGCAAGGGTTAAAGAAAATGGGCACCCTCATACTATTGGGGCAGTAGATAATACGTAGCAAAAACCTTAAAAACTGTGTATGCTCTTTGACCCAAATATTCCATTTCTAGAAATTTATCCTAAAGAAATCACCATGGGTGAGCACAGATTATTTGACAAGATTGTAACAGCAATGTGCATAATATTAAAAAAACATATTATTCAATCACGTATACTTGGTTAAATGTTATGATAGTCATGTGATGAAAAAATACCATGAAGCCAAAAAAAAAAACACATGAGAAATAATCAACGGCATGGTGAAATATTGCAATATATTTTAAGTCAATAGAACAAGTGTGATCCTGTTTTTTTTTTTTGCATTAAAAATGTACAGATGGGGCTTCTCTGGTGGCCCAGTGGTTGAGAGTCCGCCTGCCTATGCACGAGACACGGGTTCGTGCCCCGGTCCGGGAAGATCCCACATGCTGCGGAGTGGCTGGGCCCGTGAGCCATGGTCGCTGAGCCTGCGCGTCCGGAACCTGTGCTCTGCAACGGGAGAGGCCACAACGGTGAGAGGCCCGCGTACCGCAAAACAAACAAACAAACAAAAAATGTACAGATGTGTTTAAGAAAAATACACCAAATATTACCAGTGATTATCTCTTGAACATGGGTTTGGTGATTTTTTTAATCTTTCTGTATTTTCAAAAGTTTCTGCAATAAGCAACCTGTTTTCGTAATCAGGAAAAATGTTTTTTTAGTGCTTTGAATAGTGTAATAATAATACGTTAATAATAGTGACAATAACAATAGCTAACATGTATTGAGTGCTTCCCGTGTGCCAGTCACTGTGCTAAGTGCTCTGTGTACAGTCCTACAATCATGAGCCTCGCTGGTAGATGAGAGACAGCCTGAGAGAGGTTCAGTAACTTGCCCAAGGTCACAGAGTTGCCAGGTGGCTGGGGAAGCCCTTATTTGACACTACTTTCTCCAAGAAACCTTCCTCATTTCAGTTCCCTTCCAGTTCAGGAGTTCGAGGATCACCTGTCCCCACTTCCTCTGTCTTTCCAGGCACTTTGCCGGCCCCTCTGTCAGAGCGCATTCTGCTTTTGGAAAAGATTGTATGTTCACCTGATGGCCACCCCTGTTAGAGTGGGGGCCTCTTGGGGGCGGGGAGCTGATCCGCTTCACCTCTGGCTTGGAGCACAGCACAGAGCGCCCCCTGTGGTTGTTGCTAAACTGAATTGTGGGGTGATGCCCTTTGGACTGGCTATAACCTGCTGTTTAGGTTTATGGGAATGTGAGCCTATTGTTTAAAGATCACAGTTATTTCCACTCATCTGAAATTGAGATAAATGATCTCATCTATTACAAGAATACTGGTACTGGGCTGCTTGCAGTCTTGCTGGGAGGCCAGCATTGTACAATACACAACCAGAGAGTTACAGGCTCCATCTGAGATCCCCCAGTGATGTGGTGTGGACTCAAAGGGGGATGCAGAGGGATGCCCAGGGACATAGGGACAGTGAAGGGGGCAGGAGATTCAGAGACCCTGACAAAGTGTGAAAAGAGGACACCCCTTTGACTTGGCCCCCTGCCTCTGCATGCAGTCACCAAGCCCTGTGGATTCAGCCTCCTAAACAGCCTTCTCCTCTGCCTTCCACCCATTGCTACTGTCTTCCTTCCTCCCCTCCTATTACTGTACCTGCCCTGGGTCCTGACTCCAGTCTCCCTCCTTCCAACCTGGAGTCCCTTCTGCATCCAGGCTCTGGTCTTGTCTTGGGCACTTTCAATGGCTTATCTCCATTATCCTTATGATAAAGTTCAGCATTCTTATCTCACCTTACACGTGGTGTGAAAATCTATCTGTTGGGTAAGACAGACTAGGCGTTGTTGCTAAGGCAACAGCAGATGATTATTTAAGGATTTATTTGATACTTAAATTTTTAAGTGATCTTGGAAAAACGTGAATTTTATTGGACATAATTTTAAAGTTTAATCTTGAATTTACATTAGGGCACCATTATGGCCAGGGGCCCAGAGCCCGCTTCTAGCCTTCCAAGGCCCTTTGTGGTCTGTCCCTTGTCAGTGCCTCCAGCCTCACCCTCAGCTGGTCATTTGCCCCCCAGGCTCTCCAGCCTCCACTGAACAGCTCACCTGCATGTGCCCACCTGCTGCAGCCCAGCTCCAATGTTGTGTGACCTGAGGGAAGTCCCTTAACCCTTGTGTGCCTCAGTCTCCTCGTCTGTTAAATGAGGTGGGGGAGGGGCGGTTAGGTATCTACCCTATGACAACGTGTGAGCACGAAGAAATGGTACAGAACACGGCTGGCACATGGACAGTGCTCACTGTCACCTGCCACTGTTATGCTTCTTGGAGTCTCGGCCTTCGCACAAGCTATTTCCTCTGCCTGGAACATTCTCCTCCCACTGACCTTTCCTTCAACTCAACCAATTCCTTCCGGCCTTCAGAGCTCAGTCTAAGTGTCTCTTCCTCTCAGCGCAGCGCCTTACCATAAACGAATAAATGCGGTGAGAAGGCGCCTAGGGAAGAGCAGCGTGTGCAGAAGGGGGCTAGTCAATGGAGGAGTTTCCGTGAGGAGCCTTCTCTCGCAAGCCGCTGAGGGCCGTGACAATTCAGATGCGCAAAGGCTCAGGAAGGGCACCAGAGCTCCTTGACCGGCGGGAGGCGGGAAGCGGGTGCGCGTATCCCGCGCGCTGCTGGACCGACACCGGGGTCCGAAGGGCGCCCAGCCAGACCTAGTGGTGGCAGTACGGCTGCTGGAGCTGCCGGGGCGGCCCGCCGGAGGCGCCAGCCGGGAGCGCGCGGAAGCCAGGCGGGTGGGCGCGCCAGGAGCAGTGACGGAGCCGGCGTCAGGTGTCCGGGAAAGAGCTCCCAAAGACGCACGCAAGGGGACTGCGGAGAAGGCACCAAGAGGCCGGCGAGGAGCTGCGGTGGCTGGGAACCCGGGCCCGGCTGCTGGCAGAGGGATGCGCCCCACTCTCGGGCTTGGCTGTCACCCACCTGAGGCGTTTCGGGTCCTGGGGCGACACTCCGCGCACCAGTTGAGGCTGCAAGGTCACTCTGCGGGCCGGACGGAGAGTTGGGATCCAGCTCTGGAAGGGCGATCAAGGACACGCCCCGCTGGAGCGCAGGGTCTGGTCTCCCCGAACCCCACCGCTACCCTGGGTCCCCCGGCCGAGTCCCCGCGGCCACCCGACAGCGTGGCCAGCGGCAGGAAGGGAGCCCAGGACGGCCGCGAGGCCCCCGACGGCGGGGCTGCGGACTCCTCGCCAGTCCCGCCCGCCCCCCCACAAGTGGGTAGTATCTCTGGGGCATCAGCGCCCGCCCTCCAGCGCCCCTTCCTGGGGCTTATGTTCCCCGGCCTTGGCCCCGCCCCTGTACTCCATTGGTCGGGTCCGGAGGGGGCGGGACCCGACGGCTGCAAGTTGGACTGAGAGAGGCCACCTCGGCCCGAGGCTCGCTGCACAGACTAAGGGTCCACGCCTCCCGGAGCCCCGCGGGAGCTCGCCCTCCGCCTCTGAGCTGAGCTGCCTCGGCAGCAGCCGGACTGTCTGGCGCGGCGGCACAGACAGACTAGCCGACGGTCCCCGGTCCCCGGATGAGCCCTTGCCCGAGGAGGTGCTGCCGCATCCGACTACTCGGAGCCGCGACAGGCGCCGCGGGCCGGGCGCTCTAGGGACTGCGTTGCGTTCGCGGGCGACGCCCGCCCCGTCCCGCCGGCCCCAAGCCCGGCCCGCCGCTCGTCGTCGGGGCGGCCCCAGCCCCGATCCCGGCCGGGAGCGGATGCGCGCGCGGTGAGGCCGCCCGGGTCCCGCCATGGCCGCGCGCCCCGGGCCGCTCTGGCTGCTGGGTCTGGCGCTGTGCGCGCTGAGCGGCGGCGGCGCCTCCGGCCCGCGCCCGTCGCCCGGCTGCCCGCAACGGCGCCTGGGCCCGCGCGAGCGCCGCTACCTGCAGCGCGAGATCCTGGCGGTGCTCGGGCTGCCCGGGCGGCCCCGGCCCCGCGCGCCGCCCGCCGCCGCCCGGCTGCCCGCGTCCGCGCCGCTCTTCATGCTGGACATGTATCGCGCCATGGCCGGCGACGACGACGAGGACGGCGGGACCCCCGAGCGGCGTCTGGGCCGCGCCGACCTGGTCATGAGCTTCGTCAACATGGGTGAGAGCGGGCCCGGGGTGGGCGGCGGCGACCCCGCGAGAAGGCACGTGGGGGACGGCGGGCCGAGGGGCCCCTCGGGGGCTGAGCGCGGGCTGCAGGGGCGTGTGCGCCACCTCGGGCAGGGCGAGCGCCCTGCTGGGAGCGGGGAATCCCCTTGTCGTGGACAAGGAAAGGCGGGAGGAAAAACCGCCCGGGTAAGGGCAGCGAAGTCTCAGCGGGTTGGGGGTCGGTGAGCTGCCGATCCGTCAGGGACAGATGAGGGATGTGAGTCCCAGAGGCGTACATTCACCCGCAGCCAAATACATCTGATGGTAAGATTCATGTAGTGTCGGGTGGACGCGGGCAGTGCCAGGAAGACAGTCTGGTACTGGAAAGGGAGGCAGATGAGTAAACAGAGGCTGTGATGCTGTCACGTTGATAAGGGCGGTACTGAAGAGAGGGACAAAGTTCAGCGTGGAAAACCGTGGTCACATCATCAAAGCACCAGAGTAGAGATGAGGACCCAGATGTTCTGAGTCCACAGCAGCCACTTCCCTGGGCCGCCTAGGGGTGGGGTGCTGCTGCGGGGTGGGACGGTGGGGAAGGAGTAGACTCTGAGCTCAGCGGGGCAGGGACTGTGGTCTTGTCACCCTGGGCTCACACCCGGGACTTGGCTTGTCATGGAATGAGTGTCCAGGCCATTGAATGACCTGATGGGCAGCTTGGACCTTCTTTGTTCTCCCACGTAAAGCCCAGCTTTTCCTCTCTGCAGAAATTATACTCCAAATCGTGGAGCCATTTACCCTTAAAGTTCTCAAAGATAAGTTTCCCATTACTAAACTCTCTTTAATCTACATTCATGAACATATATCCCCCACCTGCTTTGCCTCCTGTCTGTGGCCAGTGAGGGGCAGGAGTCTGGGCTGAGGCAGACACTAGGATGGACCTGGGGACCCAAGGACTACAGCTCAGCCCCACGTGGGGAGAGCTGTGGGACCCAGAGCAGGGAGAGGACCCTTGCCATGGTCACCAGCCTCCCTTCACCTACAGCACCGCTCTTAACCCTCCCAGCAACCTTGTTAGCAACATGACATTCATCCCCATCTCCCAGATGAGGACAGGGAGGCTCAGAGAGGCAGTGTCTTGCTCAGGACAATGTGGCCTCTACGTGGCCAAGCTCAAGGAGGTGACATTTCTTTGTTAGGAGGGCAGGCTTTCAAGGTGGAGAGAGCTTTCAGAGGGATTTCGGCAGAGGAACCCAGGGGTCAGAGTGACAGTAAGTTTTGTGGGTCTTCAACCATTTGCCTAAAGGAGGCCCGTCCCCCCCAAACCAGAGCTTGTGATGGGCTCAGGTTGGGGAGCGAGCAGCAGGAGGCAGCCGTTAACTTCTGCGGAGAGCCCAGTGCCAGGCACAGGACTTGGGCTGGTGGGTTCTAGATGCCACCTTCCTGGTTAGAGGGCAGGGGTGGGGACTTGGGACAGAGGCGACCACATGTGGAACTGAGGCTGGAGCTCTGTGCTGGGAGCAAGCTGACCCCGGGCTCAGGACCAAGAAGAGCTGTGGATGCAGTCACCCTGAGAATGCCTCCAGGGGAGCCGTCCATCTGAGTGAGTCACCGCCTAGCCCATGCCCCTCTTCCCTCAGCATCCCCTGGGGCAAGGGGTGCACAGCCCTGGTGGGAGCTGCTGCTGTGAGTCGAGCAGCACCCTGAGCTCAGGAGGAGCTGGTTGCCCTCCAGCTTCTGCTCTGTGATCTTAGGGAAGTCCCTTGCCCTCTCTGAGCCTCAGATCTCTGCTTGTAAAATGGGACTCCTAGTGATCCATCCTCAGAGTTGTTGTGTGATAGGTTGATAGAGGGGGAGTGGCAGAAAGTCAGCCCCCTTTTTAGGGTGAACCTGGCCCTGGTCAGTGCTGATACCAGACCCTCCCAGCTGCTGCTCAGCCTTGGTGTGGATGTGATGGAAATGTCCCCACATGTCTTATAGACATGTGAAACCCAGAAACAGATTTTTAAAGTCAGCCAAAGGTGTTTCTATCTGTTTTTGAATAAAAACTAGCATTTGAAGTTCCATAGTCCTATAAATACTCATTTCACCCATGCAGCAATTTGTGAAGCTGTTTTACCAGCCTCATTTCATGGGCTCAGAGAGGTTAAATAACCAACCCAGGGTCACACAGCACATCCATGGCATCATCCAGGCTGTGCATTCCAAATCCCAGTTTCTTCCCACACCACCTCTGTGTGTTTCATGAAGATCTAAAGCCTCTGACGCTGTGGATTAACAAGCAGATCTTTGTTCAGTGGAAGCCTGGCCTGTGGGCAGTCCAGCCAGCTGTCTGAGGGCCTTCTTTATTCTCATGTACTAATTGCACTAGTAAAACTCCTTCAGTTCGAGTAGTTTTAACTGGTAATTACCTAGGCTGATGTGGGGGATAGAACCTACCAGGATTGTTTCCTGGCTCCGGCTCCAGGCCCCTGAAGGTCAGCGGCCCCTGAACCACCGTGGAATCTAATAGCAGAGTTGCTGTGGCATCAGCGCCCACGCCGAGGCTCCCACACCTGTTGGCTCCAGCTCCACCTCTGCTATTGGCCTCATCAGCTCCTGAGAAGCCAGTCGGGCCTGGTGCTTGCCAGGCCCCTGACCGTCAGTGGCACCTGTAGGACCCAGAGGCCTGGGCCTGCCGTCCAGGGGTCAGGCCTCTGCTTCTGAGCAGATGCTTTAGGAGCCGTGTCGTGACTGACAGGGCCTGTGTTGGGGGCCAGGGCTGCGGTCAGAGCTGGGCCCTGCCTGTTGATCTCCGCCTGTGGACTCTTGGCTCCCCTTGGCCAGGACACAGTGACGGGGCCAGTGCCCTTGAGGAGCGGACGGAGTCTGTCCCTGGTGCCGCCTGAGCTCAGGGGAGGAGGCCCTGATCTGGGAGGCAGCGCCCAGGTTCTTGTCCCTCCTGGGCCTGCCGTGGACTCCTGCCCGTCCCGAGCCACATCCCTTCCCTTCTCTGGGCCTCTGCTTTCCTGTCCGGCCCTGTGGCTCCGGCCCTGTGGATCCTCGGAGGCAGCTTCTCACACCACCACCCATCCCTCCACCCAGCTCGGTGTGACTGGCTGGACCCCCGAGGGCCTCAGCCGGCCCAGCCAGCCCTGAGGGAGGAATGAGGCAGCAGAGGCCACCTCTGCATGTTCCTCCTGAGCCCTTCTCCGCATCCTCTCCTTGGAGCACCAGGTGCCCATGCTCTAGAGTGAGAAACTGAGGCACAAACAGCACTGCAGGCAGAAGTGTAGTCAGAACTGGATGGGCCATCTTCACTTTTGTCCTGACCCTTCCCTGGACTGGACTGATTCACTCCCGTGATCCTGGGTGGCTGAGGACACGGGTGGGGATGAGCTGAGGCTGTCGGATTCGGGAGACGCAGGGCTCAGTGCGAGCGAGGGACCTGGCCCGGGTCCTGCTCAGCCCCCTGACCTTCACCTCCGTGAGCCCCGGGGTCACTTTCTTTGGTTCTTTAGTAAGCAATTCTTGCATATTTTCCTGAATTCACTCCACAAATTGTCATGTAGTACCTGCTCTGTGCCAGGCTCTGTTCTAGTTCCTGGAATATGACAGGGAATGAAACTAAGTCCCCCCTTGTGGAGCTGACCTTCCAGTGGGAGAGAGAGACAGATAACAGTACATCAGCCACAGGTGATTGTCACGTGGTCTAGACAGTGACGCCTCTCTCTGGAAACCGGGAGCGGATGGACAGTGGGAGGGCAGGCAGGACTGGGCTGGGGGTTCTGGCCTGGGACTCAACAGAATTTGCATCATGACTCCACCCACTACTCTCAGTGTGATCTGGATTTTCAGTCCACCTCTAGGAACCTCAGTCTTCTCCTCTGTAAAATGGAGATACTCATGGTACCCACCCTAGGGGCTGTTCAGGGATTGTGTGAGATGACACCCAGGGATGACCACATGCCCAGAACCTCCATGTCTGTCCTTTCATCTCATCTCACATTTACTGTCACATCTTTCTTTAAAAAGAGGACAGTGAGGGGGCTTCCCTGGTGGCGCAGTGGTTGAGAGTCCGCCTGCTGATGCAGGGGACACGGGTTTGTGCCCCGGTCTGGGAAGATCCCACATGCCGCGCAGCGGCTGGGCCCGTGAGCCATGGCCGCTGAGCCTGCGCGTCTGGAGCCTGTGCTCCGCGATGGGAGAGGCCACAGCAGTGAGAGGCCCGCGTACCACAAAAAAAAAAAAAAAAAAAGAGGACTGAGGTTCAGGGTACTTTGGTGGTTTTCCCAAGGTACACAGCAGGTTGTCTCCCTGCCTGCACATCCTTTGCTGTTGTCCTACACAGAAGCTGCCTCTCCCCCTGGCTCAGGGCCCCTCATTAGGTGCAGTTCGTGCTGCTGAATTGGACTGTATTAAATGTGAGCTTGTGTTATAAACTAGGAACGTGATTTTCAAAATATCTGTTTTGGGATTTATAGAACTGATGCATATTCATTGTAGAAAATTCATACCGTATGGATACATTATAGAATTTCATGATAGAAAATTCAGACCATATGTCTAGAAACATATAATATGGAAGCTCCTAATAATCCTCTGTCTACCTCAGGGAGAACCAATGTTTAATCCTTTAGCTTAGCCCTTCCCCAGCAACCGGCCCTGATATTTTATCAATTTGTGTTATTCTTTTTTACAAAGTGGAATCTAAATGCCCACTGTTTTGCCATTTTGTCTTTCACTTAACAATAAATCCTTTATCCGTCTTGAAAGTGACTATTAAGTGACCACATTATTTTTCTTTTTATCTATCTACCTTTTATTCATTTATTTTTATTTCAACTTTATTGAAGTATAAAATTTACATATAAAATTGTAAGTTATTTAAAGTGTACATCAGGATGATTTGCTATACATATACATATAACATTCCCCCCATCTAGTTAATTAACACATTCATCACTTCACATATGTATTCTTTTTTGTGTGTGAGAACATTTAATTTCTACTCTTTTAGCAAATTTCAAAATTATATAATAGTGTTATCAACTATAGTCGCCACGTTTTACATTAGCTCCTCAGACCTTATTCAACTTATGGCTGAAAGTTTGTACCCTGTTATCAACCTCTCCCTATTTCCCCCACCCCCAGCTCCTGACAACCACTTTTCTACTCTTCTGAATTTTTAACTTTTTAACTTTTTAAAATCCACATATAAGTGATATCATGAAGTATTTGTCTTTCTCTGGCTTACTTCACTTAGCATAATACCTTCAAGTTTCATCCACGTTGTCGTAAATGGAAGGATTTCCTTCTTTCTCATAGTTGAATAGCATTCCCTTGTGTGTGTGTGTGTGTGTGTGTGTGTGTGTGCGCGCGCGCGCGTCTTATCTTCTTTATTAATCTGTAGGTGGACACTGAGGTTATTTCCACATCTCGGCTGTTGTGAATAATGCTGCAATGAACATGGGAGTGCAGATATCTTTTTTTAAATTGAGATATAATTGACATATAATATTATATCAGTTTCAGGTGTGCAACATAATAATTCAATACTTGTACATATTGCAAAATGACCACTACCATACTTACACTTTTTTCTCTTTGATATCCTGTTTTTATTTCCTTTGGATATATATCCAGAAGTGGGATTGCCGGATCATATGGTGGTTCTATTTTTAATTTTTTGAGGAACCTCCATATTATTTTCCATAGTGGCTGCACCAAGTTACATTTCCACTAACAGTGCACAAGAGTTCCCGTTTTCCCACATTCTCACAAATACTTGTTATCGCTTGTCTTTTTTTTTTTTTTTTTTTTTGCGGTACGCGGGCCTCTCACTGCTGTGGCCCCTCCCGCTGCGGAGCACAGGCTCAGCGGCCATGGCTCACGGGCCCAGCCGCTCCACGGCATGTGGGATCCTCCAGGACCGGGGCACGAACCCTCGTCCCCCGCATCGGCAGGTGGACTCTCAACCACTGTGCCACCAGGGAAGCCCCGCTTGTCTTTTTTTTTTTTTTTTTTTTTTTCTGCTTGTCTTTTTGATAATAGCCATTCTAACAAGTGTGAGGTGATAGCTCATTGTGGTTTTGGTTTGCATTTCCCTGATGATTAGTGATGTTGAGCACCTTTTCATGTACCTGTTGGACATTTGTATGTCTTCTTCGGAAAAATGTCTATTCAGTTCCTCTGCTCATTTTAAAATTTGTATTGTTTGTTTTTTTGCTATTGAGTTGTATGTGTTCTTTATATATTTTGGATATTAACCCCTTATCAGAAATATGGTTTGCAAATATTTTCTCCCATTCAGTAGGTTGCCTTTTCATTTTGTTGATGGTTTCCAAGGGTATTTCTCTTTCCAAGAGTTGAAGGTGGGTCTCTTTTCTCCAAAACCCTGCTTGGCCATCAGAATGGTGTGCCCTATGAATCCCTGACGACTGGCTACTCCTCCCCGCCCCCATCTTCTCAGTCTTTTCTCACCCTTCTGAGGTAAATGACTACTATTGCCCCTAGGTGACAGGGGAGAAGTCTAGTCTCAAAGAGTATAAGTGACTGGCCCAAGGTCCTGGGTGCCCAGATCGATCCAAAGGAGCAGATATGAAAACTGGGTCATAGCAGTGAGGAGGGTTGGCCTTGGAGGTGGGAGAGCACAGTGGGGAAGACCAGGTTTTAATTCAGGGTCTGCTACTTGAGATCTGTGAGATTTTGAACAGGTTACTTGAAGTCTCAGCATCTCAGTTTCCTCATCTTTAAAATCAGGATAATAATACCTATACCATAGTGCAATGGTTATACAGGTTAAGGCATTGAAAAACTTAGCAAGTGCCTGGCACCGCTCAGTAAACCGTAGCCAGAATTACGCGGAAGAGCCTGCTGTGTTTGTCTACCCTCCCGCCCCCATCATTTACTTGGGGACCTGGAGCCGAGTGGTAAGAGCACGGTTCCAGAATCAGATCCCCATTCTACCACTTGTTTTTAGTGGATGCTGCGGTGCTCCCCAGATATTCTCTTTGGGACTGCATCACTTGTTGCACCAGCTGCTTGGAGGGTGGGCTGCTGACGGCTGGGTCCTTCTCTCAACATCAATCCACAAGCTTCTTGCTCAAGGTTGGGCACCCTCCTTGAGGGCACCCCACATCCTGGCTTACTGGGGTATAAATGCCCAGGCCCCTTGCCTCAAGGAGGGACAACTGTGAAGGGCCATTAGCCCAGAGCTCCCCGTGCAGATGGGATGGGCTGGCCCTTTTGTGATTGCGTCAACTGTTCGACTGTGCCCACTCCTGCTTGTTCCCTGCAAGAACACTCTGCACTAAACCTACCCACTCAGCCTGTTGCCCAGGAAGTCTGACCTAAGATATATTTATATGACTTTTGTGTAAGTTATTTACTGCTGTGTGCCTCAGGTTCCTCATCTGTAAAATGGGAGCGATAATAGTTCCTGCCTCCTAGGATGGCTATGAGCATTAAATGACTTACTCTATGTAAAGGGCTGAAACAGTGCCTGGTAAATGCTCAGTAAATGTTAGCCTGGTTTGATTGTTTGTTTGTTTTTAGCCCAAGTCCAGCTGGTCAGTGACAAGACCAGAAGTAAAACCCAGTTATTTCCTTTAACTGCTGGCTCTGCCCCCTGAGCCGCAGCCATTCCTTCAGAACAGTCTAGGGCTCTGAATACAGGAAGGGTTCTGGGGAAGCCAAAGGCTGCAAGACCCAGGTATGGAGAAAGTTGGATCCTTCAGTCTGAGGTCATTGCTTCACAAACACTCCTGGGAACCTACTGTGTGCTGTTGCCCTCCCTGGTTATCTTGGTGCCCACTCCAAAGCACAAGCCCCAGCCCAAGATCCGCTCATTACTGTGGGAAAGATAGGCCCACAGACAACTCAATGTAAATGATTGCAAAGTGGGAGAAATGGCCATTCCCCCACTCAGATACGAGCATGAAGGTTCAGTGCTGCAGAAGACAGACCAGGTCCCGCTCTCATTTGTGGGGGATGGACAAGGCCAGAAGAGGGGGAGGAATGAATGGCCTCCTGGCTGGGGGACAGAGAAGGCTTTGAAGGAGGTGGCATTGTGCTGGACCTTGAAAGAAGGGTAGAACTTAGTCAGAAGCGGGTGAAGGGAGAAGGTGTCCAGGCAAAGGGGAGACATGGAGGTGAAAAAGCTCTCAGCCTGTTCTTGGAACCGCAGTTACTCAAGTGAAAATCCACTCGTGGCTTCTCCTGCTTGGGACCTTCTGCGTGTTCCTTCTTACCAGCCTGGCACTCGGCATTTGACATTCTAGTCCTGCAAGAACCCTGCGGTGTTCCCTTGACATGTCCCCAACCTGATGAGGCTGTGGATGGGGAGAAAGAATGTAGACTTTGGAGACAGATACACCTAGACTCTCATCCCACCTTGGGGGCTTCTGGGTGTGGTCTTGTGCAAATCAGTTAACTTCCCTGATCTTCGGTGTTCTCAGCTATAAAATGGGGTGAAGAATGCCTCTTTCACAGGGTTGCTGTGGTTGCCAGCCTCCAGTATAGTTCTCAATGATCCCTGCCTCCTGGTTTTCACACCCTTATGTCCTCCCACACTGGGCCAGCGCTGGTCTGTGATCAATAGGATGTGACAATAGGGATGCTGTGTCACTTCCAAGATTAGGTTATGAAAACACTGCAGCTTCCGTCTTGGGCTCTACCTGCCACCCCCCAAGATGACTCATTCTGAGGAAAGGTCATGTCGTGAGAGGTCCACATGAGGAGCCTCTACCCTCAGCCACAAGTGTGAGCTTAGAAGTGGATCTGTTCATCCCAGTCAAGTCTCCAGAGACCACAGCCCCACCTGACAGCTTGACTGTCACCTCATGAGAGACCCTGAGACAGAGCCACCCAGCTAAGCACCTGGATTCCTGACCCTCAGAAACCATGTGAAATAATAAGTGTTGGTTGTTTTCAGCTGCTATATTTGGGGTAATTTGTTACACAGCAATAGATAACTAACACAGTTAGGTAAACATTAACAAAAATGGCCTGTGTAACGTGCCCAGGATGGTGCCTGACATACAGTTCAGTGCTCAAAAAATGGGAGCTGACACATTATTTCCCACCTCCGTGCTTTGCCTCAGATACTTTACTCCATTTCTGCTTGTCAGAATTCTTCCACCACTCTCAACTATGTTTCCTAGAAAAGTGTTCTCTGACCACTTCTCCCCAAGGCACCTCCACGAGCGCCCTCCACCTTGATCATCTGTATTTCTCTTAGGAATGGAGTTGCTTTCTGCCTGTCTGATTCAGGGGCACATCTAGTCCCTTTTTCTCTTACCCACCCCTTGGCCCTACTAAGAAACTATGAACAACCTCAGAACAGGGACCAAATCTGACTCTGGGCCTGGACGGATGGCACATAAGCAGGGCCAGCCTCCCGTCTTTTTTTTGTTGTTGCTTTTTTTTTTATAATTTGGCCACGCCACACAGCATGTGGGATCTTAGTTCCCTGACCAGGGATGGAACCAGCGCCCTCTGTATTGGAAGCACAGAATCTTAACCACTGGGCCGCCAGGGAGGTCCCTCCAGCCTCCCCATCTTTGCAGATCACCCTGTCCCTCCCCTGGGACCCAAGTACCCGCAGGGCCCTGCCTGGAGAACAGTGGCCTCAGCAGGCCACCTCTCAGGTACCTGTTGATGGAAGAATCTTGTGGAGAGGTGATTCCCGCATACCAGTATCGCCACCCAGAAAGTCCAGGGCCACTCATTTTATATGGGCTCCAAGTCTGCAAGTCCACGTGAAGGGCCCCTAACCTGACACGTGACCCCCAGCAAGTCTCTGCCGCTCTGGGCCTCAGTTTCCCATCTACGCAGGGTTGCCACGAAGCCCTTTCCAGCTCCCACAAAAGAATGTGTCCCCCACCCTCCCTGCCCACTGATGGGGCTCCTCCAGGGCTGAGGCACAGGGCGGGAGGACACCCGCCACTCCTCACGGGCACCCATTCCCCACGGGAGAGAGGGGATGTGTCACCGTGACCACGTCCTTCTGGAAAGCCCCACAGTTCAGGCCTTTCCTGGGTTTGAACTGGAGGAACCGCATCCTTCTTGCTCACATCTCCTTGGATCTATTTTTGGCCTTGGCGGGCTTGATGTGGTGCAGTGGGCAGGTTGTTCCCTTTTAATTTGGGCTCTGAAGCCGGCCGAGGCCTGGACCAGTAATTATAAGCACAGAGCCATTTATGGAAAGAGCTCTTGAAAAAGTCAGTAATGAGAACTGACTAAAAATACCCCCAGGAGTGAAGCAGGGGGCCTGCTCTGGGCAGCGCTGAGATTCCTGGGCGGGAGGAAGCCCTGAAGGGGCAGAACCGGGGGGGTGATGGATTCTACAGCTCACTCGACACCCGCACGGGCCGCAAAGACCCGGGTGTTTCCTTAGGTCTGAGGGGCCCCTCGGCCTTGTTACCAGCAGAACCAGCCAGACGGGCCCAGCCCATCCGCCTCCGGGGCCCCAAGGGAGCCTGTCCTCCACCTCGGGGGACGGGCCGTGAACGGAGGCGAGTCCCACAGTAAAGTGAGAACATGGGTGGCTTGGGTTGGAAACCCTCAGTGACGTGGAAGCCACTCCCAGACCAGCAGGACGCCCCAGCCCAGGGGCTGCGCTGCTGTATGCTGAGCCGCTGTCCTGGGGACCAGGAGCCCTTGGGATGAGGGGCCGGGCCTCCCCTCTCTGGGCCCCCGGGATGAGCAGACTGCTGAGGCCTCCCGTTTCCACCCCACATTGTTCAGTCTCTGTCCTCAAAGTGGTCACCGTCCAGAGGGCAGAAGAGCCAGGGACGGGGACCCCCGGGACAGGGACAGGGAGAGACCGGCAGGCTGATGTGTGTGGGCTCAGAGGCGGGCAAGGGGGCTTTCACAGCTGGACCGAGAAGAAAGTAGCCTTTATACTTGGCGGGATGGGGCAACTCCGGAGAGAGCGGCTTCGAGGAGGGACTCCAGGGGGAGGGTGTTTGCACCAGAAGGCCCAGGAGGCCGTGAGGATGGGCAGGGCCAGCCTGTGTGGGTGAGGGGCGGTGGCTGGACAGGAGAGCCAAGCGTAAGACCCTCCCATGGGCCTTGAGGGGCTGGGGAAGGGTTTGAGGGCAGGAAGGACTGTCAGGTCAGAAGATGCCATTCTCTTAATAGCCACACTGGACTGGAGGAAGGGGGTGTCTTTTGAAGTCTTACTTTTTGGTCAGGAACAAGACAGATTTAGGTTGTCCGGGTGACTCTACATTTTGTTGAGGGCACAAAAATAGCCAAAGCCGATGAAGGTGTTGGGTGGGTGGCATCTGGAGTCTGAGCTGTGGGTGCAGGGCCTCAGACATGGAAAGGCAGAATGAGGGCCATAGACATGGTGGTGGAGGCCGCCTCCTCCTGTGGGCCCTTCCCTCAACCGCGGGGTCTGGAGCTGGTTTATCAGGGGCTGGAGGCGAAGGCCGAGGGTCCAGTTAGCACCCACTGGTGAATCGTGACTGTTTATTGTTCTGGGGGCTGCATTAAGGCGATCTGGAAAGTAAATTAATTTGCTGCTGCTTCTCCAGACAGAAAAGCTGGTTCAGTGATTGAACATTTTGGGCAGCTTTTTATAATTTTGTGGAAAATAAACGTGTCAAGGTGCCTATGGAGCCAGACATACCTTTGTCTGCTCCCTGTGCCCAATGAAGTGCATTGTGCCTGTCTTTTCATATCTTTGCCAGTGTGTCTTTGGGAATCTTGGGTCAAAGGATAAATTCATAGGTAATTTTGCCAGGGTATTGCAAAAGGATGTTGCCAAATTCCTTTCCACGGTATCCCTACCAGCACCATGTGAGAATACGCACATCTGCACTTACCTATTTCCTTCTCACAGGCCATACTGTGCATCCAAGGACAAGCCCCCCGACCCCTTCCAATCCTCTTGAAACCATAATGCTCTGTATTTTACTTACAATAGAAATGGCATCCCCTATTTTATTTGTCTTGTTTGTTTCTATTCTGTCTCCCCTGTTAGACTGTAAACACTGGGAATGCACTGTCTTGTTCTGTCTGTTCACTGCCGTGCTCCCAGTCAGAACAGACTCTTACATACCGTAAGAACCTGATAAATTTGTTTATAAATTGAACTTGATAAATTAATGAATAAATAAATGAATGATGAGTACACTCATTTAGAAAACAATCACTCAGAATCTCCCCTTCCCCTCCACCCCATGGCCTTGCAGTTGCTGACGTGGCCTTCGAGGGTATCTCATCTTGGCTCAAAGTTGGGAGGTTGCAAGTCAGGCTCATCCCAAACTCCTGTTGAACAGCCGTCCCTCCCAGTCCATTGCCTGACTGTTTACAAAGTCCTTTCATGGACTTGTGAGGAAAGCTGGGTGTCTCCTCCTTCCCAGTTCACACAGGAGAAGACCAGGCCCAGAGGGTATTTCCATACCTGGTTAGTGCAGGGACAGGCCTGCAGTGAGGCCCTGACCACTGGCCAGAACCCTCCAGGATGCCCTAAGCTGCCTCTCTGGCTAAAACAGGCTCGGTCTGCACAGTTAACAAGGGGGAAATAGAGGTGCCAGAAAATGCTTTCCCAGCTTTTGGGAACTCTCTCTCCTAACTCAAAGCCACAGGCACTGAAAAACCTGCAACTCCACAGGTGGCCTCGCCCTCCCCTCCCCACTGACTGTCAGATAAAGGAGTCACTCTCTTTACCCAGTTCCACACTCAGGATATTTCACCAATTTCTGATGAAAATCATTCTCCTAAAAATGTCCCGCCTCTAGTGCTTGCCTGGAACTGCTGGGGTGGGCGGTTCCCTGTGCTGGAACTATTGTGGGGGTGAGGGGGTGGTGGGCATTGATTTCACAAACCCACCGGATGGAAGTTTGGAACTGGGGTCACCCCAGGTGAACAGGGCTCTCTTGACCCAGCACACGCGGGCCTCCAGCTCAGCAAGCGAGGGAGGCTACAGAGTCTGGTGCCCGCAGGAGCTGGCAGGTTTGTGGTTGTTCCCTCAGTCCTGGATCCAACATGAGTCAGTGTCAGGCCTGCAGACAGAGGCTCCCAGTGACCCACCAAGGGTCACCCACTGTGCCTTGGGGGCAGATATATAAGAATGCTTTGAGAGGGGTCAGGTTCAGGGCATGGCTGAGTGACCCCTCCGTATTCTCAGGGCCACACCCTGTGACAGCCAACAGCCTGGACCTATTTCATCCTGCAGATCAGGGATGCTTACACAGTCACGTAACCGAGGTGGTCTCTGCAGTTACCGAATCCATGGAAATTGTCCCCAAAGCTCTGTGTCTGAGTGTGTAGGGAGGAGGGGACTCGTGTGGTGATATTCATGGCGAGCATCACTCGGCAAACGTCCAGAACCCTGCCCTCCACATCCTGCCTCTGTGGGAGGACCCGGATCCTCCTATGACACGCTGCCCCTGGAACAGCCTGGCTCGTGGCTGGGCATTTACTGCGGGTCCAGCACCCTGTCAGACAATGGAGGTTCTATTTTCCCTCCTCCCTGGTCAGGGGATGAAACACCCATCTCCTGCCCAAACATGTGTCCACTGGCCCCGCCCAGCACAGCTGTTTGCCCATTCATCACCGGACCAGGTCTCCACCGCAAGGACAGGAAGTGCTCCCACATCCGCCTCTGCCACCAGCCTGGTGACTTGTGGTCTCTGAGTCCAGTAGCCAGAGAGAGAATTTTTAAAAAGACTCACAGACATGTAATTAAAATCTCAGTGTTGGTTTTGGGGGAAGGCTCTGGGAGGCTCCCGCCCCTGCTTTGCGGAAACACAGATTTTTAGTGTTTGAAAGTGACAGGAGGCTAAAGTGAGACGCTCTAAATATACCGTCCTGGGCATTTCCGGGCAGCTGGGGAAATATGGGGTTTATTCTGCTCCTGTGGTCTCTTGCCCAGACTGTTAGAGCAGCCCTGCCACTGGCCTGCCTCGGGTCCCCTCCAGCCTGGGCTTTACCCTCGCCTCCACACATAGCTTCCACTCTACCCTTAAACCACACTCCCTTCCTGCCCAGAGCCCTGACCCCCCAACTGGCCAGAGCACAGCCCACGCTCCGAGGCCAGAATTTCCAGCTCTCCGCAGTCAGGCCACAGCCAGACTTATGCCCTGAGCCGCACATTGCAGGGTGGTGGGCGGCCCCAGCACCTCACACCTGTGCAGGACCTCTGCCTAGAATGTCTTCTCCCCCACCTTATCCACCTACCAAGAGTCAGTCCCATCCTTCAAGGCCAGTTCAGGTGTCACCTCCTCTGGGAAGCCTGCTCAGATCATGCCGTGGGACCCTCCAGCTTCCCCAGCACTTGACCCAGCATCTCCAGGAGCTGTCATCCTACCTCACCTCTTCCTGGTTCTTTCCGTGTCTCCCTCCAGCCCCGCTTCCTCCTTCCCCTTGTTCCAAAGAGGGTCCTGCCGTCCTTCCACCCTTTGCTGGGCTTTATGGCTGCTGTTTTCCCTGCCGGTGCTGTCGTTCCTCGGCTCTAGGCCTTTGCTCAGGCTGGACCCTGCCTCTGCAGCATCCTTCTCCCTTGACATCGTGGCAAATTCACTCTCACCCCTCAAGGCCCAGCTCCAAAGCCCTCTCTCCCCTCAACTCCCATCCACATACCGGCTGACTCCGGGAGCCCCGTCCTGCCCAAGTGCACTCAGCTATGTCCCTGCTGCCACCGTGGCCCTTTCCTGCCTTGGGTCTGATGTCCATCTCCCCAGAGGAGGGACCTGTCCTGTGCCCCATCTGTGGGTCCCAGAGCCAGCGGGGTGCTGAGCGGGGCAAGCTGGGTTTGGGGCTTGCGGACCAGACATGGACACTGCCCTTGTGGCACCGCCGTGTGCCAGGTGCCGTGCCGGGCGCCTCATGACACAGCTCCCCGAGCCCTCTCGGCACCCAGGAGGCAGAGCTGGGACAAGCCTGTTCTCGAGCAGGGAGCGGTCCCACCCAGACTGCCCGGGCCCCCAGGTACCACCCGGCCCTGCCCACCCCGGAGCCCGAGCTGGAACCACAAGTGACGGCCAGTCCCACTTTGTCTTGCAGTGGAGCGGGACCGCACCCTGGGCCACCAGGAGCCCCAGTGGAAGGAGTTCCGCTTTGACCTGACCCAGATCCCGGCGGGGGAGGCCGTCACGGCCGCGGAGCTCCGGATTTACAAGCTGCCCAGTACCCACCTGCTCAACTGGACCCTCCACGTCAGCATGTTCGAGGTGGTCCTGGAGAAGTCCAACAGGTGCCTGCCCTGAGCCCCACGGGCCCACTCAAGCCTCTGTCGGAGGGTCCGGCCCAGCCCTGGGTGCCAGGGGGTACATTTCCCAGAGGACAGAAGGGGAGCTTCCTGGGCAGCCCACCCTCAAAGTACAAAGATGGTTGGCCCGAGGCCTCGTGTCACCGTGGGGAGAGGCCCAGCATCAGTCCTGGATTCAAGTCCCCACCCTACTGTCCTAGCTGTGGGACATGGGCAGGTCACTGAGCTCCTGAGCCTCAGTTTCCGCATCTGTACACGGGCACAGTAACACCTTTGTACGGTAGCCGCAGTGAGAAAAGGCATGTAAGGCACCCAGGTCAGAGCCAGGCGGGGTAGATGCCCCACTAATGGTCCCCCAGGAGGGCACTGGAAACACATAGGCAGCTGTGCCGGCCCTCGGTTAATTGTTCTTTCGTGTCCACAGGGAGTCTGACTTGTTCTTTTTGGATCTTCAGACGCTCCGATCTGGGGACGAGGGCTGGCTGGTGTTGGACGTGACAGCAGCCAGTGACCGCTGGCTCTTGAACCGTAACAAGGACCTGGGACTCCGCCTCTATGTGGAAACAGATGATGGTAAGACTCGGGTCAGCAGCGAACCTTCCCCTGGGGGCTCCTCCGAGGAAGCTGCTGGCAGCAGGCACAGCTCGAGGCCCTCACGGGGCCCTGGAGGCCTGGCCTTTTCCACCTGTGCTGCTGGGGGATACCTCCACCCCTATGCGAGGGCTCAGTGGGTAGAGAGTGAGGTTTCCGCAGTGCAGGACAGCAGGAGACCCCCTACCAGCCGAGAGTCCCTCCTCTCCTTCTGCAGGACCAACAGCTGTGTTGCTCAGAGTGAGTCCATGTTTTCCCTCCCCAAGAAATGGGAGATTCTTTCTACTCTACGGAGCTGCCTTCTGCACCAGGAGTTTCCGTCCTGGGCTGGGCGAGGGGAAGCGCTCACACCCTCAGGCTCTGAGGCAGAGGCCTGGGTGTGAATCTCAGCTCTGCAGCCTTCTAACTCGGTGACCTTGGCAGGTTACTTACCTTCCTAAGCCTCGGTTTCCTCATCTGTAGAATGAGGATTCACACCTTCATTCATTTAGCAGGTGTTTGGGGCAGAGCCTCCTGGTGGGCCCAGGGTTGGTGTGTCTGCAGTACAGCGGGGGCCACCACGGCTGGAACACAGAGGGCTAGGCAACGGCTGTGAGGAGGCTGAGAGAAGTGGGCAAAACAGTAACTCTGAAATAAATGTCATCTTATTTAATAGCAGTGGAGGGGGACAGGATCTGATTCAGCGTTCTATAAAACAAACCTCTGAGACACTCCCCCTCAAGGGGGTGTAGCATCTCTCCCCCTCCTTCAGTGTGGGCTGCGCTTATAGACTTGCTTCCCAAAGTATGCCGTGGGCTGGGGCAGTACCTTTGCAGGGGCAACCTGAGCGGCACCCCTCAGCTGGGTGCTCAGGCTCCCATGAACACGTCATGTAGCTCCCAGACACCCTTGATCTGACGGAGTGGGAACAGCACTTCACCTCCATGGTCTTCGTCCCCAAAACCCAGAACCCCAGTCTCACCATGAGAAAAACATCAGACGACCTGAAACTGAAGGGCATTCTACAGGACACCTGCCTGACCGGTACTTCTCAAAACTGTCAACGTCATAAAAAAACACGGGAGGTCTGAGAAATTGTAACAGCCCAGAGGTGCCTAAGGAGTTGTGATGACTATATGCCAATGTGGGACCCTGGGTGGGATCCTGGAAAAAGGACGCTGGAGAAAACTAATGAAATCTGAGTAGATCGTGATGTTTAGTAAATAATAAGATACCAGTATTGGTTGATTAGTTGTGACAAATGTGGTTCCAGGACAGTACGTGCTGGGAACACAGGTGTGGGAACCACTGACGTGCAGGTGGATCTGGGGGCAGGGGGACGGGAGTAACGCGCCGGGGAGGAAGGGTGACGATGGAGAGGAAGGAGACAGCGCCCAGGCTTCCCCAGAGGGACGTCGACTCAGGGCTTCCGTGCGCCAGTCCCCGGATCCCTCCAGTCCCGCCTGACGGTCCGGACCGGTCCCGCCTCCCGCCTTCCCGGCCCGGTCCCGCCTCCTGCCTTCGCGGCCCGGGAAGCCCGGCGCCTCGGGCCCTCGGAGCGCGGAGACAGAGCGGGGCGGCGGGGAGCCAGCCGGGGGCCCCCTGCGCTGTGACTCGCGGGCGGGGCGCGCACGGCCGCCGCCTGTCCCCGCTGGGCCCGGGGCCGGAGCCCCAGCCGGAGCGGAGCGGACGATGGCCGCTAGGTGCCCGCGCTGGCGACGGGCGGTGTGTGCGGCTTCACCAGCAGCGCCCGCGCGCGTGCCTAGTCCTACGTGGAGGCCGTGAGAGACATCCCGGACGGCGCGAGGATCATGGTTCGGGTCTTCGGCCTCTGCGCGATCCCGGAGAACCTGATAGGGGCGCTGCTCAAGACCCGCGTGAAGGACTTGACAGTGGTCAGCAGCAATGTGGGGGAGGAGAACTTCGGGCTCGGCCTTTTCCTGGGGACCAAGCAGATCACCCGCATCGTCTGCTCGTACTTGGGGGAGAACTCGCTCTGCGAGCACCCGTACCTGGTGAGCGAGCTGGAGCTGGAGATCACGCCCCAGGGCACCCTGGCCGAGCGCATCCGCGCGGGGGGGCACCGGCGTGCCCGCCTTCCACACCCCCACGGCCTACGGGACCCTGGCCCAGGAGGGAGGCGCACCCAGCAAGTACTTAGAGGACGGCCACATCTCCATCCTGAGTCAGCCCAGGGAGGTGAGGGAGTTCCACGGACAGCAGTACTTTCTGGAGCACGACGTCACGGCCGATTTTGCTTTGGTGAAAGGGTGGAAGGCCGACTGGGCAGGAAACGTCATCTTCAGGGCCAGTGCCAGGAACTTCAACGTGCCCATGTGCAAAGCTGCGAGAACCTCAGTGGTGGGGATTGAAGAAATTGTGGACCTGGTGTCGTTTGCCCCAGAGGACATCCATGTTCCTAACATTTACTTAGAGGACATCCATGTTCCTAACATTTACTTAGATCGAGGAATACAGGGGGGAAAATATGAGAAAAGAAACGAGCATTTAATGATCCGGAAAGAGGATGATGAAATATGCAAGTCTGCAGATAGTATAAGGACACAGATCCTCAAGCAGGCAGCTCTTGACTTTGAGGACGGCCTGTATGCCAGTTTGGGCATAGGAATCCCTCTTCTGGCCACCAGCTACATCAGCCCCAGTATAACCGTTCATCTTCACAGTGAAAATGGAATCTTGGGCTTGTGTCCGTTTCCACTGAAAGAGGAGGTGGACGCAGGTCTCAACAATGCGGGCAAGCAAACAGTCACCCTTCTTCCTGGGGGCTGTTTTTTCTCCAGCGATGAATCATTTGCCATGATTCAAGGGGGGACACATCGACCTAACCTTGCTGGGAGCCATGCAGGTTTCCAAATATGGTGACCTGGCTAACTGGATGATACCCTGCAAGAAGGTGAAAGGAATGGGGGGTGCGATGGATCTGGTGTCCGGTACCAAGACCAGAGTGATGGTCACCATGGAGCACTCCACCAAGGCCAGTGAACCCAAAATCTTAGAGAAATGCACCAGACTGTTGACTGGGAATTGGTGCGTGGACCGCTTTGACAGAGAAGGTGAAATCATCACCGAGAAGGCTGTGTTTGACGTGAGAGGACTGACCCTGATCGAGCTCTGGGACGGCCTGATGGTGGAGGACATCAAAAAGAGCACGGGGAGCACCTTTGCCATCTCCCCGAATCTCAGCCCCATGCAGCACGTCTAAACCTAGCCGGAAAATGAACCTTGGTCCCAGAGCGTGTGCTTCTCCCTTTAACCTCCTGGATTGCATCCTGAGAAAGCCGCAATCACATTTCTGCATTTCACCAGCATCTGGCCGGCTTTCTCCTGCCATCCCAGACTGGCTGCCACTGGATAGGCTTTGTTCTCTCAAGAGGGACATGCTTTTAATTAAAAACAAAAGGAAAACAGAGGCACTGACCTTATATGTCCTGTGAGTTCTGAGAAAGCTCTGCTCCAATCACCCTCCTCCCTGTCTGTGGTATTTACATTAAATTCTATGCAGCTTGAGATGATCCCATGGGAAAGGTTTCACTGAAGTTCCTGCTCTTGTGAATGAATCATGAAATGTAGGGAAAAGTGATGGGGGAGGAACAACTCCACCCGGAGTCTGCGGAAGGCACCATTTTAGTGTACTGGAACTATGAAAACATACACACATAAATGTGAATTTGTCACCAGGAGAAATGCTGTCTAAATGAAAGGTTTTTTCCTTTGGCTCTATTGACTTTCCTTCTGGGGACTTTCATTTTGTCGCTAAGTTTTGTTTCCTTGTAGCCTCACCTCCTCTGCCTCTCACATTTCTCCTCCTTGTAGCTAAATAGATGTCTCTAGAAGGGAAGCAAGACCGTCTAGGCGGCCAGTAAACTGGTAATAGGGGCAACTGAAGGGGGAGAGACCGTTGGTGCAGACATTTCTCCGAGAAGTCTCCTCTGTGAATAAACGGCCGCCTGTGTGTGGCCAAAGGCTGCGGCTTAGGATGGGAGGAGTTCTAGAAACCCGGTCGGTGGACTTAGATGGGTTTTCTCTTAAATCATAGCGTTCCTGTGTCATCCAGATCAGACAGTTATTCCCGTCTTCTCTGTTACGGAGCCTAAACCAGCCTCTTGTTCATACTCCCTTGAAACCCATGAGGGGCGGTGACGTACTTCATCCTGAATCCACAGTCTCACAAACTAAACAGAAAAAAATGAGTTTCCGTTTGCGTGCGTGTGTGCGTGCGTGCATGCGTGTGTGGGGTTCAAACCCAGGCCTGCCATGGAGGCTGCGCTTTCTCAGTGCGGCTCTAGGGCTGCACAAAATGGATGGGAGCCCGTGGGTAAGAACAGGAAGCTCCAGCTGGTCAAGGAAGGCCTTTCAGAGAGGCTCCCTGCGGCCTCACGCTGACGGGAGGCCCGGATCCTGGAGTGGAGAGACAGTGCACCTGAGGGGACAGCCGCAGAGTGTCAGGGGACCGTGACCAGGCGGGCAGTGGATGGACGCCATCGAGTGGACTGTGCAACACCTTCTGGGGCTTCTGGGGAGGACTGATCTGCCCTGCCTGGTGGGAGACGTCCTCCAGCATCAGCCTGGGACAGGCAGAGGTTTCCAGAGGCAGACGAGTTACAGGTCTGTTCAACAGTAGCAAGAAGGAAAAGCATTGAGTTCCTAGTTCTCATGCGGTGAGGAAATAAATACCCTGTGGGACAAAAGCACACCTGGTCACAGCTGGCTCCCCTCCAAGGGTTTCAGCCAGGCGTCCTGATTGTCCTTCAACGTGGCACTAGGGTCACATCCATGACCGCAGGCTGAGGTGGGGCAGGGGCTGCAGGGAAGGGGCAGGTAGCACCCAGAGCAGAAAGAGGCCTTGGGGAGAGATGGGAGCAATCTTGGCCTGGCCCAGGGGAGGGGGCGTGAATCCCCAGGGCTGGGATAGGGCAGGGCAGCTGCCAAGACATCCGGGCCCTGATGGGGTAGACTCAGAAATGGGGGGAGGCTGGAGGTGTCAGGGGCCTTCCTGGCCCAGGGGAGCAGCATCTTCATCTGGGTCTGCGTGCCGGGGGAGGCCACAGTGTGGCCCCCATCTCGAGGTGTGGCCACACACCCCACCTCTCTCACAAAGGGGACAGCATGCCTGCCAGCACCCTCACAGTTCAGGTCTAGAGGCAGGGACCCTGGGCCTCAGAGGTTCCTGAAGTTCCTGCCTCTGCTTTCTGGAAAGGGTCCCGCCAGAGCCAGGCAGCCTGGGGGCCACCTCCTGGACAGCCGGGGCCTGCCCTGTGACCCAATCTCTCTGCGCCCAGGAGACCCCAATACGATCCTTGACCAGACAGTTGCACAAGAAAAGTCGACAGTGAGCACAGCCTCGGGAGCACCGAAGGTCTCCCTGCCCTCTCAGTGGACAGGGCTCTCCAGGGACTCACAGGACAGGGCTGCTGCACACGCAAGCCTGGAGGGCTGCCGGGCCAAGGCCACCCCATGCGTCCACCAGGTGTGGAGCTCTGCTCCAGTGCCGCGTGGACAGCCGCCCGCCTGCCCCCATCGCTCCACGGCCTCCTCCTGGTGCCCTCACGAGCCTTTCCCTCTGTGGAAGGGCTGCTGTGTGTCTTGTGGCTCTGCCTCCTCACGGGCCTGCTGTTCTTCCTCGTGACCCTAACCTGCCATGACCCAAACTCCCCGAACGGCTTCTCCCTGGGCCCCTTCCAGTGTCAGCTCCTGTCTCAGCAGGGTCATCCCTGAGTGGCACCTCTGATGGGCCCAGTGCGTGTTTGTGGCAGGTGATGTCATAGGTCAAAGGTTGTTTAGTCAACCCTGGCCCATGGACTCAGGGCTAAAGCACAGCTGTGTAAGGGCCGGTGATGTCCCTGACCTGTAACGTGCAGTGGAGGCTCATGAGACCCACGAATAGAACACACATGTTTATGTATGTGCACGTGTACACTAGCTGTATAAATGCACACGTGTGTGTACACATACATACATGTGCATGTGTGTCTATGCCTGTGCATCACTGCTGCAACACGGGGGTGAAATGTAGCTGGAAGTGGGATGTTCGGCCCTGGGTTTTAAGAAACATTAACAGTGAGCTTGTAGTCATGCCCTGCTGTTTAGTGTGAGAAAATTCCACAGGGAAAGGAAAGGAAGAGGTTCTATCACATTCTCATCTTTATGATGAAAGCCAGGAAATAAATGTCTAAAGATGAACTAATATCTAAATATTCAGATGTATCTACTCAAGGGAATTTTATACATTTGAAATGTTCATAGTTGAGACTTAACAACCGAGAAAAAGTTTATGTAGAAAAATTGGGGAAAATATAGACTTCTTTCTTACGCTCACAATTTAAATTAACATGAAAATAGCCCAGAAAAATGAAAATGATGCGTTGTAGCGGGGGAGGGGTTTTATGGGTGATATTTTTTCTAAGGTTCTTTACAGTTGTTATATATCGCTTTGACAATTAAAACACAAGAGGGCATTGGAACTGCAAAGAGGTACAGGAACATGGTTTTACTGGTGGAGGTGACTTTTCCGGGGAGAAGCAGCGTGTTTTTCCGGCCTCCTCAGGCTTCAGCAGCTGCGGGTAAAATCCCAGCTTTACCAGCATCACTACTCCTAGGCTGAGGCCCCAGTCATGTCTCTGCCCACAGCCTTTTCTCTCTTCCTTCCTTTTCAAACCACAAACCCGCTGGTTGAGAACTTAAATGGATAAGAAGGGCTCTGGAATTAGATGCACGTGTCTGAACGTGGACTTGGGGTAAATGTCTCTGCCCGCGGAGCCTAGGGTCTCATTTGGGGGCATCGGTGAGTGGCCTACTCTTGGGTGGTACTCAGGAGAGCAAGCACTGAGTCCTGGCAGCCGCTCCTGCCAGCCGGGTGTTGTAAATCCTACACTGATCCCCAGAAAGGATGGGGTGGAAGGTAGAACTCGGGCCTCGGGGCCCCGAGATGGATGGGAACCCTGGTTCTGAGAGTCCCCGGTAGTGGTGCTCTGAGCCGTCACCGAGGGGCTCTGATGCTTCTCAGTGAAGTGATGGGTCTGGCGTCACCATGAAGACTGGTTGAGATCATCACGTGAACTGACTGAAAGCTGTAAAGCGCTGTCCCAACAGGCGGTGCCCTGGACCATCACTAATCCCGAGCCTGTGCTCCCGAGGACCCTCCCCCGCTCCTGCAGACCTGCCCGCTGGGGGCTGGGGCTGGACTTGGGACTCGGGTCTTCAGAGGAGGAAACCGAGGCCCAGTGGGTCCCCTGCAGCCTCAGGCTCCGTGCTCCTGGCCCGCCCCCAGAGAGGTTCCTGCTGTGTCCCCATGCAGGGCCCCACCCTCGAGTGACCGCCCTCTCTGCTCTCTCCGTCTCAGGGCACAGCGTGGATCCTGGCCTGGCCGGTCTGCTGGGGCAACAGGCACCGCGCTCCAAACAGCCTTTCGTGGTCACCTTTTTCAGGGCGAGCCCCAGCCCCGTCCGAGCCCCTCGGGCGGTGAGGCCCCTGAAGAGGAGGCTGCCGAAAAGAACCAACGAGCTGCCGCCCCCAAACAAACTGCCGGGGATCTTCGGTGAGGTTGGGACCAGGTGGTGGGGACAGAACCCTCCTGGCTTCAGTGGGGTCAGGCTGATTGTCCGTCACCCAGCCACCTTTCCTGACACCACTTTGCCCCTGACCCTGGGGACCAGCCACGGCACGGTCTCCAGGGCTCTGAGCATCTGCCCTCGCCACCCTGAAGTCCCTTCCTGTCCTCCCTGGCTCACCAGGCCCCCGCCCCACCCCCCCGTCAAAATCAGGTGCCCCTGGTGGCCCTCGGTGCTGCCCCGGGCTCCCTGCAGGATCCAAGCGTTTGTGTGAAGGTGTCCCTACCAGGCCAAGCCCCTGGGGATCAGAGCCCCCTGGTGCCCTCCTTTCCTTCACGGGGAGCCAGGCTTTGCTTGGCCTCAGTGGGAGCCACTTGTCCTGTGGAATGGGCGTGCATGGAGAGGCGGATGAGGTCGGGGGTGTCTCCAGAGGAAAGGAGGAGGGGCTGCTGGGCAGCAGAGGGTCCCCGGGCTGCTGAGTGGACCATGGGGAGTCACAGGCTGAAAGTCAGGGGAGGCTGGGCTGAGCGTGGGGTGACTGTAACCACGGGGGATCATCTGGAGCCATCGAAGGTTCTTGACCAGGGTCACGGTGCCAGCAGAGCTGCAGAGATGGGCTTTATGAGACCCAATGGGTTAGTTTCCCATCGTTCATTTACTCAACAAATGAGCCCATCAGGGCGTCCCCCGCCCCAGGAGCTCCCCGTGGTAGGTGCACAAAGCAGGAACCCCAGCAAAGACCTTGCCCCTTCTGTCCCCCGCAGACGACGTCCACGGCTCCCACGGCCGACAGGTGTGCCGTCGGCATGAGCTCTATGTCAGCTTCCAGGACCTTGGCTGGCTGGTAATTCCTGACTCTCCTTCTTTCCTAAATGACAGTCCCCACCTTGATGATGGCAAGTGTATGTTCAAGAGGAGGTAGAAACATGGGGGATTTGCATTTTCTTGTTTTACTTTCCTCTGTGTTTTCCCAAGTTCTCTAAAGGGAGAATGTGTTGCTTCTGTAGTGAAAAGTGCTTTTTTGTGAAAACCATGAAAATGGAGACTGTCTGAATCCTTAGCCATAAAATGTCAGAGCTGCAGCAGGAAAACTGAGGCCAGGGTGGGCAGTGCCTCTGGCCTTTGCTGTGACTGGGGGTGAGCTGGGGAGGATGAAGCTGAGCGCTGATGGCGCATGAGGGGGACGGAGATCGTGCCCAGCCCTGTCTGCTGAGGGTCTTCCGGTGGCTGTCAGACCTCTGGGGGAAACTGCCCTGGGAGGGGCCCGAGGGTGGGCTGGTGGGCCCTGAGGCTGAGGGAGGGTAAGGGGCAGCCCTGAGTTGTGCTGTGACAGGTGTTGGACTGGGGGGCTCGGGAGGGGCACATGGATGGGACTCACCTTCTCCCATTACCTGCCCCCAGGACTGGGTCATCGCCCCCCAAGGCTACTCAGCCTATTACTGTGAAGGGGAGTGCTCCTTCCCACTGGACTCCTGCATGAACGCCACCAACCACGCCATCCTGCAGTCCCTGGTCAGTACCGCGTCCCTCTGCCTGGACGCCCAGGGGAGGGGTTTGCGGAGGAGAGGGGCGCGTGCAGCCAGCAGGTGATGGCAGCACTACTGTGTCAGGGAGCTTTCTCTACATGGAAACTGTAAGGAACGGCACCAAAAACGGAGGAGACGCTCTCCTCCCGGGGTACACTCCCGGGCGAGGTTCACTGGTCCGAGAGAAAGGGGCCAGAGAAGTCGCGCCCCGGGCGAGGGTTTGGGCAGAATTTATAGGGGAAGAAGGGAAAGGGGTGTGGTGAATCCGGGAGTGCGCAGGGTATTCCTTATTTGGTGGTCTTTTCGGTATCGTGAGGGACCGTTAGTCCCGCCCCTCGAAAGGCGGGAAGGCTGGGCCAGGTGGAAAGTCCCCAGGTCAGTTCCTGGAACTGGGTGGTCCGGAAAGTTTCGGTCGGCTGCAACCTGTGAGTCTGATTGCGTTCCGCTGCCTCGGGCCAGTTGGCCTTACAAAAACCTTTCTGCGTGCACGTGCAGTGAAATCCCACAGCCCTGCAGAAACTGGTCCCCGTGTGGGCCACCCCCAACCCGTGCACCTAAACAGACGTGCACGTGGGGGACTTGCACGTCCATGCGGTGGGTACCAGACTTACAAAGGCCCGCCTGCTGGTGGTCAGAGGCACAGCCCGTGCATGATAGGCGGGCATCCCACACGGCTACTTGTGCCCTCGGAACACACACGTGCACCATGTTCACTGGCACTTTCGGCCTCCTGTGTGTCACACACGCCCTCAGGGTCGGGGTGGGTGACACACATGTGGGTTCTGCCCCCTCTTCCTGTGCACGAGTCCCCAGGTACCCTGTGCCCTTCTGGTTTCCCCTCCTGTTCCTTTCCCGTGGCTCTTTTTTCTGGGTCCCTCCGGGCTCTTTGTGCCTCTTCAGGCTTTTGATGCCCCGGTGTCTGGGGAAACTTTAAACGCTGAAAACGTTTCTGACAGGAACACTGTTGCTGCTGCTTACCGCTAAGTGTTTGAAATGTTTTTAGTGCTGAGGCTTCTTTCTAGAACATTGACCTGGACACTGTAGTTACAGGTTGTTCAAGGTGATGCCCTAGAGCAAATGAGTTAAGGCAGCATGGACCCCAGGATAATGCCTCCTTTCCCAATGGTCACATGGGATTTGCTGGACCCCTGGGGAGCTGCCTTCCTTGAAGAAGGTCAGGGGTGATGGAGCCTGTCCTGGCAGCAGGCTGCTCAGAGCTGGGGCTTCTGGGGTAAGGCTGGGCTCTGGGGACCGGCGGCCAGGCTGCCGGACAGGGCCCCCCATGAGACGGCTTCGCCCAGGTCCTGCTCAGCGGCCTCCGTGAGGACTGGGAGGTCCCGGTGGATGGAAGCAGGTTCCCTTTTCTCTCCAGCCCCTGACAGGCTGGGGGGCTGCCTTCCGGGCCCTTCCATGTGGGGCCCCGATGAAGAGTCCAGGGTGAACGGCAGCTCATCCTGCCGAGTCTCCAGATAAATATTTTTGTAGAGGCTGCAAGAGCTCACTCAGTCGGACTGTCTTTAGGGGTAGAGCTGTTTGGAGGAGGGTAGCGAGATCCCCGTGCCAGGTCCCAGTCGTGCCGCGGCCTCGGCCTCAGCCATGGAACTGGGCAGGTGACTCGGTCCCTGTGCCCTCAGTGGTCATCTGCCCAGAAAAATCCCTGCCTAGAAATTGTTAGGAAGGGTGGAGGTGCTTTGAGGAACAACAGTGTCGGACACCCCAAGGGTGAGCCTAGAAGTCTGGCCGCTAGCAGGTGTAACACGGACCTTCACCGGCTCCCAGTCTGGAGGGGGAGACGGACCAGAAACAGCTCATGCGGACAAGACACGATCAGGGACGTTGCAGAAGCGCAGGGACAAAAGAGGAGCAGAGGGGACCCCGGGGGCGGCGCTGCAGGGGCGCAGGCAGGACCTGGGACACGTGCCGGGGGCCAGCAGGGTCAGGGTCGTCCTGTCTGACGGGAGGGGCTGTGACAGAAGCCACAGGTGCCCTGGCCGGGTCTGAGGGCAGCGGCGGGGCTGGGGGAGGGGTTGGGGTGGCCAAGGGGGCGGGGCCGGGGCAGAGTTCGCGCCAGCACCTGCCGGGCTGCGGGGCGAGATGGCGCCGGGGAGGGGCGAGCGGCAGGAGCCCGGGCGGCAGGAGCTGGGGGCTGGGACGAGGTCCCCGCGATTCTCACGCCTCTGCCTGCCGCCCCTTCCCCGCCAGGTGCACCTGATGAAGCCTGACGCGGTGCCCAAGGCGTGCTGCGCGCCCACCAAGCTGAGCGCTACCTCCGTGCTCTACTACGACAGCAGCAACAACGTCATCCTGCGCAAGCACCGCAACATGGTGGTCCGCGCCTGCGGCTGCCACTGAGGCCCCGCCCCGCCTGCTGCGCCGCCCTTACCGGGTCAGGTCAGCCCTCCGCAGGGGGCACCCCCCAGCGCCCTCACAGCTCAGGCAGGGCGGCAGCGAGGGCGCCCCTCCGCTGCCCACATCCTGCCAGGGGCTGGTCCTCCCCAGACCCCTCTGCCCCGCCCCCGCCCGGCGCCTGAGGCGGTGGTGGAACTGCGGCCTGATGGTCTGCGTCCGCAGCAGGGTCCTACCCCAGCCCCTCCCCAGAGGCACGGGCTGACCGTTCTTTGGGGCTGGCAGAGAGTCCTGTCTGAGGACCTGCCCTTGTCCACTGCTGGCCCAGCTGTGGGAGGATGTGGGACGAACTCAGAGGCACCTGCAGCCCAGGATGGCCACCTCAGGCCCTTCACCGTCCACGACAGGGTCTGGGGATGTGTAGACAGGTCCTGGTCCATCTCCAGATGCCTGCCCTTCCCAGGTGCAAAACTGGGCATTTCTGGTCACTTCTGTTAGAGTGTGGAGTTGCCCTTGGTGGGCTATATTTGTGGATCTGAATTACCAAACCGCTGGCCACAAGGAGGCATGTGGGTCGCCTCCAGAAAGAGCTAAATGAACAGCATGATTTAGGGCCAAGGCCGATGGCATTCATCTTCCCTGTCTTCCTCCCTTGACCTGCCTCTGCTGTCTGGGGAAGACGTGCAGGGCACGGACACTTTAGGGAAACAAAAAATCCTGGGGGCTTTATTGACCCCGTCTGTCTGTCACCATGTTGAACCATCAGGAGTTCAGGTCTGTGGAAAAGTTATCTTTTTGCTGAGCCAAGTATGGTGGCTACATCGGGTGGCCCAGGGTGACAATGCCCAGCACGGGTGACATAGTTTCCCTTAACCTTCTGCACGGCAGTCATCAATAATCAACCTTGATATTTTTTCTTTCAAATCTGGATAGAATTTCAAAATGACCAGCACAGAACTCCAGGTGGCCACCACCAACAGGTTAGAGTTGGCATGTGGAGTGAAAACTCTCTGCCATCTCCTGCCTCCAGTGCTCTGGCACACGGGGCAGCCTGGGGCCAGGCGTGGGGCGAGGGCAAGGCTTGTTAGCACCTGCCCGTGTCCAGAAGCTGTCAGAAACAGACTGTTCAGCCAAGTCTGCGTCACCCTGTGTGCCCAGGAGCCCTGTCCTGTCTCTGGGGTCCTGTGAGCCAGAGAAAAGGCCCCGATCCCACGGGAGTGACAGGCAGCAATTAAGCTGAGCTGGGTGGGGAGGTTCCCGGAAACCTCTGCTCTCCTTGGAGCGGCTGCCGGCAGTTGGAGTGTTTGATTTCTGACTTGGTAAGCCTGTAATTTACCTGGTGGAGCAGACTGCGTCCAGCTGCCCGAACCCTGAAATACTGTGTCATTAAAAGCACAGCCTGGGCCCGCCCCAACCCACAGGCACAGCCCAGGACGTGCAGCCCTGGAATTCACTCTGTGCCCCAAGGAGGGGCTCCGGGAGCGCAGGTCTGGCAGGAGGGGTGGAGGCTGGGGCCTTGCTGCAGGACAGCAGCCCCTCCGCCTGGACCTGGGAGGGCCTCTGGGAGCCAGTGCACAGGAAGAGACCCTCCCCATGGACACAGGAGACTGGAAAATGGTGAGCTCCCCATCAGTGTAGGGATCTAAGCTCTGGCCTACATGTTAGGGAACATGACTTGGTGGCTTCCTCCTCTGGACCTATTTCCCATCTGTAACATGAAGCATGGACTTTTTGATCTGAAAAGGGCCTTCAGCCAGGGAATCTGTCTGCCAACCCTGTCTCACACTGAGCCCAGAGGCAGCCTGGTAACCCTGAACACGGAGCTCAGGTGGCCATCACGAATCAGAGCTGGCACGTAACATGGAACCTGTTTGTTATTCTAGTACTTACCTAACAGTTCTCTCTTCCCAACATGGAGGATTGTCTCTTAGGTAAATATAAATCTTAAAATAGCAGATTATTTTGAGAACTAACTTTTTTCACTTGAAAATTTTTACTTGTAATTTTCTGAATTTCAAATTGTTTTTTATTGCGGAAGTGGAAAAATCAAAACATGTTAGCTCACCAGCTACAAATTACTGAAAAAAATGGTAGTCTTAATGGTAGTTTCATCAATGACTACCATTAAAATGGAATTGACAACTAATTTTTTATTTTTGACAACTTTTTTTTTTTTTTTTTTTGGCCGTACGTGGACCTCTCACTGTTGTGGCCTCTCCCGTTGCGGAGCACAGGCTCCGGATGCGCAGGCTCAGCGGCCATGTCTCACGGGCTCAGCCGCTCCGCGGCATGTGGGATCTTCCCGGACCGGGGCACGAACCCGCGTCCCCTGCATTGGCAGGCGGACTCTCAACCACTGCGCCACCAGGGAAGCCCCGACAATTTTTTAATTTGGTATTTTTAGGCCCAGCCAGTGATTAGCTTGGTCGGGTACACCAAGAATGTCTGTCATATTATCCAAAGGTTGGTAGATGTGGAGTACACCTCATCTACCAATCAAGCTGTGCACAGCAGGAGTGGGGTTACAACCCTTTTTCAAGCAGAACAACTGAAAAACAGTAAGTTATTGCTTATGTACCTGGCCGTCAGACTTCCAGCAACTTTTGCCATCCAGTTACCAAATGAAATCAAATAGGAAAAGCCCCGAGGAGTGGAACAGTTGTGAGTGGACATGAAGCCCATGTATGTTATCCCGAGAGTTATCTGTTTGCTTAGCCAAGCATTGCAGCTGCAGTACCCTTGCTCAGGGCCTGGCTTGTTTACCTGGCCAACTAGAATAAATAAGGGTGGTCAATTCAGACTCACTGACATCAGTAAGAAATCAGTGACAGTTGATAGGCAGGGAGGACACGTAGGGAAAAAGGCTAAGGTGAAATGCACAACAGTTTTGGTGTTTGCAATGCAATCCCGGCCTCAAGACCAAGTCATCATAATGTGAGGTTCACTGTCTTCAAACTAAGGTAGTAACATGTTCTGGAAAAATCCCTAAGAAATAGGAAAAGAGGCAGCACAGCAAGAACACAGATTTTTGGAGCCAAATGGATTTGAATCCTGGTTCTTCTTCCTCTGTAGAGCAGGATACTGGCTTTCCTTCCAAGTTATTTAAAAAGATCATATATGGACACAAACATTTAGGACAACATCTGGCATGTAAATGCTTAACAACTGGTACCTGTTGGTATTATTACAAATGAATTTGCTAGTTTTGAGCACCTTCTGTGCTTGTCCACTAAACCTCTCCTCCTCCCAGGATGTATCCTGTGGTGTTTTATTTCAGAGCTGTGCTTTTCCCACCGCAATCCTTTGAGGGCAGGACTTGTGTTCTCACCTGCTTTAAAGGCCTGGGACAAGTGCCCAGTTATGCAGGCCAGGGCTGTGACACTGTGCTCTGTGTTCCCAGAGACAAGGGGATCCCAGTGGCCTGCTGAGGGCACTCAGCACCACCAGGTGCCCTTTTGGCAGTTTAAACAGGGGTTGTCCATCCCAAGTGTTATTCCTTATGAGGAGGCCTTTTGTGAGCATTTGACCCACTTTTTAAAAAAATGTGCTTTTCATTTATTACAAAAGTAATGCAGTTTTGGAGAAAAGTTCAGAAAAAACAAAAAATAAATTCAAATCACTATAATCCTCTAAGTCAGATAAACATGCTAGAAAATTTTTGAATTTATTTCTAGGCTTTTTTCTTAGAATACATATAAAATATAGATGTTTACATATTACAGATAGTTATTTGTACAAAATTGGGATCATACTATATTATATAAACTGCTTTAGATGTGCTTTTCCCATTTTATTATATGGTGTAATTTTCCCTGTTAATAAATATTTTTTGAAAATATGGCTGTCTAGTTTTCTATCACCTAACTCCGTAAGACTCAGTTTTCACCACTAAAAAGTAGGTCCCACAACCTCTTTCTTGTGCTGGCAGCATCTGGAATAGACACGCTGTGAGAAAGTCCAGCAGTCACAGGACTGGTCCCAGGGCTACACCCCCGGGTCTGTTCCTCCATGCAGCCCTCACAGGGCCTGCACAGGTGGGGCCTGGCCCTGGAGGAGCTAGTGAGGGGATGCATGAGCAAAGCCCAGCCCCATGTTCTCAGTCCTGGTGCTGGAGCAACAGAGCAATGGAAACGTGGACGGGGAGGCCAGGCAGTCCCAGGAAGGCAGCTTTGACCTTCAGCCTGCAGCAAAGGCCCCACAATGCCCCGGGTCCACTTCCCACAAGCCAGAGCCCTCCTGAGCAACAGAGGGTCAGGTTGAGCAAGGTGGCTGGGCCACTGCTCCCCACACTCTGGGCTCCCTGTCCTGCCTGGCACAGTAGGGCCCAGGCCAACCATGGAGACCATGGAGACCATGACTGTCTCCCCACAGGCCTGGGGTTGCCCTGCTGTAGACTGAGGCTAGAGCTCAGGAAACACCCCAGGACTCCATTATGACTGATGGGGAGATGGCCACACTTCCGACCCCAGCTCTGCCACGTCATCCTCGGTGACCTGAACAGTCATGTCACCTGAGCCTTGGTTGACCTCTGCACAGGGTTCTGGTGTGGAAACAGTGGGTTAACACCTGTGGACACCCAGAGAGGCACTGGGAAGGCCACTGTAGCTCCAAACCCACTGAGCTTCCCAACCTGCTGGCTGGTCTCAAGCTCCCTAGGCTGTCAGGAGTCGGTCCTCTCTTGGGGGGCTGGCTGTACTAAGCTCTTCATACATACCCTTTCTTGGCTCTTATAAAAGCCCTGAAGTCACTGCCATCACCCTGCTTCACTAAAGCCTGCCCTAACGCTGTGGGCAGTCAGGTAGACTGACCTGTGACGGCCACAGTCTGCACTCAGAGGGGGCGCCTGGGCCTTGAGATGGGGGGTCTCTTTTGGCAGCTCCATAAGGATCAGGGGTAACTGTGGTACATCTGAGGCCCAAGGAAACAGAAACCTGGTCAGCTGCAGCAAAGGGGGCTCAGCTGAGGGCCAGGAGTCCACTTGGCACATGGGAGCCAGAGGTAGAGCCAGAGTGCCATCATCCCTAAACAGGAGCTCTCCTGGGGTCACCAGGGCCAGGGGACAACAGGCCACACTCCTGCCTCGTCCAGATTTCTACTCAACATGTAAAAGCCCAGCCGGGTAGACTCTGAATGGTCTGAGTGACCCCACCCCAGAGGGAGGTATCTAGTGGCTACAGGGCTCAGTCTCTGCTCAGTGCCTTCAGCAGGTCAGGGTTCCTTTAGAGCCACTTGGCTGACCAGTCCATGGAGGGCAAGCGGAGAGAAGCCAGTCTGACTTGAGCTCCAGGAAGTGGCTGCACAGAGGGACCAGACTGTGAGCTCAGCATGGGTGAGACCACTTGTCTCATCAGTGGTCAGCAAACTTTCTGCAAAGGTTCAGATAGTAAATATTTTAGGCTTTGGGACGGCATTGGTTAATTTTGTGTTTATAGCTAAGCCATGCTATCAACTTTTTAGCCAAGCACCAGTCTGGATGTTTCTGTGAAGGTATTTTTCTGATGTGATTGACATTTACATCAGTAGACTTGGAGTAAAGCAGATGACCCCTCCATAATGGGGGTGGTCCTCATCCAGTGAGTTGAAGGCCTTAAGACAGAAAGACTGGGATCACCTGAGGGAGGAGGAATTCTGCCTCCAGACGGCCTTTGGACTCAAGCTTCAACATCAACTATTTCCTGGGGCTCCAGCCTGCTGGCCTGCCCTGCAGCTATCAGACTTCTCAGCCCGCACGACTGCAGAGCCAATTCCGTGAAATAAATCTCTTTCTCTATGAACATATACGCACACCCTACTGGTTCTGTTTCTCTGGGAACTCTAATACAGGGACCATACAGTATCTGTCACCAGTTACTCAACTCTGTCACTGCAGTGAGCAAGCAGCCACAGACAATATGTAAACAAATGGGTGTGGCTGCGTTCCAATAAAACTTTATTCACAAAAACAGGCAGTGGGCTGGATTAGACCCAACGGGTTTGCTGACCTCTTGTCTCCTGACAAATAGGTACAGTACCTGGCATGGAGAAGGCATTTTGAGTAATAAAATACCATTTTAAAAACCTGTAGAATGAAAGTGAGCAAATGAATCACAGAGACTGAGCAGTACACCCACTGGCTACGAGACTGGCAGCATGATTTGGGAGTGGAGGCACTGTAGATAGGAACTTTTCCACCGTCTTTGATTCCCATGGTCTTGACAATGGTCTGACAAGGGTATCTGGCTTAAAGATATATCACCCGACATCTCAGGGAATTGCCCGAGGGAAGAAAGAAAAGCTGTGGGGAAGACGCTATTTCCTATTCCTTCACCAACCTGTCTTGGGGGGCAGTTTAGCTTTAGATGCAACCTCTGACAACTCCCAGGAACTAGCTGGAAGCAGCAGTACAAAAAAGAGAATTTATTTTACCAGAAGAAAACGTCTAGGATCCACACAGGTGAGCCCAGGAGAGGCCCTAGCCTGAAAAGGGCACGCACAGCCGTCCACGGTGGGGAGGGCAGCACCCTGGCCCACGGCCCCACTTGGGGAAGAGCCAGAGGCGGCCCAGGCCGTGCCTGCAGAGGAGCTGCCCCACGCTGACCCCAAGGAAGCGCCAGGACACAAAGCCCTGCTTGCTGCAAACGGGACACCTTGGCTGCCGGTTCCCCGGGCTGACAGCTGCCCTCTCACACGTACTCCCCACAGTCGGAGATGATGACCTTCTGCTTGGGTTTCCCATCCTTGCTGCCCTGGGCCTTTGCAGGCAAAACAGAAGAGGAGGAATCAGGGGAGGGAGGGAGGGTGGAGAGGAAAGGGCAGCTCAGGATACCCGCCCCGCCCCCTGCCCCCCCACCCCCAGCAGCAGCAGCCGTGGCCTCTCTCTCCAGGCCCTGGAGCCCCAGCTCCTGCCCTCCCACACGGCTGTGCACCGGGGGCCCGGGCGGCCGCCCACCTCAATCTGCCGCAAGACGTCCAGGCCTTCCGTGATCTCCCCAAATACCACGTGCTTGCCGTCCAGCCAGTCCGTCTTGTCACATGTCAGGAAGAACTGGGAGCCGTTGGTGTTTGGGCCAGAGTTGGCCATGGAGAGCAGGCCTGGGGGAGAGAACAACCACATCGACCCTCTCCACCCTGCTCCCGGCCCTGAGGACGTCTGGTAGTAGAGGGAGGAGCGTAAATGCTGCTGGGAGGGGGAATGGAATGAGGACCTGGAACCGACTATTGGCAAGATGGAGGCTGCCAGCATCTTTGAGAAGAGTGGTTTCAGTGGACAGGTGGCACTAGAAGTCGGTCTAGTGGGGGACAGAGAGAATGGGAGGCAGGGAGTCTACATAACTTTTTCAAGAAGTTTTGCTTACAATGGGGACCAGAGGCATGGGTGATAGCTGAGGGGGTACATCAGTCAAAGACTTTTTTGAAAGATGGATGCTGTGCGCTTTTATGCTGAAGGACTGATCTAGCAGAGCAGGGGAAATGCGTTACACAAGGCTGCAGGGGTACATCCACAGAAGCCAGGTTCTGAAGTAGGGGAGAGGAGTAGGGGTCCAGGCCACAAGCAGAGGGAAGACAGCTCAGCCCCTGTACTTGGAGGGAAGTCAGAGCGGGCATGGGACAGATGCAGGAGGCCAAGCATCAGCTGAGGCAGAGGGTGACATGAAGGCTTCGGGAATGAAGGAAGGGATGGAATTGTTATCTCTGACCAGGACTGAGTGTTAACTAGGGAGCTCTATCTAGTACGGCTGCCGAGGGCCTCCTGAAGAGCTTTGGTCATAAATTTCAGTACAGTTCTGTGTTTTTTCTAGTTGCTGGGGGACCAAGCACTGAACTTTTTTACTGGATGAGCCTGACAGAGCGAGGCAGGTAGTGGGGCTGAGGGAAGACAAGGGCTTACACTGGCCGACCACAGAATGTAAGCTAGGCCGACAGGGAGTGCGGACGTGGTTGGGGGACGGGCAGTACATGAATGGAAACAAGCTCACTCTGCTTAGCCAGGCCCAACACCTCTCCTCTGTTCACTGGGTGGGTCCCCTCCAGACCCCCAACCTGTCAGCCAGAACCACAGCCCATCACTCCCCCCACACAGTCATCCTGCCCCAGCCCAGCCCACCGATCACCAGCCACTGATCGGGTCCCACCTGGTCCCGTGTGTTTGAGGATGAAGTTTTCATCGTCAAACTTCTTCCCGTAGATGGACTTGCCCCCAGTGCCATTGTGGTTGGTGAAATCACCGCCCTGGCACATGAACTGGGGGATGATGCGGTGGAAGCTGCTGCCCTTGAAGCCAAAGCCCTTCTCATGGGTGCACAGGCAGCGGAAATTCTCTGGCGCCGAGAAAGGAAAAGGTACCCAAGTTAAAAAACAAACCAATGAAACCTCTAACTAGGCTCTGAAAAACTGTTGTATTTAATGTTCATATTTTCATTTCAAAATATGACATGCTCATTATAAACCTCTGAGATACTGACATCTTGAAGGACTAGAGGGGATTCTAGTTAAAGAAGGAGTGAACACATGCATTCTAGCTCTGTTCTACACTAAACTGGCAGTAAAGCAATTTTTTAAAAGAAAAACCAAACAGGATCTTAGAAAAAAAACACAGGGGCAACTCTTTGTGACTCTGGATTTGGCAATGGTTTCTTAACTGTGATACCGAAAGTGTAGGTAACAAAAGAAAAAATAGGCAAATTAGACTTCATCAAAATGAAAACTTCTGTGCATCAAAGGACACTCTCAACAAAGTAAAAAGGCAACTCAGGGAAAGAGAGAAAATATTTGCAAATCATTATCTCTTAAGCATTTAACATCCAGAATATATAATGAACTCCTACAACTCAACAACAAAAAGACAAACAACCCAGTAAATAAATAGTCAAAAGACTTGAATAGTCATTCCTCCAAAGAAGATACACAAACGGCTCCTCCCCCTAAGCACATGAAAAGATGCTCCACATCATTAGTCATTAAGGAAATGCAAATCAAAATCACAATGAGATCCTACTTCACATCTACTAGGATGGCTATAATAAACAGAAAACAAGTTTTGGTGAGGATGTGAAGAAATTAGAACCCTAATACGTTGCTGGTGGGAATGTAAAATGGTGCAGCCACTGTAGAAAACAGTTTGGCAGTTCCTCAAAAAGTCAAATTAGAATTACCATATGACACAGCATTTCCACTCTTAGGTAAGCACCCAGAACAATTGAAAACAGGGATTTAAACACATATTTGGGGACTTCCCTGGTGGCGCAGTGGTTAAGAATCCACCTGCTAATGCAGGGCACACGGGTTCGAGCCTTGGTCTGGGAAGATCCCACATGCCGCAGAACAACTAAACCCGTGCGCCACAACTACTGAGCCTGTGCTCTAGAGCCTACAAGCCACAACTACTGAGCCCACGTGCCACAACTACTGAGCCCACATGCCACAACTACTGAAGCCCACAGCCTAGAGCCCATGCTCTGCAACAAGAGAAGCTACTGCAATGAGAAGCCCACGCACCGCAATGAAGAGCAGCCCCCGCTTGCTGCAACTAGAAAAAGCCCACGCACAGCAACGAAGACCCAACACAGCCAAAATAAATAAATAAATAAATAAATAAATTTATATTTAAAAAACACACACACATATTTGTACACAAACGTTCACAGCAGCATTATTCACAATAACCAGAAAGTGGAAACAACACTCAAGTGTCCATCAACACATGAATGGATAAACAAAATGTGGACTATCCAGACAATGGAATATTATTCAGTCATAAAAATGAACAAAACATGGATACACAGATGACCCTTGAAAACACGATGATAAGTGAAATAAGCCAGACACAAAAGGACAACTACTGTATGATTCCATTTATATGAAATGTCTAGAATAGCAAATTCTGAGAGACAGAAAATAGAATAAATGTTCCAGGGCGGAGGGGAGAGGAGAATGGGGAGTTGTTGTTTAATGGGTACTGACTGAGTTTCTCTTTGGAGTGGTGAAAAAGTTTTGAAAATAGATAGTGGTGATAGTTGTACAACATTGTGAATGCAATTAATGCCAGTAAATTGTACACTTAAAAAATGGATAAAATGACCAAAAAAAAAAAAAAAATAGGAGCAAGAGAAAAGACAACAGCAACAAAAATCTTTGAAACCTAGAAGACAAATAGATGAGCCATAACTGATATAGCAGACCTAACAAACCTGAAGCTTAAGCTGGTAAAGCCGAGAGCAATTCGATTTATGCTGCAGAAATGCCAAAAGCTCAGAGCCAAGAATGAAGATGGCTCTAAAAACAGTAAGTGTGATTGAAAGCCTGTTTAAAAAAATAGCTAGCCCCCAGATCCTCTCCCTTCCCTGGCCCTGGCTGCAGGCTGGAGGTCTGCCCTCTGGTATGTCAAAGCAGAGGGTCTATGCTCTGGGATGCACTACACATAGCCGAGGGTCGAGGTACCATAAAGACAAATGGAGATCAAGTGAAGTTTTATATACTGTTCCCACCCCCCCCAACCATGATGGCAAAGAGCTGTAAACAGGACCACTAGCAAGAGACTAGAGTCTTCTCTGTGGACTCCGCTTTGTCCAAGAGACAACAACTCAGGAATACTGACCATCCAGGGTCCAAGAGAGAGAGAGAACCACCTTGCAGTGGAAGCCTCAGTCAGCAAGCCTTACCAATATCCAGGGAGTTTCCAAGCAGATTTTTAGGGCCCTAGTCTTAAAGGCATCTAATGTGAAAAGCAAAGACCAAAACAAGCAAACAGACCAATAACAAACAAAGCAAAACAAAATTTAAAAACTCAGAAAAAAGTAACCTGAAACATAAGCTGTATAGGAAAAAGAAGCTTTAGTAATCTCCCAAGATGAAATGGCAGTACATGCATGAAATAAGCACAGGATGCTATGAAAAAGGACATTTAGGAAGGTTCCAGAATGAGAGAAGAGAGAAATCAGAAGGGACAAATGCAAAGAAATAATCCAAGGAAATTTTCCCAAACCAAAAGATAGGACTGTCCTGATTGATCGGTGTGGTATGCGGAATAATGGCTCCCCAAAGATATCTATGTCCCAATCCCTGGAACATGAGACTATGTTATGCTGTACACAGCAAAAGGTACTTTGCAGATGTGATTAAGATTATGGATGTTGAGATGGGGAGAGTAGCCTAGATTATCCAGGTGGGCCTAATACAATCACAACCTTTCCCATCTATAGTCAGAAAGAGAGTTAGAAGTGGATGGAAGAGGAGGCAGGAGAGAATAGAAACTTGAGAGGGACTGGATCTACCACTGTTGGCTGCGATGATAGAAGAAGGGGACCACAAGCCTCTAGAAGCTGGGAACAGCCCTCAGCTGGCAGCCCACACGGAAATGGGTACCTCAGTCTACAGATACAGGAAATTGAATTCTGCCAACAACCTCACTGTCTCTGGAAACAGATCCATCCACTCCTAGAGCTTCCAGTAAGGAATGCAGCAACCCAGCCATCATCTTCATTTTAGCCTGCTGAGACCTGTTTTGGCCTTCTGGCCTTCATAACAGTTAAGATAATAAATTTATGTTCTTGTAAGCTGCTAAGTCTGTGATAATTTGTTACAGCAGGAAGAGAAAACTAACATAATAGGGCCCACTGAATATCCAGCATGACGAATGGAAGGAGATTTACTCCAAAGGCACACTGTTTCAGAACACAGGACAAAGAGACACTCCAAGCCTCCAGACCAGTGTTATCTAACAGCTATTATGCATTTGGATAGTGTAACTGAGGAAGTGAATTTTAATTTTATTTAACTTGAATTAATTTAAACTTAAATAGTCACATGTGGCTAGTGGCTACCATACTGAACAGCTGAGCTCTAGGCAGAAAATTTTAAAAAGGTTTTGTATAAAGGACCAAGAATCAGAATACTAGACTTCTCTACAATTTTACAACAAAACCATCAAGTGGGAAAGGAGATATTTTCACACATCAGTCTCAAAAAACTTATCCTCCAAGCTCTTTTCTCCAGAAGCTACAGAAGTATGTCTTCTAACGAAACAAGAGAATAGACCAAAAAAGACAACAGAGGTTCCAACATAAGCGAAAATAGGAGATCCCATGACAATAGCTATGCAGTGGTATCTGGAAAGCAACTGGTCCAGGCCAGAGGAGGTCAGAAGGCTCCAAGGAGGAACAGTGAAATTGACAGAATATCTGATGTATTTGAACATGATGAGAGATTTATAGAAGCAGGAGAATTTCGGAGAGACTCAGGAATATATGCACAGAAGACTAAGCAAATGTGAAAACAAGACAATTATGAATTCCAGGGAAAACAAAGTGCTATGCATGAAAGGAAGTTATCACAGAATGATGCTTACATAGTTAGAATAACCTATGACCTAAACACAATTATGGTAACAATGTAAGGAGGATGAAGGATCAGGGAAGGTGATTTAGAAAGCTAATTCCTTATCTTCTGAAGTGGGAAGCCAATAGATGCCTAAAATGAAGAAAAAACAGAAAGTAGCAACATAAATCTGTTATCTACCAATATGGAGGTAAAAACCAAAAGAATCAGCTAAGAGGGGAAATTGGCTGCCTCTGAGAAGCAGCAAAGGGGGGGATGCGGCAGGATGGGAGGACAACATGGGGGCACTGCTGTTTTTCAAAACAAGCTTTGTGGAATTAACATTCTAAACTATATGTCTATATAATAAAATTTAGATTAAAAGAAGAATAAATAGAAGTCAATATTTAGCAAATGAAAAATACTCAAGAAACTGTTAGTTAACAGTAGTTACTTCTGGAGAGTAGGACTAGATGTGGAGAAGAAAGAAAGACTTAGGTTTTCAATTCATTGTCTTCAATATTGTTGGAATATACTTATGTGTGTATACTTTTTTTTAAACCATGAATACACATTTACTTGTATTAAATAAAAAACTATTATTAAAAAGTAGTAAACCAGGGACTTCCCTGGTGGCGCAGTGGTTAAGAATCCACCTGCCAACGCAGGGGTTGTTTCAAGCCCTGGTCTGGGAAGATCCCACATGCTGTGCAGCAACTAAGCCCGTGAGCCACAACTACCGAGCCCACGCGCCACAACTACTGAAGCTCGCGTGCCTAGAGCCCGTGCTCCGCAACGAGAAGCCACCGCAATGAGAAGCCCAGGCACCGCAACGAAGAGTAGCCCCCGCTTGCCGCAACTAGAGAAAGCCCGCGTGCAGCAATGAAGACCCAATGCAGCCAAAAATTAATTAATTAATTAATTAATTAAATTTATATTTAAAAAAAGTAGTAAACCAGCACTTCTAAAGCTTCAAAAATGCCTGCTCTGACTCATCTGTTAATAGATCCCAGGATCTGAGATGCCGCAAATCAACTCAGGTCAGAAACAACGTCAAGGACACAAGAACTAAGGCACTGAGAACCTTGGAAAGGCTCACTGCTCAGCTCCCAGCTTCCCGGCCAGCCTGACCGGAGTCCTGCTCACCTGCTGTCATGGGAACGATGTCTGAACGTAGGAGCATCTGGATGCGGCCTGCTGGCTTGTTCCCAATCTTGATGTCCATGTACACCTGAGGGTTTGACCGGGCCTTTTTTACAGCGGGCTCTCCCTAGACGCAGGAGAAATGGCCAGGTTAGAGAGAACAGCCTGACTCCCTGACTAGGAGAGCGAGTGTTCTTCTGAAGACACCCCAGAACCCACTGCAGCGAGCGGGCTGAGCAAGGCACCGACAGGAAAGGCCTTGGGCCCTGATGGGGCTGCAGAAGGCGGAGGCCGTGGCCATGGCCCCCAGCCAGACACCCAGTGACAGGAGACCTCAGCACTGTCTACCCGGAGCCCCACCCCTCAGGCATTTTATCTCATCTCACTCCCTGAGACACGTCAGCTCGCTTCGCCTTCACTCTCCCCTGCAGTCACAGAACAATGCTTTTCTGGCTCAAAACACACAACTCTCAACAACTTCAACTTCCAGTTCAAGCCCACCCACCTTAGTCAGTTAAACGGACCCACTTGTGCAACACCACCCCCTTCCTCTATGCTTAGCCCTGCATATCCACAGGCTGGCTGCAGTGGAAGCAAGGAGGGCCTAAGTGCTCAGAATGGAGGTGGTTGGGACCTTGCTTTATACTCCAAGTAGACAAGGCTGGGCAGAGGAGATATTTATTACAGCTGTCACATTTGCTCCAAAGAGAAAACTCAAGTGCTCTTGTTTGTGCTTCAGTTTGACAAACTCGCTGAGGTGTCACGCTGGGCACTGAGGACGCCGTGACTATTATCTGCTGTTAACAACAGCAGTAGCATAGTTGTAACAGCAAATACTCACATAGCACTTGCCATGTACAGGGTACTATTCTCAACGTTTTAGGTAATCAGCTCATTTAATCTTTACAACCACCTGTGAGATCAGTGCTACCTACCATCATTCCCATTTCATAGATGGGGAAACTGAGGTACAATGAAGTTCAGTAACTTGCCCAAGGTCACAGAGGTGCTAAGTGGTGAGCCTGGAATTCACACCTAAGCCCCCCATCCCCCAACCAAGTCCATGTTCTTAATCACATTACCCCACCTCACATTCCACATTTTTATTAACAAGGCCTTTATTAATACGAGGCCCCTATCCTCACAGAATTTACTGACTAGAAAGGGAAAGGCAATAAGCACTTGCGTAGCCTTTACAAAAGCAAAGACATACAGGGAAATACAAAGACTGTTTTACCAATAGCGTAAAGTGGGGACTACAAGGTGAGAGGCGGGCAGGGTCAAGGCTGGGAGAGTCCCCCCGTGACTTTATCTCACGGGACAGGTGATGGGCAGCCACTGAAAAGTTCTCAGCAGGAGAGTCAGATGATCCATGGTATGCTTTAAAAAGATCATTCTAGCTGCCTTTATAAAAGATGGGAGGAGAGCAAGGCTGCAGCCAGAAGGCTAGTTAGGAAGCTATTGCAATTATCCAAATGAGACGAGAAGTTACATTGGGACGATGGAGTAATCAGGGGAGGATGGATTCAAGAAGATTTAAGAGAAAAACTTGGCAGAATATGATGTTCTGGCTCTATTTTAAAGAGGCGTCTAGAGTGACCTAGGGTTACTCCACTGACTGAGGGCCATTTATGTGCTCTGCTTTGCATCTGGATTTCTGGCTGAGGTCAATGTGGATGGATGGTGGCAAGGTGGTGAGTTTGAGAACACAGGAAGAACGGGATTAGAGAAGGGAGGGCGAGACTTGCAGCAGAAACATCTGAAGCTCAGGACTAGAAACAGAGGCCAGGAAAGTCAACAGCACAGGAGAGGCTGTGCAAAATCAGAGTGACTGCCACTGTTCTGGCAGAGAGGGGAGAGGGCTGCTGTGAGTCAAGAAATTCAGAAGAACAACGTTTAGAAGAAGGGGAGAGGCAGCCTGAGAGGCAATGGTTAGAGAGGTATGCCGAGAATCAGGAGGAAGTGCCAAGGCGGGTTCTCTGGAAGGGAGAACCTCAAACCTGTGCCCAGGCTGCCAGGAAGGTACCCCCACCCAGCCCTGCCTCCCCTGCATCAGGACAGGAAGCCCCAGTGATGGGGGGGACTGATGAGGAGGGCTGCAGTGGTGCGCTCACCACCCCTCCCCACCTCAGGCTTCCTCCTCGTCGGCGGCAATCACAGAACAGAACCCAGGCAGAGCTGAGAAGCTCCTCACGCAGAGCACAAGGACAAGAGGCCTAAAGCTTCCCTTTAGTTCACTCATTAGCACCTCCACCAAAACACTAAAAGCTCATTTTTCATTCTCCCTGCTTTTGTATATATGTTTGCAAATTTCCATAAAAACCTAAAAAACGAAGTCTCCTGTGGGAAGTGCCAGCCTTCAGTCTCACCTCCTGGGTTTCCACTTTCGGAGGCTCTGACCCTTCTTCCTCTTTATTTTCCTCAAGAGTCTTCCCAGAAAACTTCTTCAACCAGTCATCATCGGACCAAACTGAAAGGAAAGAGGCAGGCAAATGAGAACAAATTCAAGCTATCAGCCAGCTGCTAAGTAGCTGCTTTGGTCAGCAAAGCAGAACATGCTCTGTGGCCCTCTCAGCCACAGGACTCCACTTTGGGAACTCCCACGGTAAGGAAAGTTCCCACCTTTCAGAGACTGCCAGCCCTGAAGCCCGGCTCTTAGCAGGACTAAGTGAAAAAGCTATGCCCCAGGGAAAGGTGCAGCCTTTGCCAGTCCCAGCCCTTGACGGAACCTGCCAGGAGTGTTCAGAAAATGGGGACAGGTAAGAGATCAGGCTGCGTTTCTCATAAAGCAAACAATTACCCTGGCTTGGCTGAGAAGCTCAAACTCTTTTTATTTCCCCACAAAGGTGGCGCATGTCCTTCGCCAATGTAAACCATGCTCTACTCCTGTCCACCAGAGTAGCATTCAGCTCCCACTTCCAAGAAAATCGGGACAGAAAGGCAACCAAGGCCAAACTGGAGGATGTGATGGGGAATCTGTATTGCTCCTACTCACCTGGTCTGGAAGAGCCTTCCTTAATCCTCATGGGTTTTGCCAAATTGACACGAATTGTCCGTCCAAAGAGCTCAGACTCATTCTGAAAAGATTGAAAATCCAGCTGCTTAAACTCTGTTAGGTTAAAACAAAGTCAGACAGCTTTCCATTTCCTTCTGAAAAATCTGAGACAAGCTCATGACTTGTTCTCCCTTAACCCCTGAGCCCCTAGCACCCAAGCTATGCACCTACTGCAAAGCAGTCTGTAGGTTGCAGGGAATTTCCTCCCTGGAGCCATCACATACCTCCTTTCTTTCTTTTCTTTTTTTTTTTTTAAAGTTGAAGCATAGTTGACTTACAATGTTTCAGGTGTACAGCAAAGTGATTCAGTTATACTTTACATATATATGTGTGTGTGTGTATATATACATATATATACACACACACACACACACATATATATATATATACACATGTATATATATTCTTTTTCAGACTTCTTTTCCATTGTAGGTTATTATAAGATATTGAATATGGTTCCTTGTGTTATATAGTAGGTCCTTGTTGTACATCTATGTTATATATAGTAGCATGTATCTGACCTTTCTTTCAATACCACCAACGGCCTGTGCTTCCAAAGGTGACTCTGGGTTCAGAGCACTCTGAAATTACAAGGAGAAATGCAGTTTCCAAGTACCCGAGTTCACCTCCAAAAGTCAAGATCAGCTTTAAGTGGTGAGAAATGGTCTCTCTCTCTCTCTGAGAGCTGAGGAATATGTTTGGTGAATGGGAAACAGAGAACAGGAATAAAGGAAAACCTTATTATCCTAAGATAACTGGTACCAGGAAAAGTCACTGAATGTGAATTCACTTAAGGCAGTGAAGAAAATTTCATGGTAAAAAGTGAAGGGAAAAAAGATTGATTGGGAATTTACTGTGATGAAACTAAAAATAATGAAAATAAATGTCTTATAGTTAAAATTCAGGTTTAATTTATGTGCTAATTTATAGGACAAAGATGTAATGGATGCTGATTAATCTGTAGTATTTTTCCAACAAAATACTATCAAAATATCAGTATGATATTTTTGCATTTCTTACCTGCTGTGAAAATCATAAGCATCTTGAAGAGGGAATACATAATCAAGAGCTCCATCATTTTCCCCAAGGAGCTCTCCAGGCTATTCCAATCATTTGCATCAGTAGCATAACCTATCTTTATCCTTGTTGAATTTCTCTTCTCAATTGTTAACTGGTCTAACACTTCATGAAATCCTGCCTCTTTTGTAAAATATGCAATTTCATTGTGCAATCAATTTGCATTGTGCTTGCAATTTCCTATCCTAGACTCAGGCAGCCAGTGAGAGACTGGTCAACAAGGATAGTTAGCATTTACATTATTATCAAATTGATCAAAAGTGATCAATTCTATGTATATGTATAGCTGATTCACTTTGTTATAAAGCAGAAACTAACACACCATTGTAAAGCAATTATACCCCAATAAAGATGTTAAAAAAAAAAAAAGCGATCAATTCACAGTGAATATTTTCATATGATGATAATCTGTACTTGCCCATACAACCTTGTAACTTTGGAGGTTCAGCAAACTCATGTATGAATAAGTGCCCTCTGTACCACCAAAAAGCAACTTCTGTAAGGAGGAGGATTCCTAGCCATACCATGTTGTCGATAGCTGCTGCAGCATCCTGCCAAGGAAAGACAAGGGACAAGTTTAGGCTTGCAATATATGTGGAACCTAGAAAATGGTACAGATGAACCGGTTTGCAGGGCAGAAATTGAGACACAGAAGTAGAGAAAAAATTTATGGACACCAAGGGGGGAAAGCGGCAGGGTGGTGGTGGTGGTGGTGGTGGTGGTGGGATGAATTGGGAGATTGGGATGGACATGTATACACTGATGTGTATAAAATGGATGACTAATAAGAACCTGCTGTATAGAAAATAATAATAATAATTTATTAAAAAAAAAGTTTAGGCTTGCAGTCAAATGCTTCTTGTGGTGTCTAAACATACTCAGTAGCCAAAAAAAAAAAAAAAAACCCAACCTCACAGGAAAAGGTCTATTTATACTCCCTGCCCAGGTTGTATGTGTCTAACAACGTGCACTTCCTGGGTGACTTCAGCTATTGGCTATTTAGTGGAAGACAAAGAAATAATCACCAGTGCCACAAGAGCTCTGCAGAGCAAGAGGCGCAGGACCTGTCTACGATGTTAACCACAGCCTACAGTTTGATTAAGTGAGGGAAACTTTCCTTCAAATAGCACTTCTTATCTCTCTGGAAGCATCAGCACCCCAAAACCCAACCAAATGGAGAACAGCTCCCTTTGTAATCAGTAACAATAATGACACAAGCCAAAGACTTAACATAGGTAACAGAATTTTCTCACCTCTGCCAACTCAAATTCAACAAAAGCAAATCCTCGGTGCTTTTCTGAAAAAAGGCAAACAAAGCCAAGCAATTATCATGTGGGGCAATGGGAGGAAGCAGGTGGTCAGGAGGAAAGTGAAGTCAGTTGCATGCCTTATCCATTCATTTGAAATTCTACACAATCACGATTTAGGAAGAAGGAATCTTACTCTTTGATTCTTTCTAGTTTAAATAACATTTCAAGCAATATTAAACTGTTCTGTAGTGAACATAGCTGAATAATCAACTATAGTTTTAATCTCTAAAAGCAGCATTCAATTCTTTTACCAAAGCCAAATTAAAACCTTAACCTTTGCGTGCAGGAGCTAGAAAAATGAAGTCATTTAACCCATCAATTATTCATTCCAAGCATACATTTTGAACATCAACTGTGCATAAAGCATGAATCCTAAAACCTGGGTAAGGACACTGTCTTTATCCTCAGCAAAACACTAATCTAAGTAGAAAGGCCAAGTGCACAACAGCACTAGTTTAATTAACCAATTAACCTTAGAGAGTCAATATAACCTTATCATTTTTATAACATATAAAGATCCCAGGGAGGTTAAAATTATATGCAAGGTTGATGACACAGCTGAAACACACAACTCGACTCGGGACTCAGTAGAGCACAGGTTGCTAAAACCTCAAAACACGTCTTAGGACTTAATGAAGCTCACGTTCTTTCGTCTTGGCCCAGAAAGAATTCAGTGAGAAGCAAAGTGACAGGCAAGAAGTGATTTATTAGTATAGGACACTTCTGAGAGATACAAGGGGGCAGGAAAAGACAGTGCCCCACAGAGAACTCAGTGGGCTACATACAGTTTTATAATTAAAGGAAAAGTGGGGAGGGGGAGAAGACCACCTTCTTCCTCATTCTTCGAGTCTTCCATAATTAACTCCTCCTACAGGTTGGGCAAGGGAGTTTTTGACCCTATCTGGTCCAACCTGGACTGTCATGGCGCTATGGAAATGAGCAAAAAGGCGGTAATATACACTAAAATATGGTAAATCACCTCAGGTTCCAGCATAATGTCACCTTTCCCCTATGTTTTTGTTTTTAGTGTGTGCAGAGAAGCGTGTCCTAGGGATCATTAACTTACTGCCCTCAACCAGCAGGATGCAGGCATCACTGACTTGATGTATAGTTTTGTTGTTAAGCAAGCCTGCTTTCTTGAGTGATCATTAACTTACAGGAGTCTGCCAAAGTTCCCTCTCTATCTACGATCCCCTAGTGGGATTTCTAAACTAGCTGCCTACTCTATCCCTATCAGATCTGGGCCTAAAACTCCAATCTTAAAAATGACAACAAAGGTTAAAATAGAAAACTGAACTACAAATGTGATACTAATTGATGGAAAGCTTATTCCCAGGTACACAGAGGCTAAGGCCCCACTGCTGAAGCTGGGCTTTCCTGCTACCCTGTTTAATAGCACAGCCGCCAAGAAGGGAGCAGGTGCGCTAGAGTGTCTGGCAGGTAGTTCAAAACAACAGATCTCCATGTAGCTCAAAACCTATCTTCCTACTGGCTAACTGAAAAGTTTGTCTTTGCTCAAATGCAACAGATGGGACTCTCTGCAAAGCATGTTATAGCTCACAACCACAAGCCTCAGAACAGCCCTTCTGCACCAAGATCACTGTCATGCTGGCCAATGCATATTTAGAATGCACTGTGATATAACTTAAAAAAATTTTTTTAAGCTCTTTTCCTTGCAGGAGGATTCTGAGCAGGCGAGACACTAAAAAGACTTACCTGTTTCATAATCCAGAGGAATCTGGATATCTGTGATGTCTCCAAAAGGGATAAAAGCAGCATGAAGAACTTTGTCATCCACCTCCTCTGCAAGTCCACCTGCAAAGAAGCCAAGGGCCTTCTGAGACACTGTCCTCTATTCTCTCAAGACCCCGCCCATCTTGAGAAGTCCCTGCTGTAAAAGTTAGCATGCTACCACCAAGGGGAGGGGTCTTTCCATCCAGTCCTTTGGGTTCATAAACATCCCTCTCATATGCTCCCTCACACCTACTTATGATGCACACCCCTCTCTTCACCCTTCTTTCAGACCCTCATCTAGCCCCAGGATTACTGCAATAGCTTCATAACTGACCTTCCTCTCCTCCACAAAGCCAACTAGAAAGATCCCGGGAATGTGCAGATTTTAACCCATCACTTCCCTGGTTAAACTACTTCAAAGGTTTCCCACTGTCCTAAGGATAAAGTATAAGCTTAGCAGTATACGCAAGGCTCTTCATAAGCCCCTGCCCACCTCTTCAGCCTCTTTCCCTTTGATTCCCCGCAAAATGATACACCTGCCTCCAAGTGTGAGGCTATTTTACACCTTTGGGATTTTGCTCCCTTTCAGTAAACACACTTGCTTCTACTTCAGCTACTACCTGGCTAACTCCGGCTCATCTGCGGCGTCACCGCATCCTCAAAGCTTGCTCTCACCTCTCCAGATGGAGGGGTCACTTCTCCCCGCACCCAGGCCCATATCACCAGTGTCCGTCCCCACCAAACCGCTCATCAAACTGTGCTACTGAGGTTATTCCCATTTTTAGCCGGCTAGTCTGGGAACTCTTTTGCTTAGGGCAACAGCGGGGGCTGAGCCCTCACTGCTGTGAACATAAAGTGAATGGGCGCGAGGATTCAGAGTTCCCTAATATTCCTCCACCACTGCCCCAGGCCCAGGAGGTGAAGAGATTCCTGTCAGAGCCTGGCGGACTTGGAAGAGCTGCAAAGATCGTTACGTCTCAGGCTCACACCCTGAGGCCAAGCAAAACTGCCAAAGATACGGCCTAGACAGCTGCTCGCCGCCCTCCGCGCCCGGAAACCTGTCCAGCTCCACACCACGGCCCACTAGCTGCCCGGTTCGCCCAGACTCCACCCAGAGCCCGCGCCTGCTCACCCACGTACAGCACTCGCTTGGTAGTAGCCATCTTGCTCCCGCACTCTTCCGCCGGAAGCCTACGCTCAGCCCGCCCCCTTCCCCAAGGCCCCGCCCCCGGGTACCGCTCTCGCAGACCCCGCCCACTCCCGCTTAGGCCCAACCCGCCTCCGGCTCCCTTTGAGCGGCGGGCGCTGTACAGGTGTATCTCGGTGGGTGTACAGCGCTGCCCGCGTTCCGTGGTGCTGAAAACAATCCTGTGAGGAGTCAGCCGGTGTCCGCAAGTAATAAACTACCAACAAACTACGGTCCGCGGGCCATCCTGCCCGTCTGTTTTTGGACAACCCGGGAGCTACAAATGATTTTTACATTTTTAAAGAGCTGGAGAAAAAAAAGATAAGAAAAAGAAACGAAACAAGAATAATATTTCGTGACATGTGAAAATTATATGTCATTCAATTTTCATCAAAAAAATTCCAAAAAAATTTTATTGTAATCCAGGCTTGCCCATTCCTTTTAGTATTGATCTGTGGGTGCTTTCAGGATGCAAAGGCAAACCCAGGGCCTACACAGCTTGAAACATTTACCATCTGGCTCTTTGGGAAAAGCGTTTGCTGACTCTTGGAATAAATCAGCTAATACATAAATCATTGATTGACTTAAGTGGTACAAAGTAATGGGGCCACTTATTTTAAATACAGCAGTTGGTTAAGACCTCCCTGAGGCCACATTTAAGCTGAAACCTGGAGGAAGAGGAGCCAGAGAGAGGATGGAGCAGGGAAAAGGGTTTCAGGGAGAGGAGACAACTTCTGTGGATTAAATGAACTGAAAGGCTAGGTGTGGGAGCTGGGGCGGGGAATGGCATGAAACATCAGGCAGGAAAGGTGGGCAGGGGCTGCTTGATGCAGGGCCCTGTAAACCACGTGGAGGATTTGGGGGCTTTGAGAAGCTACTGAAGGTTGTGATAGGGAGTTACATTGTCACATTTATGTTTTAAAACAATGCTCTGGGGCACTTCCCTTGTGGTCCAGTGGTTAAGAATTCAACTTCCAATGCAGGGGACACAGCTTTGAACAAAGAGCCTGCGCCGCAACACAGAGCCTGTGTGCCACAATGAAAGATCCCGCATACCACAACTAAGACCCGACGCAGCCAAATAAATAAATAATAAATAAAAAAATAAAACCGTGCTCTGACCGCTATGCCCAGAATGATTTGGATGGAAACCTGGAGACCAGGAGGTTAATGCAGTTGAGACTAAGGAAGAGTTGATGGTGGCCCCCCTTCTCCAGTCTGCCCTCTGACTTGTTCGCAGGATGATCTTTCATCAAAACAAAGCTCAACTCTCTAGAGTTCCCTTCTTTTTTTTTTTTGTTTTTTTGCAGTACACGGGCCTCTCACTGTTGTGGCCTCTCCTGTTGCGGAGCACAGGCTCCAGACGCGCAGGCTCAGCGGCCATGGTTCACTGGCCCAGCCGCTCCGTGGCATGTGGGATCTTCCCGGACCGGGGCACGAACCTCTGTCCCCTGCATCAGCAGGCGGAGTCTCAACCACTGCACCACCAGGGAAGCCCTAGAGTTCCCTTCTTAATCAGTGCTACTGATGACAAGGCTCTTAGAGCCCTTCACAAGGGGCCATGGCCACGTCAAGTCAAGCCCTACCAACACACAAGCCCTGGCCCTTAACATGTGCTTGATTCTCTTGACTCTGCCTCTGCCCATTTGGTTCTCTCCTTTCTCCATCTGGAGGCATCCACCTGTCCTTGTTGGAGGTCCTACTTACCCCTCAGAGAGGTGCCATGGCCTCCAAGTCCAACAGTTGACTGAAACACACCCTGTGACTGTAGTCATGTGTGTGTCTGTCTCCCTCTTTGACAACAAGGCCTGTGTCTGCATTCCCAGAGCTAAGCAGTGGATGCAAACACAGCCAACCTCAGCATCCTTAGGCCAAACCAGAGGGGTGCCGCTCATAGAAATGAGGCTGTGAGATCTGATTACAAAATCCCCTTGTGAAACTGTCACTACTCCAGACCAACAGGTCACTCTTGAGGGGAACCTGACCAGGTGTCCTTTATGTGGATATGGTATAATATATATATATATATATATATATATATATATATATATATTTGGTCTTTGTCCCCAGTACCTAGCACCGAGCCCCTAAAACCCCTGAAATTTCCTGAATGACAGGAGGGCCTTTTTGTTGTTGTTAATAAATTTATTTATTTATTTATTTTTGGCTGTGTTGGGTCTTCATTGCTGCTCACGGACTTTCTCTAGTTGTGGTGAGTGGGGACTACTCTTTGTTGCGGTGCGCGGTCTTCTCATTGCAGTGGCTTCCCTTGTTGTGGAGCACGGGCTCTAGGCACGCGGGCTTCAGTAGTTGTGGCACACAGGTTCAGTAGTTGTGGCTCATGGGCTCTGGAGCACAGGCTCAGTAGCTGTGTCGCACGAGTTTTGTTGCTCCGCGGCATGTGGGATCTTCCCGGACCAGGGCTCGAACCCGTGTCCCCTGCCTTGGCAGACGGATTCTCAACCACTGCGCCACCAGGGAAGCCCTAGGAGGGCCTTTTTAAATTCATAATGAACCTTTTGACCATACCTGAGTTTACCCTAAGGTGGTGACGCATAGTGGGGTCCTGTATTAGTTAGGAATCTTCAGAGAAATAGAACCAATAGGAGAAATATATATACATCATATAGATACATATGGAGAGATTTATTATGAGAACCAGGGGAGCCAATTGTATAAATTCCAGTTCAAGGGCAGGAAGAGATGAATTGAGATGTCCCAGCTCAGTCATTAGGCAGATGAAAGGGCTAATTCTCCTCTCCCCCACCTTTTGTTCTGTTCAGGCCCTCCATGGACTGGATGAGGCCCACCCACCTTACAGAGGGCAACAGCATTACTGGGTCCACTTATTCAACTGCTAATCTCATCTAGAAACACCCTCCCAGACACACTCAGAAACGACGTTTAGCCGATATCTGGGCACCTTATGACATAGTCTAGTAGATATATAAAATTATCCATCACAGGCCCCCAGATAGCTTCCAGATGGGGGCTGCTCAGCAGAGGAACCAACCACATGATTAGACGGTTGGAACTTTTCAGCTCCAACCCCTGACCTTCAGGGAGGGGAAAAGGGATGGAAATTGTGTTCAATCACCAATGGCCAATGATTTAATCAATCATGCCTAGATAGTGAAACCACATGTAAAAATTCTAAATGCGGTTTGTTCGGGGAGCTTCTGGGCTGGTGAACACATGGCTGTGCTGGGAGGGTGGTGTGCCTGGAGAGGGCAAAGAAGCTCCGCATCTCCTTGCTCTGACACCTGGCCCTATTATTCTCTTCCATTTGACTCTTCCTGAGTTGTGTCCTTTATAATAATCTATAATCATAAGTATACCTCTTTCCTGAGTTCTGTGAGTTATTCTTGCAAATTTTCAAACCTGGGGGGGTGCAGTTCATGGGAACCCAAATTTGTAGTTGGCTGAGCATAAGTGTGGGTAGCCTAGGGACCCCATTTGTGGCTGGTGTCTGAAGTAGGGGCAGTCTTTTGGGACTGAGCCCTTAACCTGTGGGGTCCATGGTATCAGAACTGAATTGAAATGGTGGGTCCCCACTGTTGTCAGAGAATTGTAGAAGAAAACCACAGTGGAAACTGTTGTTTGCCCTTTATAACTCACAGCTTATCCCCTCCTTTCTCTAACTTCAGATGACAGATAAGGCACAAAGGTAACAGGATAAGTGGGCAAGATAAGCAGTAACAGAAGCAGGGCTCTCTCCGTTCCCTCCTCCTTCTGCCTTTTTAGGAAGATGATTGTAAATCAAAACCATCGCAGGAAATGAAATAGCCAAACATACGGTTTGTCCTTGTCTAAGAGGTAGCAGCAGCAACAGCGCCCACCTTCTGGGCAGCTTCTTTCTTGGCATGATGAGCCTGTAGGACCGCCACAGCTTCATCCACCTGTGAGAAGCTCCAGGTGGTCAGTGACACCTGAGGAGAGCCCCTCCGCCCCTCCCTGGCGCCCAGGCCCAGCGGTGGCCTCTCCTGGTGCTGACCGCTTTCCCAGATACCCACGTGCCGGCAGCCCTCAGGTCACAGGCAAGGCACGAGGAGGTCACAGGGGCAGCAGACCCTTCTCTCTGCCGCCCCTGGGTGTCCAAGGCCACCCCGTGTCCTCCTGAGCCGAGTGAGCGGAAGCCGTGGGGGTCTGGGAACCTGCTCACCTTGGAGCGGAGAGACTCGGGGGACTCCAGCATGTGCAGCAGCTCCGAGTTGTCAATCTCCAGCAGCATCCCCGTAATCTTCCCAGCCAGGTTTGAGTGCATCATCTGGATGAGCGGGAACTAACATTCACCTGTGGGAAGGTATTCCGTGAAAAACCCAGTGGCATCCCAGTAGAGAAGGGACGCTGGTGTCCAGGTCAGTAGCAGCTCTGACCCCCTCTTCTGCAAGCACATGGGTCATTCACCCAGCATCTGTTTCTGTTCCTGCAGGGGTGCTGCGGCCAGCATGGAGGCGGCCAGCGCCTCCTGCCCCTGCACGTGGACCGCAGGCTGGGGTGCCTGGGAACCAGGAGAGGCGGCGGGCTAGCACCAGGGAAAGGACACTTGACAGTGGTCGAGGTTAGGACAGTCCAACCATCCAACACCTGAATGCTACCATTCAGCATGCCAGGAGAGGAAGACGAGAGGTGCCTGGGCAAATTCAGTCCACTGAGAGGGGAGTGGTGGGAATATAAAATCTATATAGATTCCTGTGTACCTATTCAGGTATGGAATACAATGCAGTACAGTCAGAAAGGGGAGGTGAAGTGAACCCATAGAGGACACACCTGCTCTGTGTCAGGCCTAGTGCTAGGCAGCTATTTCCTCAGATATTTAGTCCTCATAAACTTTTTTTTTTTTTTAATTTTTTTTTTTTATTTTGCGGTACGTGGGCCTCTCACTGTTGTGGATTCTCCCGTTGCGGAGCACAGGCTCCGGATGCGCAGGCTCAGCGGCCATGGCTCCCGGGTCCAGCTGCGCCGCGGCATGTGGGATCCTCCTGGACCGGGGCACGAACCCACGTCCCCTGCATCGGCAGGCGGACTCCCAACCACTGCGCCACCAGGGAAGCCCCATAAACTTTTTCAGGTAGAGATTATCACCCAGTTTTACCCATGATGCCCAATGAGGTCAAGTCATTTGCTCACATTAGCAAAATAAAAACTGAGTATTGAATTTGTTTATTGAACATACAAAGTTATAGTAACTATCTTTAGCAGTACAGCTTTTTTCTAAAGACCCCATTATTTCCTTTGGAGGGACTCCCAGAAAGGACTGGGCCCAAGGGCATGCATTTCAGACCAGTTATAATTATTATATACCATACGCCCTCTCTTATAAAATGCTCTATAGAAACATGAGATGTTTCTAGACATCAATGTCTAGATGCTTCTGTGGGGTCAGTGATGATCTGGGGCATAGAAGCAGGACCTCGTAGGCTATAGAAAGGATTCATGCATTGTAATGTTTGAGCCCAATTAAAAGAATTCTAATAGTACTTGCTTCACTTGTGAAGAAGAATAAATCCAAAGGAAAGGTGTAAAAAAAAGAAAGGATTCGTATCTTTTCAACAGGGCATTACATTTTGGAACTCCCATATTTAGAGAGCGTTAGGTAGGTGAAGTGAATGAGACAGTGGGCCACATCTGTTTCTCTCCTGCATTTCTGAAGGGAGTAGTTAGACACTGTGCTCACATTTAGCACAAGTTGTATTTAATTTTTTTTTGTATCTACTTTTTAAAATCCCCTTTCTCCTACTACAGAAGGAGCATTTTGAGAGCAGAGTCTATGTCAGTTTGTTTACCACTGTCACGCCATCCCACTCACAATTCCTTGGCATTTAGTGGAGTTTTAATATCTGATGAATGAAGCATGGGATGTGGGCTGCTGACACTGGGTGCATTTCCGTGGAGCAAAAGCCTAAGGAGGAGCCCAGGCATGAGTGGCGGCTCCGGTGCAGTGGGAACCCCTAAGGAAAAGAAAAAGCCAACTTAGATCCCACCATTCTTGGCAACCACACTCTCCAGGAGTCTTCCTTTGAGTCAGTGTTTATACCATGGAGACTGTTTGAAGGATTAGAAGTTAAAACATTCTCTCTGCTAGCTATGGACTTTTTTCTTCACTGGCAGCAGATGTCCAGGTATGCCAGAACCTAGAGCTTGTGGCCACTTTTCCTTCCTTTCAATATCATCTCATAACACTGGATTCAATGCTCATAGCAGCACTATTTACAATAGCCAAGACATGGAAATAACCTAAATGTTCATCGACAGATGTATGGATAAAGAAGATGCAGTATATAGATATATACAAGTATATATACAATGGAATACTACTCAGCTATAAAAAAGAATGAAATAATGCCATCTGCAGCAACATGGATGGACCTAGAGATTATCATACTAAGTGAGGTAAGTCAGACAAAGGCAAATACCATATGATATCACTTGTTATGTGGAACCTAAAATATGATACAAATGATCTTATTTATGAAACAGAAAGAGACTCACAGATATAGAAGACAAACTTATGGGCTTCCCTGGTGGTGCAGCGGTTGAGAGTCCGCCTGCCGATGCAGGGGATGCAGGTTCGTGCCCCGGTCCGGAGAGATCCCACATGCTGCGGAGTGGCTAGGCCCGTGAGCCATGGCCGCTGAGCCTGCGCGTCCGGAGTCTGTGCTCCGCAACGGGAGAGGCCACAGCAGTGAGAGGCCCGCGTACCGCAAAAAAAAGAAAACAAACTTATGGTTACCAAAGGGGAAAGTGGGGGGATAAATTAAGAGTTTGGGATTAGCAGATACAAACTACTACATATAAAATAAACGACAAGGCCCTACTGTATAGTACAGGGAATATTATACTCTATATTCAGTATCTGGTAATAACCTATAATGGAAAAGAATAAAATATATATATATGAATCACTTTGCTATATACCAGAAACTAATACAACATTGTAAATCAACTATATTTCAATAAAAAATAAACAATTGATAGTGTCCAAAAAAAATTGTCCCTTGGATTTGGCAATCGTTTCTTAGATAAGACACCAAAAGTACAAGAAACAGAAGAAAAATAGGTAAATTAGACTTCATCAAAACTAAAAATTATTGTGCCTCAAAGGACAATATCAGGAGAGTGAAATGGTAACCCACAGAATGGGAGAATATGCTTGCAAATGATATAGGTGATGAGTCTCCTGTCCAGAATGTGAAAAGCACTCTTAAAACCCAACAACAAAAAGGCAAACAACCCTATTAACAAACGGGCAAAGGACTTTTCTCCAAAGAAGAGATACAAATGATCAAAAGTTCATGACAAGATCAATGTCATTATAGCACTTACATGTGGAACCTAAAAAAGCTGAACTCGTAGAAACAGAACGTAGAGTGGTGGTTTTCAGGGGTTGAGGGGGTGGAGGAAATGGGGAGATATTGTTCAAAGGGTATAAACTTCCAGTTATAAGGTGAATAAGTTCTGAAGATTCATTGTTAATAATATTGTATTATATACTTGAAGATTACTAAGAGAGTAGATTTTTTAAAAGCTTTATTATTTATTTATTTATTTTATTTTTGGCTGTGTCGGGTCTTAGTTGCAGCATCTTCGTTGAGACATGTGGGATCTCTCATTGCGGAACCGGGCTCTTTGTTGTGGCGCACGGGCTTCTCTCTAGCTGTGTCGTGCCGGTTTTCTCTCTCTAGTTGAGGCGCGCGAGCTCAGTAGTTGTGCTGCGCGGGCTTAGTTGCCCCACAGCATGTGGGATCTTAGTTCCCTGACCAGGGATCGAACCAGCGTCCCCTGGATTGTAAGGCAGATTCTTTACCACTGCACCACCAGGGAAGTCCCAAAAGTAGATCTTAAATGTTTTCACAACAGAAAAGAAATGGTAATTATGTGACATGATGGAGGTATTAGTTAACTATGGTGGTAATAATTTTGCAATATATAAGTGTACTAAATCAAGACGTTGTAGACCTAGGACTTACACAATGTTATAGGTCAGTTATATTTCAATAAAGCTAAAAAAAAAATCAATGTCATTATGTCATCAGTCATTAGGGACATACAAATCAAAACCACAATGAGTTACCACTTCATACCCACTAGGATGGCTATGATTGAAAAAAGAAGTGAAAACAAGTGTCAGCAAATACGGAGAAACTGGAAGCCTCATACATTCTTGGTGGAATGTAAAATGGCGCAGCCACTCTGGAAACAGTTTTGTGCTTCTTCAAAAAGTTAAACATAAAATTACCATATGACCCAGCAATTCAGAAAGAAAAAAAGAGAGAGAGAGAGAAAGAAAAAATATTTGAAGAAATAATGGCCAAAAAATGTCCTGATTTTAAGGAAAAACATTCATTTACAGATCCAAAGAACTCCAAGTAGGATAAACATAAAGAAATCCACATTTGGACACATTATCATCAAACTGCTAAAAGCCTAAAACACAGAAAATTTTGAAAGCAGCAAGAGAAAAACAGCACATCAGAACTCACAAGTAGAGTTCTCGGCCAAAATAAAAAGTAAAAAAGGGGAATTACCTGGTGGTCCAGTGGTTAGGACTTGGTGCTTTCACTGCTGAGGAGTTGGGTTCGATCCCTGGTCAGGGAATTAAGACCCCGCAAACAGTGCAGTCAAAAAATAAAAAAAGAACTCTTAAGTACAGTTCTGACAAGCCTTTTCTCAACAGAAACAACAGAGGCCAGAAGGCATTTGAATAACATAATCAAGATGCTGAAAGAAAAAAAAAAAAACAAAAAACCCTGTTCACAAAAGTTTCTATGTCCAAAAAAATTATCCTTCACAAATGGATTATTTTTTTAGTTTAAGTAAATTGAATTTAAAAAAATAAATGAAGATGAAATAAAAACTTTCCCAGGGCTTCCCTGGTGGTGCAGTGGTTGAGAGTCTGCCTGCCGATGCAGGGGACACTGGTTCGTGCCCCGGTCCGGGAAGATCCCACATGCCGTGGAGCGGCTAGGCCCGTGAGCCATGGCCACTGAGCCTGCGCGTCCGGAGCCTGTGCTCTGCAACGGAAGAGACCACAACAGTGAGAGGCCCGCGTACTGCAAAAAAAAAAAAAAAAAAAAAAAAGCTTTCCCAGATAAACAAAGACTGAGAGAATTCATTGCTAGCAGACCTGACTTACATGAAATATAAATAAAGTCCTTCACAGTGAAAGGAAATAACACCAGTGGTAACTTGACTCTACAGAAGGAAATGGAGAGCACCAGAAAAGTGACATATGTGGTTAAGTATAAAGAACCAGGGACTTCCCTGCTGGCACGTTGGTTAAGAATCCGCCTGCCAATGCAGGGGACACGGATTCGAGCCCTGTTCCAGGAAGATCCCACATGCCACAGAGCAATTAAGCCCGTCTGCCACAACTACTGAGCCTGCGCTCTAGAGCCCGCGAGCCCAATTACTGAGCCCACATGCCACAACTACTGAAGCCCGCGTACCTAGAGCCCGTGCTCCACAGCAAGAGAAGCCACTGCAGTGAGAAACCGGTGCTCACCGCAACTAAAGAAAGCCTGCACGCAGCAACGAAGACCCAATGCAGCCAAAAATAAATAAATAAACAAATTTATTTTTTAAAAAAAGAACCGTACAGGGACTTCCCTGGTGGCGCGGTGATTAAGAATCCGCCTGCCAACGCAGAGGACGCAGGTCCTTCCTGGTCCGGGAAGATCCCACATGCTGCAGAGCAACTAAGACCATTTGCCACAACTACTGAGCCCTCATGTCACAACTACTGAAGCACGCGCACCTAGAGCCCGTGCTCTGCACAAAGAGAAGCCACCACAATGAGAAGCACGTGCACCACAACAAAGAGTAGCCCCCCTCGCCGCAACTAGAGAAAGCCCACGTGCAGTGACGAAGACCCAATGCAGCCAAAAATTAATTACTAAAAAACTGTACAAATATATATTCTCTTTTCTCCTGTTAATTTCTTTAAACGATATAAGATTTTATGAACCACTAATTATAACACTGTATGTTGGGCTTATAACATATATAGATGTAATACATGTAACAATAATAACACAAAGGAGGGGGTATGAAATGAAGCTATATTGGAGCAAAGTTGCTATATTTAACCGTTTTTAAGCTAATATTAACCTAAAGAAGATTATAGTAAGTCAGGATGAATACTGCAGTCCCCAGAGCAACCACTCTACTTACAAATATAGTTTGAGTAAGTAAAATGGCTGAAGTTCTTGAGTGAATTTGGATGACTCAATAAAATACCATTTAAAAAAGATCAACAAATAAATTTAAATGGTACTCTAAAAAATATTTTAGCACAAAAGTAGGCAGTCAAAGAGGGAAGAGAAACAAAAGAAAACAGGATAAATATAGAAAATAAATAGCAAAATGACAGGCATAAAGCCAGCCATATGAATAATTACACTAAAAGTGAATAGACTAAACAATTCAATCAAAAAGTAGAGATTGTCAGATTGGATTTTTTTTTTTAAAAGCAAGATTCAATTATATGCTATCTATGAGAGACACAAATCAGATTCAAAGACACAGGCAGGTAGAAAGTAAAGGGATGGAAAGAGACCATGCAAATTGTAACTCTAACAGAGCTGAAGTGGCTGTGTTAATGTCAGAAATGTTACTGGCAATGAGAGGAATATTTATAATGATAAAAGAGTCAAGACATCAGGGAGATGTAACAACTATAAATCTATACATACCTAACAAAGAAGTCCCAAAATACATGAAGCAAAAACTGATAGAATTGAAAAGAGAAATAAACAATTATAGTTTTGGCTTTTCAATACCTCACTCTCAATGATTGATAAAGAATATATATCCTGAATATATAATGTACTCCTACAACTCAATAATAAGAAAATATATTATCCAATTTAAAAATAGGCAAAAATTTGAGTAGACATTTCACCAAAGAAGATATGAAGGTACAAAGAGCTAACGAGCACATGAAAAGATGCCCAAGATCATTAATCATTTGGTATACACAAATTAAAACAAAAATAAGATACCACTACACAGTCACTAGAATGGCTATAAAAAAAGATAATAAGAAATGTTGGTGAGGGTGTGAAGAAATTGGAGTCCTCATACATTTCTGATGGGAATGTAAAATGGTACAACCACTTTGAAGAGTTTGGCAACTACTAAAATTTAAACTCTATTTATGACCCAGCAATTCTCCTCCTAGGTATCTATCCAAAAGAAGTAAAAACGTATGTCTACACAAAGATTTGCACATGAAATGTTCATAGGACCATTGTTCATAAATCGCTAAAAAGTGGAATCCATTGAATATCGACTGGGAATGGATAAACAAACGATAGTATAGCCATACAATGGAATGCTATTCAGCTATATAAAAGGATAAAACTTACATGCTACAACATAGGTGAAATTCAAAAACACAATGTAAACACTATCACAAAAGGCTACATATTGTATGAATTCATTTTTATAACATGTCCACAAAAAGCAAATTTATAGTCACTGAAAGTAGATCAGCTGTTTGCCTGGGCCTGGGGGTGGAAGAAGGGACTGACTGAAAATGGGCACAAGGGAACTTTTGGGAATGATGGAAATGTGCTAAAACTGGGTTGTGACTTACAGAGTTGTCAAACTGTATATTTACTAAAAATCATCCAAGTACACACTTACAATGCGCATATTTCATGATATGTAAATTACACCTCAATAAAGTTGTTTTAACATTAATCACATTCAACAGGTACAGAAAAATCAGCTTTGGTTTTCTTATCCATAATGCAGGAGTAATAATAATCATTTCTACCTCATACGGTTGTTGCAGCATTAAATAATTCATACAAAATGCTTAGCAAATGGCAACAAGTGAATCACAATCGTTGTTAGCCGTTATTGGTCAAGAATAGGCTATGTTCTAAACTGGGAGGTAACAGGGTTAGATTTGTCTTTTAGAAAATCACTCAGGTTGCAGAGTGGTGAATGAATTGGTGAGATGGAGGTGAGGGAATGATGTGTATACGGTTCTGCTCTCTGCCTCTTGTCTGTTTGCAGGCAAGAGACAATGCAACCTGAAGTAAGCCAGAGGCTGCAGAGGTGGAGACAAATGAACCAGGAGGTGGGACAGAAGGGGCTGGGAGGTCACTAGGACGACTCCCCGGCTTTTGCCTTGATGACTAGGTGGCTGGCGGTGTTCTTTCCTGTGGTAAAGGAACAGGTGTGCAGGAGTAGGGATGGATGCTGGTTAGGGGTGTGCTGAGTGTGAGATGGAGACCGAAATTCGGGAGCCTGTGGAGCTGACATCATGGAAGTGGACAGGTGAGGGCGAGCAGAGGAAGAGGAGAATGAATAGGAGCCTGCGGAGGGCCAGCAGGGGAGGAGGAGGGCTTGGGCAGATGTGGCAAATCAGATGCTTGGGCAGGATTTTCTGACAGACATCTATAGTGAGTTTGGTCGATTCTGTTTTTTGTTTTTGTTTCGTTTTACTTGAAAGGTACTTAACATGTTCTTTATTGAGACATAATTCATGTACCATAAAATTCACCACCTTAAAGTGCTCAATCAGTGTTTTCTGGTACATTCACAAAGGTGTGCAATCATCATCACTATCTAATTCTAGAACATTTTCATCCCTCCCCCTAAGATGCTCCATACCAGTCACTCCCTGTTACCCCTGCCCCCCAGCCCCTGGCAACCACTGATTGACTTTCTGACTCTGTGGATTTGCCTATGTTGGATATTTCATATAAGTGGAATCGCATAATATGTAGTCTTTTGTGATTGGCTTCTTTCACGTGCATAATTCTTTCAAGGGTCCTCCATGCTGTAGCATGTGTCTGTACTTCATTTCCTTTTACTGCATAATAATCTGCTATATGAATATACCACATTTTATTTATCCACTCGTCAGTTGATGGACTGTGGGCTATTATGAATAATACTTTTATGAACATTCTTGTACACGTTTTGTGTGGACTTACGTTTTCAATTCTTTGGGGCATATACCTAGGAATAGAATTGCTGGGTCATATGGTAACTCTGCATTCAGCTTTTAGAGGAACTCTGTCTAAGTCTGGTTGTATCACTTACCAGCTGTGTGACCAAGGGCAGATTGTTTCACTGTTCTGTGGCTCAGGTTCCTCATCTATAAAAATGAGACAATAGGGCTTCCCTGGTGGCGCAGTGGTTGAGAGTCCGCCTGCCGATGCAGGGGACACGGGTTTGTACCCCGGTCCGGGAAGATCTCACATACCGCGGAGCGGCTGGGCCCGTGAGCCATGGCCACTGAGCCTGCGCGTCCGGAGCCTGCGTGTCCGGAGCCTGCGCTCCGCCACGGGAGAGGCCACAACAGTGAGAGGCCCGTGTAACGCAAAAAAAAAAAAAAAAGAGAGAGAGACAATAAAGAACATTTTTGCTGTTTCCAAAGCAATTGAACCACTTTACATTCCCACCATTAATGTATGAGGGGTCCAGTTTCTCACGTCCTCGCCAACACTTGTTATTGTATGTCTTTTTTATTATAGCCAACCTAGTTGGTGTGAAGTGGTATCTCAGTGTGGCTTTGATTTGTATTTATCTGAATATTAATGATGCTGAGGATGGCCATGGTGTTTTCCTATGTTGAGATTTGCTAGAACATATCATTAGGGTTTTTTCCCCCCATTAGGTTGTTTTCTTCCTGTTGATCTACAGAGATTTTCCAGATGGAAAGCTGATTTTTCCTATATTATAGTTCTTATGTTATTTATTAACATGGTCCAATGCCCCCATTCTATCATCCTGTAGGATTGATTGTGCCCTTTCTGTCATATATCGTCTCCAGTGTTTTTGGTCTGTATTGGGGCTCTCTACCCCTTTAGAATGATCCTGAATTAATTCTATCCTATTTAATATCTATAGTTTAATGATAAATTTTTATATCTTGTATCTTGTTCTTTTTTCAGAATTACCTTGTATATTCTTGGGTGCTTACTCTTTCGTATGAATTTTATTTTATTTTTAAAATTATTTAATTAATTTATTTTTATGTTTATTTTTGGCTGCGTTGGGTCTTTGTTGCACGCACAGGCTTTCCCTAGTTGCGGCGAGGGGGGCTACTCTTCATTGCGGTGCGCGGGCTTCTCATTGCGGTGGCTTCTCTTGTTGTGGACAACACACCTAAAGCACACGGGCTCTAGGTGAGTGGGCTTCAGTAGTTGCGGCACACGGGCTCAGTAGTTGTGGGTTGCGGACTCTAGAGCACAGGCTCAGTAGTTGCGGTGCAGGGGCTTAGTTGCTTTGCAGCATGTGGAATCTTCCTGGGCCAGGGCTCGAACCCGTGTCCCCTGCATTGGCAGGCGGATTCTTAACCACTGTGCCACCAGGGAAGCCCTCATATGAATTTTAGAATCCACCTATCAAATTACATGAAAAATCCTCATACATTTTTACTGGAATGAATTGAATTTGTAGATTTATTTTAAGGGAGAAGTGACATCTTTATGATAGTATTCCCATGCATAAGCATGTTATATCTCTCCATTTAAAAAATATTCGTTTTATAACTCGGAAATACTTTGTATTTTCCTCTGTAAATGTCTAGCATGTTTTTTTAAAGATATATCCCTAGATACATGATCGTTTTAAATGACATTGTGAATGGTAACTTTTTGCCTATCACATCTTCTAGTTTCTTATTCCTATTACAATCAGTATGGTAATCTGTTGATTTTTGTATGTTGATCTTATATCTAGTAGCCCTGCCAAACTCTTTTATTAGTTCAAATAGTTTTTCTGTAGATTTCCTAAATTGACAGTAATATAACCTGAAAATAGAAACAGTGTTGTCTCTTCCTAATTCTTATCCCTTGTATTTATTTCACTTATTACATTGGCTAGGAAGTCGGGATAGTGGTGATTAGTAAGGTGACAGTGAGCAATCTTCCTTTGCTCCTGACTCAATGGAAATGCTTCCAAACTTTCATCTTAAGTATAAAGGTCAGGTTTGGGGTGGATACCTTTTAAAAGTTGCCTTCTATTCTCAATTTGCTAAGCATTTTTATAAGGAATCTCTGTTTCATTTTGTTGAGCGGTATTTTTGAGTTTTTGAAAGGATCATCTGATTTTCTCCTTTATCAGTTAATTAGCAAATCACAGTGATAGATTTCCTAATGTTAACTTATCTTTCTGTGAGTAAAGTGAAAGTTAATATCGGACCTGGGCTGATGCAAGCCTGCCTGACACTGAACTTGATCTTCCACAGTAATGTTTCCTTAGAAACAGTAGAGTTAAGATGAAAGGGGGTTATAGTGTACACCTCCTTTGTTGTGTGCTTAAGTTTTGGGGGGTTGTCAATGGGCTTACACATCCAAAATGGTGTAAATTATTGGTGGGAAATAGAGGCTGCAGCTTCTGTAAGTCAAGGTGACCCTCACACACCTTGGCTCTCCTGTACATGACCTGTGGGTAAGTGACAAAAGAATCTGTGAACTTGGGTAGCTGCTGGGCCTCCCAGGAAGATGAAAATGGCATCTGCCATATCTCCTGCTTTATATTCTAGATTAAAATCTATTTGTGGGACTTCCCTGTGGTCCAGTGGTTAAGACTCCATGCTTCCAATGCAGGGGGCCCAGGTTCCATCCCTGGTCAGGGAATTAGATCCCACATGCCGCAACTAAAAATTCCACATGTTGCAATGAAGATCCCGCACGCGGCAACGAGGGTCCCATGTGCCACAACTAAGACCCAGTGTGGCCAAATAAATAAATAAATATTTTTAAAAAATCTATTTGTGTCTCATGGGTCTGATCACCAACTTGAACCCATAATCACAGTGGTGGTACTGCACCTTCCATTCCGGTGGTCGTGATATATGATTTTTTTATAAGTTGCCAGATTCTATTTGTTAGCATTTTATCTTAGGATTTTTGCAAATATATTCATGAGTTTGGGCTAAATTTTCTTTTCTCATACTAGCATCCCAGATTGGTTTGACATCAGTTATATATGTCTACAATTCTTATCTGCAATTCCAAAATTCAAAAAGTTCTGAAAACTAGCAACAGGTTTTCTTTGGGGGGGGGGTACATTTTCAGCAAACTCACCTGGCCACTAAACTTGATCTGTGAGACTATTTACAGTTTTTATTTGTCCCACTTAGTATGTTTTATGGCAGAGATATTGACATATTTAATTGTAGGGGACTGGTCCCATCTGTGCTAAGGGTGTTTATACACAAGTTACACACTGCATCATCTTTCTAAACTTCCAAACCCCAAAAAGTTTAAGATGAGGGTAGTGAACCATTTTACCGTAATAAACTGGTCAGATTTTCCAGGTTTTTTTCTGGGGTTTTTTTTTTGGCGGGGCGTTGGGAAGCAGTGTATTTGAAATAGTTGGCATAAGATAGGGATAATTTGTTTCTTTAAAGTGTGGAAAACTTGTTTGTGAAGCCAGCTGGCTTTCATGCCGTGTGTGTGTGTGTGTGTGTGTGTGTGTGTGTGTGTGCGCGTGTGTGTTATTGGTGGTGGCGGGTAACTTATTTTTCATGGCAATTAATTCTTTGGTGCCATTCTGCCTTGCATTACGCAACTGGTCCAAGCCTTCCTGTTTCTCTTCAAGGAAGTCTGATATTTCAGTTCAAAAATATTGGAGTCACTAAAGACCAGTTGTTATTGGGCAATTTGATTTGCAGAAACTACTGCTTTTTGGCTGGACAATTTGGGAAGAAAGAGGCTCTCAGGGATTGTATTTAGCATGGTTATGGAGACAATGTTTTAATTTTACCTCTAGAGGGCAGTCATAGATCATAAATTGGTAGGGCTGTTCTAAAAAGCATTACCTAAAAATAGATTAAACTGAGTGCCCCTCTTGCTAAGTATTATTTCCCTCACTTTACAGATGAGGAAACTGAGCCTTAGAAAAACTAGGTAATTTGATTATTTTACAGCAGTTTTAGGCAGCATAAAGCAGATCTGGGATTTTAACCTCGATCTATTTCCCACTAAAATCCATACTCTTAACCACACTATATTCTCATTCTCTCTCTTTCATTCTCTCTCTCTCTTTCTCTTTCCTTTCCTTCCTCCCTCCCTCCCTCCCTCCCTCCCTTCCCCTCTCTCTCTCTCCCTCCCTCTCTCTCTCTCTCTTCCCAATAGAAACAGTGTATCAAACTGGTTAAATGTACCAACTTTTAACAATTCTAAAGTCAGTCTGCTTGACTAGGGAGGCTGGGCCTCAGTGAGTACCTGCGGGGCATAATGGCATCAGGAAATTGAGTCCCATGAAGAGTAAGGCACCTAGCAACCCTACCAACCTCTGGCTCTATTGCCAGCTGTGTGACCAAGGGAAAGTTACTTACTTGCTCTGTGGCTCAGGTTCCTTATCAGTAAAAATGAGGTGATAAAAGGAAATTTTTGCTGAGTCTTGAGCATATGCGGTATACTGCATGACTCGAGCCTGTATTGCTAATAAAATGCAAGAAAACAAACAATCAGGGTCCCAAAAGAAGGAACCAAAGTGCATCCCTCTTGGAGAACTGATCAGAATCAGCAGAAAACAAATCAACAACAAAAACAAAAGCCAGCCTGGGGCTTCCCTGGTGGCGCAGTGGTTGAGAGTCCGCCTGCCGATGCAGGGGACACGGGTTCGTGCCCCGGTCCGGGAAGATCCCACATGCCGCAGAGCGGCTAGGCCCGTGAGCCATAGTCACTAAGCCTGCGCATCCGGAGCCTGTGCTCTGCAACGGGAGAGGCCACAACAGTGAGAGGCCTGCGTACCGCAAAAAAAAAAAAAAAAAAAAGCCAGCCTGATGATGAACTTGTTATGTTTGTGATCTGTGTTTCAGATGTACTACTTGGACTCAACCTACTGGACCTACTGGGTCAATAAAGTCCTTAAAAGCCACAAATGGAATTGGGGCTCTGCTTCATTACAAGCCAAACAGCCTTGTGCCGACAAGCTAAAGATTTATTTAACCAGCCAGTCACCTCTCCTTATATTGTACAGTGCCTTTTGCTCTTAGAAGCCGATCCTTGTCTTTGGACTGGGAGTCAGTCTTCATGAGCCCTGTTTTTCCTTGTAGATTCCCTACCTGAGAGTAAACCCTCTATGCTTTAGCTAATCATCCTGAGTTGTTTGCTAACATTTCATCTGAAGACCCAATCTTACATGGTCTAACTTCCGTACTAGATCAAGTTTCCCTGCCTTACCCAGCAGTACAGTCAGTTTAATCACTGACCACATATCAGTATTTATTTTTTTATTAGGAATTAGAGTCCCTATCTCATGAGATTATTTTGATGATGAAATGATACATGTAGGGCACTCCGAACAAAGCCTGAGGTGGTAAGAACTCACTAAGTGCTATTGCCGTTAGTTCAACAAATATTTTTTTGAGTGCCTACAATGTCAGGCACTATTCTCCATTTGAAAGACACTTTGAAACGTGTGTGTGTATCAGGAAGAGTCTGATCAAGAGATAGAAATTACACTGGTTATTTGAGCAGAGCTTTTTTTTTTTTTTCTTGCGGTACGCGGGCCTCTCACTGTTGTGGCCTCTCCCGTTGCGGAGCACAGGCTCCAGACACGCAGGCTCAGCGGTCACGCTCACGGGCCCAGCCGCTCTGCGGCATGTGGGATCTTCCCGGACCGGGGCACGAACCCGTGTCCCCTGCATCAGCAGGTGGACTCTCAACCACTGCGTCACCAGGGAAACCCTGAGCAGAGATTTTAATATAAAGAATTGTTACCTAGGTATAAAGTTATTAACCGGTTAACTGACAATGCAAGAAAAGAACAGTAAGGTATCTTGGAGGCAGCAATTAAGGAAGCATCTACTGCCCCTTAGGCTGGGAGAACAAATGGAAGATATTTAAATTATTAAAACTCAAGCTTAGCGGAGTGGCCCTGCTGAGCTGAAACTCAGATTTCTGAGGAGGGGGGACTGTTCGGCTGTTGCTGGATTTTCTGGGTGAAGCACAATAAGGTTGGTACGCAAGTGTTGGAAATACTGCAAACTAGATTCAGCATCCTCCCCAGGAAGGAAGTGTTGCGGCCAGGGTGAAGAAGCATCGCTGGAGGATGTTCACAAGTTCAGGAAGCCCAAGGGAAGAAACCAGTTCCTTCCTCCTCCTCCAATCTTGTAGCCCCGTCACGTACCACCTATTCATAATGCCTAAGAGGAACCTGCTTTTGGCAAAGCAGAAATATGGTTACTCTGGTCCCTGCCCCAGCATCACGATGTAGAGTATAGAAGGGTGGGTTGGAGCCAACAGAAAACAGATTCCTTAATGACACAATCCGTCCCTTTGGCTATTCAGCATCCCTATGTACCTTCTTCACATATTTTAACTTCCTTAAGAAAATTAAAAACACTCTATTTTTCTTTCTAACAAGTTACAACTGTCCTTCGTTCAAACGAAGACATCTAATTCTCTACCCTGAATGACGAGATGCAAAGTTGCAATAATCATTGTATAATCAAATCATCTTTGAGTGAGAGTCATACCATCCATTTCTAAAACATGTTAAGTACTCCTCAAATTCAGCCTTAATCCCAACTGATTATTCATTTGAGCTTGTCATTCCCTCTCTGTAGGCACTCTAGGGCATTCAGAAGGATTCATCCCACACCATAGTCCTTGTAGTTCTTATTAGTGCCCTAAGACCAAGTGAAACAGCCACTCTGTCAAATAGCCCTTTCACACAATCAACCACAGGTGAAAATTTGATCCATCATGAAGTCACTGCACACCATGGATTGCTAGTATTTCCCATCGTCAAGGAGGTCAGCACTGAGTTCAACTCCAAGAACACAACCAAAGCATTGTCAAAAAATTCCTCTTCTGGTACCAATTCCTCAATCAGCTAGGGTCCAATGGGGAGACAGAACCCCACCAGTTATTTGAACAGAGAGAACTGATTATAAATCATGGCATACTAGATATACAGTTGTTAATGAGGTAAGTAAAAGAGCAATAAAAAAGACACCAATTTATCATAGACATAGCAATTGGAGGAAGCAGCTACCACCCCCAGGGTTGAAGGAACTAAGGGAGGAAGTGTGAATAATCAAAACGCTTGAGCGTAGAAGAGGGGCACTGCAGAGCTGAAACTCACATCCCTAAGGATGAGTCACTGCTTAGATGCTGTTGGTGTCCCTGAACCTGGAAGAGGGTCCCACGGGGCTGAGAACCAGACGTCTCGGGGACGGGGCACTGGCCAGCTCATGCTGGTATCTCGGAGAAAGTCACCATGGAGCTGTCTCTGCAAGTGATGGAGATTGTGACTGGATGCAGCTGCTGCTACAGGAAGGAACTGCTGTTACCAGGGATTAGAAGCATCCCTGGGGTGATACTCAGAAAGTGTAAGCCATCAGAGAGCCCATAGGAAACCAAAAGCAAGTTTCTTCTGCTACCACCGTCCTTGCGTGTTCTCTCTCCCTGTGTATTAATCACACCTTTTAATTTCCTGCTATTTGTTGCTTGGGCATTCTGGGGCCTTACTGACCTTGGAGGGATTGCTTCTTCTAAGGCTAGCTAACATCCCCATTAGAGATGGCAAACAACTTGCCTTAGAGCGTTCTTTTCATATGCAGACCAACTGATCCAGAGCCCATGATCCCAGCCATCTCCTCTGTTGAGCTCTCACACTCTGGGCCACTATCCATCCACCCTAATCACTCCAAGGCCGGGTACCAGACAACTAAGGACAGTCCCTATACCTCAGAGACCACTGAAATTATTCAAACTAGCCAACCCTAAGCCTGCTTACCCTGCCTTGCCTGTTCCTTCCAGTGAAAACCACAATAAGAACTCTTGCCCATGTTTATTCCTCACGCCTTTTGCCCCCTGACCCACCCTGGTGCTTCGCCATGTGACCCTGAGTGGTGTGTGTGCCATGCCTCCTGTTTCTAGGGAACTGAGCAAACTTCTTCCTTCACGATGGTCAATTCCATATCTGTGTGTCACACACATTAATCAAATCCCAGGTACCCTTAAAACACCCTGTAGCGTCCCTTCATGACAGAGCCTAACAGGAAGCCAGTTCACAAAGGAGAAATGTGGGTGTCAGAGTCCCAGCTCCAACCTCACAAGGGAGAGTACAGAAAGGAGAGTTTGAAGCAGAGAGATAACAGCGGACGCTCTGGCCAGTGTACAAGTTAAATAAGGTCTGTTTACGAAGGAGCTTCTAGTCTATGACAAAATTGTTTATGAATGGACAGTAACAGTAGAAAATCGCACCTTTGAGACATGCCTCACCTGAGATCACCACATAGGGAAGGCCAGCAGAGAAGGCCTGCGAGAGCTAGGGCCGGAGGAGGGCTTGTAACTTAAGATGGAGCTATCAAAGAAGGCTTCCATAAGTGACACTGAGCAAAATCCAAAGAAAGGGAGGGAATGGGCTATGGGGTTGTCTAGGAGCCATGTGGATATCTGGGAGCAGAACATTTGGGTAGTGAAAATAGTGAGGGCAAAGGCCCTGAGAAAGGATGACCCTGTCTTCAAGAAATGACAAAGAGGCCATGTGATGTTCTTTTTGTTTTTTTAATTTTAATTAATTAATTTTTGGTTGCACTGGGTCTTAGCTGCGGCAGGCAGGCTCCTTAGCTGTGGACTCTTAGTTGCGGCATGCATGTGGGATCTAGTTCCCTGACCAGGGATCGAACACAGGCCTCCTGCATTGGGAGCACGGAGTCTTAACTACTGTGCCACCAGGGAAGTCCCGTGATGTTCATTTTATGTGTCAGCTTGGCTAAGTCATGGTGCCCAGTTCTTTGGTCAAACACCAGTCTAGCTGTTGCTTTGAAGACATTTTTGGGGATGTGATGAACACTTAAATCCGTCAACTTGGAGTAGAGCAGATGACCCTCTGTAATGTGGGGGGACCTCATTCAACCAGCTGAAGCCCTTAAGAGCAAAAATTGAGTTGCCCCTGAGGAAGAAGGAATTCTGCCCCCGGACTACACAGAACTTCTGCTTGAGTTTTCAGCCCTCAGACTCAAGACTACAACATCAGCTCTTGCCTGAATTTCCAGCCTGCTGGCCTGCCCTGTAGATTATAGACGTGGCCAGCCCCTACAACAGTGTGAGCCAATTCCTTAAAATCCATCTCTCTCACCATAGTTATAATATGATCCTATTGGTTGTTTCTCTGAAGTACTCTGACGAACACAGGCCAGGGTAGCAGAAGAGATTGAACAGTGGGGTGAGTCCTATGAAATGGGACCAGAGGTGAGGATGGGAGGGAGGAGCCCATGGTGGGGGGCCTCGTAGCCAACAGGAGGGCTTTGGCCTTTACGTGGGCTGGGAAGTCACTGGAAGGTTCTGAGCAAAAGGGTGACATCATCTGACTTGTGTGTTCAAAGCTTCTCCTGGCTGTTGTGAGGAGAATGGACTGCGGGGCAAGGCTGGAGGCAGGGAGGTCACTGCAGGGATGGACACGTGGTGGGGACGTGGCGGGGTCAGGCGAGAAAGGGAGGTGGCAGTGCAGGTGGTGAGAAGTGGAGAGATGCCTCTGAGACATTTGGCTGTTGGGTTTCCGGATCTGGACTTCAGCGGTCTGGGCTGGAGATGTAACTCTGGCAGCTTTGAGCCAGCCTCACCCATGACCACACAGGGAGGCCGCGGAGCTCTACCCAGGACCAGGGCCTGAGTTCTCCGCTCTGCACCTCAAGCGTGGCCTGTGTCCTAGGAAGGCTGCTGCAGCGCCCCCAGCTCCCCACACGGGGGCTCCCAAAAGAAGCACCGACCTCCATGCCCGAGGCAGGGTGGGTAACACCCAGGCCTCCTCCCCGCTGTTCACAGGTCATTGCACTGCAGGCCACGGTTACTCACAGAAAATAGGAACAAGCCTGGAAAACCCCAAACCCAGTTTTCTATTAACCCAGTCCTGAGTGAGGACCAAGCAGACAGGCCTGGTTTTCTCAACAGAGCTGGTTTCTGTTAGTCCAGGGAAGGCAAAGAGGTTTCATCTCATGTGCCAATCTTGATGAGCTAAGCTTGGCTCTGGATAGAGCTGTCTTAAGCAGAGGGAAGGGGTGTGGTCATCCATCAGGAATCTCTCAGACAGGGTGGGGGGGGGGGGCAGGAGAAAGGAAGAGCTGCTCTTCAAATACCTGTGACATGAGTGTGACATTTAGCTCTGTCTTTCCCTCAAAGCAGCCCAGGTGGGCTATCTGAGGATTGGCCTGGGGGTGGCAGAGACAGCTGAAGCAGTGGTGCAAGTCGGGAGAAGCTTGTACGCAGCTCATTCATTTGTTCAGCAAATAATTTTTACCTGCCTACACGTAGCAGTCACTATGCTAAGTGTAGGGGATGAAAAAGTGGAAGCCTGCTGTTTTAGTCAGCTCGGGCTGCCATGACAAAATAGCACAGACTGGGTGGTATAAGCAGCAGACATTTATTTATCACAGTTCTGGAGGGTGGAAGTCCAGTTCAGTTCCTGGGGAAGGCTCCCTTCCTGGCTTTTGGACAGCCACCTTCTCTGTGTTCTCTTCTTCTGTGTTCTTGCGTGGACTTTCTTCTGTGTGCACATTTTGTGGCGGAGCGGGGAGATAGAGAGAGATCCCTCTGTTCCTTTTCTTTTCTTTTCTTTGGCCATGCGACTTGCGGGATCTTAGTTCCCCGACCAGGGATTGAACCTGGGCCCTCAGCAGTGAAAGTGCGGAATCCTAACCGCTGGGTCACCAGGGAATTCCCTCTCGCTTCCTTTCCTAAGGTCACCAGACCTATCAAAGGATTAGAGTCCCACCCTTATGACTTTATTTAATCTTAATTACTTTCTAAACACCCTGTCTCCAAATACCGTCATATTGGGCGTTAGGATTTCAACTTATCAATTTTGTGAGGATAAAATTCAATCCACAGCACCTGTCTCATGAAGATTGACAACTTAACAATATAAACCAGTAAACAAAAATATAATTACAAGTCCTATTAAAAAGTAAACAGGGTGCTGTGATAGAGAATAGTAGAGAGGGAGAACCTAATTTCTACAGGGAGATAAGTGCTCTCTGAGGATGTGACATTTAGATCTGAACCTGAAAGATTAGAAATAGTCAGCCGTTCAACAAGCAGGTGAAGGATGTTCCAGGAAAAGACACCCACACGTGCAAAGGCCCTGAAGCAGGAAAGAACTTGGTATGTTAGGGGAAGTGAAAGCACAACTTTGGCTTTTAAAAGATCACTCTCGGACTTCCCTGGTGGCGCAGTGGTTGAGAGTCCGCCTGCCGATGTAGGGGACACGGGTTCGTGCCCCGGTCCGGGAAGATCCCACATGCTGCGGAGCGGCTGGGCCCGTGAGCCATGGCCGCTGGGCCTGCGCGTCCGGAGCCTGTGTTCCACAACGGGAGAGGCCGCAACGGTGAGAGGCCCGCGTACCGCAAAAAAAACCAAAACCAAAAACAAAATAAAAGATCACTCTCATTTCTGTGAGGAGAATAGACAATATAGGAACAAGAGTATAGGAAAGCAAACCAATTCCAAGGCTATTGCCATCATCCACGTAAAGGATGATGCTTGTTGGAAGTAGAGTAATAAAAGCAGAGATGGAGAGAAATCAACTGATTCTAATATATATCAGTTGAAGGTAGACTTGGTAGGATTTGTTGATTGATTAGAGTTTGGAGGTATTAGAGGGAAGTGAAGAGAATGATTCCTAGGTGGCTGGTCTGAGCCACGAGATAAATAGTGGTGCCATGTATTTATATGGGGATGTCTGGGAGGCATGGACATGGCAGGATTAATCAAAAGTTCTAATATGGATGTGTGTGATTTGAGATTCCTATTAGATACCTAACTGAAGAGCCTGCAAACGGGGCCAAGCTGAGGCCAGTGAGTTACAGGAAAGGTGTGTTACAGAAGGTGATGAGGAAAGTTTTTCAAGGAGGAGTTTGTTCGACTGCATTGAAAGTTGTTGAAGGGATTAAGAGGGACAAGAATATAAAATTGCTATTGGATTTGGTAGAGTGGAGAGCTTTTGTACCCTGGACTGCCTTTAGATAGGAGATGAACACTTTCCATTTTCATGGGGGCAGAAGAGATGGATCCAGACATGAGTGGTTTGTAAACTTGGTGATAGAAAGACAATGGAATTCCTCTTTTTTCCTAACAAAATGCCAATATAATGAGCTGTGACCATTAGTCAAAAAAGGCATATGTGATCATTAAAATGCCATCAAACACATTTTAAGTAATACAAGCTACAAGACCAACCTGTGACTATAAACAGGGCTTACGTAACAGTTGTGATGGTGAGAAAAACCACCATGGATGTTCCCAACACCAGATCTCACCAGCTGAACATCTCCAGTCATTCAGAACTTCAATAAATGATCGGAGATGGTTATTAGTTAGGGTGAGTAACGTTAGCTGCTGGAACAAACATCTCCAGATGTAAATGGCTGAGCTTAATAGAAAGATATTTCTTATTCATGTCACCATCCGATGTAGGATGGTGAGGTCTTTGCTCTATACGGTCATTCAGAGACCCAGACTTCCCCCGTCTTAGGGTTCTGCCTTCTTCTGGGTCCCTGAAATCCTCTCCATTCATCTGATAGATGGAGAGGAGAAAGGATCATGCCTGGGAGGTCTGTATGAGGAAGCGAGGCATATCACTTCCAGTTCTCAGTCACATGTCCACTCCCAGCAGCCCCGGCTGAGATCCCCATCAACACCGGCATCAAGTACCCAACATGAGTGTGAAGATGTCTCCAGATGACTTTAGCCCTCGGCTGTCAAAATTTCCCAACTGAGGCCCCAGACACTGAGGAACAAAGATACACTTTCCCCCACTCCGCCCTGAACGAATCCCAACAATTGAATAAATTCTAATTCCTTAATCAATTCCTTTTCCTATATTGGTCATCGTGTTTCCATTTGTATGATCCAACCATGATCAATATCAACTCTGGATTTGAACTGAACATAATGGCCATTTCTGAATGGTGCAAGTGCCACACTAGTTGGTTCTGGATCTTTTAAGAAAACAAAACCCTGCTGACTTACTACTTATACCAGTGTTAGAACACAGCCACAATAAAACCAAAGTAAAGGGTCAACTATTTAGAATCACTAACAAGTGAGTAATTTGAGGATAAAGATAAACTGATGATTCCTCTAAAGCACACAGCAGAGTTCTTCCTAAAGAACGAGCAATGTGGCGTGTGCTGTGGACGGGGATGTGAGCAAAGCAGCAGAATGCCATCGGTGTTTCTCGGAAGTGGCTATTTAAGAGGCTCGTTTATCAATGGTCACGATGGTATCCAATGAACGGATGAGCTTATATTATAACATATTTATAAATAATTAATTGTACTATTTATTGCAGTTGCTGCTTGCCATTTGCCAACTGGTATCTTAGTATTTCAATATTTCATCCACTGTCACAGGCTTCACAGTGCATACCTGTCCCGCAGCCCCATTAGTGCTCGCCATTGTTGGGGGCGGATGGCAGGGCGAACTGGTGATTTAGTTGGAGGTCTTCCCACCTGCAAATTCTCCTTTCAGAATTCAAATTGTAGAAGCATTTCGTTTGTTCTTTTTAAATGGGAAAAACACTTCCTGGATGCAGGCAAACCCTGTGTCCTCACCCCATGCACAGCTGGTTTATTTTGGGGCCCTTTCTTTCCCATCCAATGCTCCTCACCCAAGGGCACCAACTACCCTGCTTTTATTTCTCCTCCTTTGGCCTCCAGTTTCCCTGAACTGAAAATAACTAAGATGGACAAGTCAGCAATTCTCAAATTTTATGATACACAAATGCAGATTCTCAGGAGTCACCCCTGAGTTTCCAATTTTGAGACAGTAAGACTTTCTCCAGGTCACTTCGAGCCCTGTCCTTCTCTGGCCCTAGGCTACCGCTCTGCCTTCCAGATCTGGTGATTCTTTACCCCCATTTGATAGGGTTGGATGGCCCAAAGTATCCAGGCTCTGTCTGCAAATAAGAGAGGGTAACTGAGGCTGCAGACCCATCTCGGATCACACAGCCCCAGACTGATCATCCCCTAGTCTCAACCAGAAACTAGAACTTTCTTTAGGCACTGGGAAGCAACCTCCATCTGTGGAGCCCCTGTTATGTGCCTGATACCATGCTGTATTTTTTCATGTATCACCTCACTTAATCCTGACAACAAATCTTATGAGCCTGGGATTTTTAAAAAATTTTATTTTATTGAAGTGTAGTTGATTTACAATGTTGTGTTAATTTCTACTGTGTAGCAAAGTGATTCAGTTTCATATATATATATATACACATTCTTTTTCATATTCTTTTCCATTGTGGTTTATCACAGGATACTGTGCCTATACAGTAGGATCTTGTTTATCCATCCTATATATAATACTTTGCACCTGCTAATCCCAGACTCCCACTCCTTCCCTCCTCTCCCCTTGGCAACCACAAGTCTGTTCTCTATGTTTGTGAGTCTGGTTCTGCTTCATATGTAAGTTCACTTGTGTCAGATTTTAGATTCCACATATAGGTGATCTCATATGGTATTTGTCTTTCTCTTTCTGACTTACTTCACTTAGTATGACAATCTCTACATCCATCCATGTTGCTGCAAATGGCATTATTTCATTCTTTTTTATGGCTGAGTATTATTCCATTGTGTGTGTGTGTGTGTGTGTGTGCGTGTGTGCGTGTGCGTGTGCGTGTGCCACCTCTTCTTTATCCATTCCTCTGTTGATGGACATGTAGGGGGTTTCCATGTCTTGGCTATTGCAAACAGTGCTTCTATGAACATAAGGGTGCATAGATCTTTTCAAATTATAGTTTTGTCTGGGTATATGCCCAGGAGTGGGATTGCAGGACCATATGGCAACTTTATTTTTAGTTTTTTGAGGAACCTCCGTAACATTTTCCATAGTGGCTACACCAATTTACATTTCCACCAACAGTGTAGGAGGGTCCTGGGACCATGATTAATCCTGCTTCTGAGAGGAGGACACCAGGCATCAGTGAAGCCCCAGTAGAGAGTATAGGGCAGAGTTGGGATTCCATTCAGACCTGTCCTGAAGCCTCCTGAAGTCTGCTCTTTCCCTTCCTACATGCTCACCCAAGAGCAGGAGCTGGAACTCAGATCCAGAAGTGCCCTTGAAACTCAGTCTAGCTACCTGTTGTCTACCAGGAAGAGAGGAAAGAGCTTAGCACTTCACTCTCCATGGGTTGGCTCCCCTCAGGCTTCACCACTCACCCCCAGAACCCTAATGCACAGGCACCTTCCCTGCACCCAGCACCCAGATGCCCCCAATATCTGGAATGATGGGCCAGGCTCCCGATCACCTCCCATATTCTAGGTGTGGGAGGTCGTGGGAGCGGGTCTGCAGACTCTTCTCCCGACAGCTCTTATCTGCTTACCCGTCTCCATAGGGTGCCAGTACTTCCAGTCCAGACCTCCATCCCCTCAGCCACTCCAGCTCTCAGGCCCCCAACCCTAGAACACCTAGAAGCCCAAGTAATCCCTAAAAGTGTGACTCAGGCGGTTCGTGTTACTCACCCGCAGCCACGAAGCAGTCTGATGGCACTTGGGATAAAATCCAAACTCCTGGCCGTGGTCTTCTCTCAGCAAAGACACTTCTCTCCAGCCATAAAGTTCTCCTCTGAGCTCATGTGAGAAGTCACTCTTCCTCACCTCAAGGTCTCTGCCCATGCAGTCTCTCTGCCTGGCACACTCTTGCTCTTCTCTCATGCAGCTGGCCTCTTCCAGTCCTTTAGATGCCATCTTCGTGGAGGCACTTCCCCACACCTCCAGTCTGGCACCGAATTCTGCTCCCCCTTACTCGGTCAAGCATCCTGTCATTTCCCTCATGGCATATTGTGACAACAATGTGTAATTACATAATTATTGGTTACTTTATGTCTGTTTGGCTGTAAACTCCATGAGAGGGGTTGCCATGTTGGTCTTCATGATGGTAACTTTCATGTGTCAACTGGACAGGGCCATATAGGGTGTGTCTGCAAGGGTGTTTCTGGATGAGGTTAGTGTTTGACGTAATGGACTCGGTAAAGCAGATTGCCCTTCCCATAGCGGTGGGCCTCATCCAATCCACTAAGGTTTGAATAGAACAAAAAGCTGAGGGAGAATTTGCTCTCTCTCCTGACTATCTCTGAGCTGGGACATTGGTCTGCTTCTGCCTTCAGACTCAGACTAGGACTGGGACTTACACCATAGGCTCTTTTGGGTCCCCAGCTTGCTGGCGGCAGATCTTGGGATTTCTCAGCCTGCATAAAGGTAGGTGTCATTCATTCTCCCTTTCTCTCTCTCTCTCTAGGTAGGTAGATAGATACATAGATAGACAGATGATAGATAAATGCTTTTAGTTGTGTCTCTCTCAAGAACCCTGGCTAATACAGTCTGGTTCACGTTTGTATGCCCAGAGTTTAGCACTTAGTATTAGTACATTTAATCCAAAAATATATATTAAATGGATGAATAAATGATGCAAGTTAAGAGAAGAATGACATAGGACTCACATGAAAAAGGAGACCCAGGCTTGTGAATGTGGAGGAGATGAACCTTCCTCATCCAGCCCCTCATTGAGCAGATGGGCTGCTTCACAAAGACTGGAGGCCTGTGTGAGGGGAGGAAGTCTCTTGACTTACACGCCTACCTGCAATTTTTCCAGTGTTTGTCCTAATTGCCCTTCCCATCACCTCAAAGGAGAAGGTGTCCTTATTTCCCTTTTCCAGATTGTTCCACCAAACTTTGACCTCAGAATCTTCCACCTCTTCCCATCCTCCTCCTCTGCACCAAGTCTCCCGCCCCCAAAACATCTCTGTTCTCTAGAAGCGTCTGAAGTCAGTGACCACTGTCCAGTCACTCTCTTTTGTTGTTACTTGTTATTTTCTGGCTCTATCTCTGGCCTTTTCCTAAGCAATTAAGATGCATTGTTGCACACTCACAGACATAGAAAACGAACTTATGGTTACCAAAAGAGAAAGAGGGTGAGGGGAGGGATAAATTAGGAGTATGGGATTAACAGATATATACCACTATATATAAAATAAACAATAAGGATTTACTGTATAGCACAGGGAATGGAATGGAAGAGAATTCCAATGGAAGAGAATCTGAAAAATATATATATAATGTATAACTGAATCACTTTGCTGTATAACTAAAACTAATACAATATTGTAAATCAATTATACTTAGATTTTTTTTAAAAAAAGATGCATTAAAATAAAAATAAAATAAATAAAAGATACATTGTTGTATTTAATCCTCACAACAACCTTGTAAGGTAGGTTCTAGTTTTTTCTCGGTTTTACAAATGAGGAAACCAGAGAGGTTAGGTGACCCGCACAAGGTCACACAGCGAGTAAAGTGAATGATGTAGATATGATTGAAACAGAGGCCCCAACTTCCACTTCACCATCTCCTCATGCACCCTCCCTGTCCTTGCTAGAATAAATACATAAAGGAAGAGCCACCCGTCTTCCCTTCAAAGGCCTCCAGGACCTTTGAGATCATTCAAAGGCCCCTTCAACGTGAGCCCAGAGTGTGCTCTGCTGGCATTCCTTCTCATTGCATCTCCTGTCTCTCACCTTACATGGCCTTCATTAGTTGAGAGTGGCTTGGCTGCAAGCCATAGGAACTAGCTCTGGCTAACTTAAGGGGAAAAAGGCAGAAGGTAGGAGGGGCGAGCAGGGGATGAACATTAGAAGGGTCAAGGATAGATCATGGATTCCAAGACAGGGTTGAACAGCCAAGAAATTGCCACAAGGGCAGACTTACAGACACTCCCTCCCCTGCCCCAGCAAGAGATCACAGGGCTTTCTTCCTAGAGCACCACCATCAAAGGGCTTCTGGTCCATTGACACTGAGATTTCTGTGCCTCTCCACTCAAAATTCCGAATTCCCAGAGATGGCATCTGATCAGCACAACTTGAGACAGGTATTTCCACAAGTAGAGACTGAGGCCATGGGGCCACATGTCAGCTCACCTCCTTTAATGGCCAGGCTGGCCCCTACATGCCTTGATCTGTTCTGGTATTCCCAAAGGTTCTTAGACGTCTTAAGAGGCAACCAGGCATGCTAGGGTGTGTGTGTGGCCAAAGGACAGGGCCTGCCCTGGGCTCAGTGGCTGAGCATTCCAGGGCCAGGGAGAAGGAGATGTGCCAGAGATGGGCAATAGCAGACAGAAGGTCAGCGCCTGGATGAAGGGAGTAGATTCCTTTCACCTTCCCACCCATCCCTACCCCACTATTTCTATCACTTTTTTAAAAATAAATTCATTTCTCTATTTATTTATTTATTTATGGCTGTGTTGAGCGCACGGGCTTTCTCTAGTTGCGGCGACCGGGGGCTACTCTTCATTGCAGTGCGCTGGCTTCACATTGCGGTGGCTTCTTTTGTTATGAAGCATGGACTCTAGGCGTGGGCTTCAGTATCTGTGGCACGTGGGCTCAGTAGTTGTGGCACACGGGCTTAGTTGCTCCGCAGCATGTGGGATCTTCCTGGACCAGGGCTCGAACCAGTATCCCCTGCATTGGCAGGCGGATTCTCAACCACTGCACCACCAAGGAAGCCCTCCGTCACCTTTAATGACTGAACTGACCTCAATTAGTTAAAGTTTCAGTTTCACATTTGACTCAAAACTCTTTCCCAGCCCCACTCCATGACTCCATGAAAGGCAGACTTAAAGCTCCAGCTGCTAGGGGCAGGGAGAGAGCTCTGACACACTCACCCCCTTCCTGTGATTGCTTCTCTGGTGTGAGTTTCAGGGAGGAGGGAGAAAGGAAACAACAGGTTTCTCATGTGACTGCCCATGGTGGGTTGGGGCAGGCCTCTTCCTGTGGATCATAACCACTCTTCCCCTGCACAAGCAAACACATAGCAGTTGCTGTGTTTTCAGTGTCCAACACCAGGGGTGATGCTTCAAACATTTAACAACCACAATAGCACAAGCACCAACCCATCAGAACAGTTGCAGGCCAGTTGCCGGTCCTGAAAGCTCCCTGATGTGTCAGGCCAGAGGCAGAGGAGCAGGGGTGGTTCCACTTGGTGGTTCAGGAATCCAGGGAGTCCTGGTGGTGGGAGCAGGGTGGCAGGTGGCACTTGGGGAAGTGGCTATTTACCAACTGATGTAGAAATGTTTCGATATTTTAATGATTGGTATGTCGTTCTGGCATCGAGAAATGGGATATTTCCTGCCATATCAGTAAACAAAGGATGTCACAGTCATCGGCGATTGCAGCCCTCCAACAGGAGCTGGTGAGCCCTGAGGAAACTCAGGAAGGAAAGAATACCTGCCATCTAGCAGCCATCAGACCCTGAGGAAACTCTGGATGTGAAAACACAGGATACCGGCCCCAGATAGCTGAGGTACATATCAAAGGAATGATTTCAGTGAGCTCAGACTCTTGCATCTTCTCATACATAGAAAAGTGCTAAATTCCTTAGCTTGGGATATCTGGTTCTCTTTAATTAACACTAATCTTTTTTTTTTTTTTGCTTTTTTACTTAATATATCCTGGTTATCTTTTCTTAATTTTTTTTTATTGTGGTAAAAGTCACATAATATAAAACATACTATTTCAACCATATTTAACTGTACAGTTCGGTGGCATTAAGTACATTCTCACTGTTGTGCAACTCTGACGATCATCCATCTCCCGAATTTTTCACCTTCCTAAACTGAAACTCTGTCCCCATTAAACACTAACCCCCTTTCCCACTCCCCACCCCCCCCAACCCCCGGCCCCTGGCATCTCCCAATATACTTTCTGACTCTATGAATTTGACTATTCTAGTTACCTCGTATAAATGGAATCAAACAGTATTTGTCTGCTCCCAATGTATATTGAAATGCATTTTTAAGGTTAACTCAATATATGTCCTGAAAACAGATTGTACCTTCTTTTTTTTCCCCCTGTGCTATACAGTAGGCCCTCACCAGCCATCTGCTTCATACATAGTAGTGTACATACGTCAATGTCAATCTCCCAATCCATCCCACCCATCCCCTCCCCCTTGGTGTCCATACATTTGTTGTCTACATCTGTGTCTCTATTTCTGTTTTGCAAATAGGTTCATCTGTACCATTTTTCTAAATTCCACATATGTGTTAATATATGATATTTGTTTTACTATTTATGACTTACTTCACTCTGTATGACAGTCTCTAGGTCCATCCACGTCTCTGCAAATGGCACAGTTTTGTCGCTTTTTATGGCTGAGTAATATTCCATTGTATATATGTACCACATCTTCTTTATCCATTCCTCTGTTGATGGACATTTAGGTTGCTTCCATGTCCTGGCTATTGTAAATAGTGCTGCAATGAACATTGGGGTGAATGTATCTTTTGGAATTATGGTTTTCTCTGGGTATATGCCCAGGAGTGGGATTGCTGGGTCATATGGTAGTACTATTTTTAGTTTTTTAAGGAACCTCCATACTGTTCTCCATAGTGGTTATATCAATTTACATACCCACCAATAGTGTAAGAGGGTTCCCTTTTCTCCACACCCTCTCCAGCATTTATTGTTTGTAGATTTTTTTGATGTAGGCCGTTCTGACCTGTATGAGGTGGTACCTCATTTTAGTTTTGGTTTGCATTTCTCTAACGATTAGTGATGTTGAGCATCTTTTCATGTGCCTCTTGGTCATCTGTATGTCTTCTTTAGAGAAAAGTCTATTTAGGTCTTCCACCCATTTTTTGACTGGGTTATTTGTTTTTTGATATTGAGCTGCATGAGCTGTTTGTATATTTTGGAGATTAATCCCTTCTCAGTTGCTTCGTTTGAAAATATTTTCTCCCATTCTGAGGGTTGTCTTTTCGTCTTGTTTATGGTTTCCTTTCCTGTGCAAAAGCTTTTAAGTTTCATTAGGTCCCATTTGTTTATTTTTGTTCTTATTTCCATTTCTCTAGGAGGTGGGTCAAAAAGGATCTTGCTGTGATTTATGGCATAGAGTGTTCTGCCTATGTTTTCCTCTAAGAGTTTCATAGTGTCCAGCCTTTCATTTAGGTCTTTAATCCATTTTGAGTTTATTTTTGTGTATGGTGTTAGGGAGTGTTCTAATTTCATTCTTTTACATGTAGCTGTCCAGTTTTCCAGCACCACTTATTGAAGAGACTGTCTTTTGTCCATTGTATATTTTTGCCTCCTTTGTCATAGATGAGGTGACCATAGGTGCGTGGGTTTATCTCTGGGTTTTCTATCCTGTTCCATTGATCTATATTTCTGCTTTTGTGCCAGTACCATACTGTCTTGATTCCTGTAGCTTTGTAGTATAGTCTGAAGTCAGGGAGTCTGATTCCTCCAGCTCCATTTTTCTTTCTCAAGATTGCTTTGGCTATTCAGGGTCTTTCGTGTTTCCATACAAATTGTAACATTTTTTGTTTTAATTCTGTGAAAAATGCCACTGGTAATTTGATAGAGGTTGCATTGAATCTGTTGATTGCTTTGGGAAGTATAGTCATTTTCAAATACTGATTCTTCAAATCCGAGAACAGGGCATATCGCTCCATCTGTTTGTGTTGTCTTTGATTTCTTTCATTAGTATCTTACAGTTTTCTGAGTAGAGGTCTTTTGCCTCCTTAGGTAGGTTTACTCCTAGGTATTTTATTCTTTTTATGACAATGGTAAATGAGATTGTTTCCTTAATTTCTCCTTCTGATCTTCTGTTGCTAGTGTATAGGAATGCAAGAGATTTCTGTGCATTAGTTTTGTATCCTGCAACTTTACCAAATCAATTGATTAGCACCAGTAGTTTTCTGGTGGCATCTTTAGGATTTTCTATGTATAGTGTCATGTCATCTGCAAACAGTGACAGTTTTACTTCTTCTTTTCCAATTTGGATTCCTTTTGTTTCTTTTTCTTCTCTGATCGCTACGGCTAGGACTTCCAAAACTATGTTGAATAATTGTGGTGAGAGTGGACGTCCTTGTCTTGTTCCTGATCTTAGAGGAAATGCTTTCAATTTTTCACCATTGAGAATGATTTTGCTCTGGATTTGTCATATATGGCCTTTATTATGTTGAGGTAGTTTCACTCTATGCCCACTTTCTGGAGAGTTTTTTTTTATCATAAATGGGTGTTGAATTTTGTAAAAAGCTTTTTCTGCATCTCTTGAGATGATCATACAGTTTTTATTCTTCAATTTGTTAATATGGTGTATCACATTGATTGATTTGCATATATTGAAGAATCTTGCATCCCTGGGATAAATCTCACTTGACCATGGTATATGATCCTTTTAATGTGTTGTTGGATTCTATTTGCTAGTATTTTGTTGAAGATTTTTGCGTCTATGTTCATCAGTGATATTGGTCTGTAATTTTCTTTTTTTTGTGATATCTTTGTCTGGTTTTGGTATCAGGGTGGTGATGGCCTCGTAGAATGAGCTTGGGAGTGTTCCTTCCTCTGCAATGTTTGGCAAGAATTTGAGAAGGATGCGTGTTAGCTCTTCTCTAAATGTTTGATAGAATTCACCTGTGAAGCCATCTGGTCCTGGACTTCTGTTTGTTGGAAGATTTTTTATTACAGTTTCAATTTCATTACTTGTGATTGGTCTGTTCATATTTTCTGTTTCTTCCTGGTTCAGTCTTGGAAGGTTGTACCTTTCTAAGAATTTGTCCATTTCTTCCAGGTTATCCATTTCATTGGCATGTAGTTGCTTGTAGTAGTCTCTTATAATCCTTTGTATTTCTGTGGTGTCAGTTGTAATTTCTTCTTTTTTACTTCTAATTTTATTTGTTTGAGTTCTGTCCCTCTTTTTCTTGATCAGTCTGGCTAAAGGTTTATCAATTTCTTTTATCTTCTCAAAGAACCAGCTTTTAGTTTCATTGATCTTTGCTGTTGTTTTCTTTGTTTCTATTTCATTTATTTCTGCTCTGATTTTTATGATTTCTTTCCTTCTACTAACTTTGGGTTTTGTTTGTTCTTCTTTCTTTAGTTGCTTTAGGTGTAAGGTTAGGTTGTTTATTTGAGATTTTTCTTGTTTCTTGAGGTAGGATTGTACTGCTATAATCTTCCCTCTTAGAGCCGCTTTTGCTGCATCCCATAGGTTTTGGGTTGTCGTGTTTTCGTTGTCATTTGTTTCTAGGTATTTTTTGATTTCCTCTTTGATTTCTTCAGTGACTTCTTGGTTATTTAGTAGTATACTGTTTAGCCTCCATGTGTTTGTGTTTTTACCATTTGTTTCCCTGTAATTGATTTCTAATTTCATAGCATTGTGGTCAGAAAAGATGTTTGACATGATTTCAATTTTCTTAAATTTGCCGAGGCTTGATTTGTGACCCAAGATGTGATCTGTCCTGGAGAATGTTCCATGTGCACTTTAGAAGAAAGTGTTTTCTGCTGTTTTTGGATGGAATGTCCTATAAATATCAGTTAAGCCTATCCAGTCTAATGTGTCATTTGAAGCTTGTGTTTCCTTATTAATTTTATGTCTGGATGGTCTGTCCATTGGTGTAAGTGGGGTGTTAAAGTCCCCCACTATTATTGTGTTACTGTCGATTTCCCCTTTTATGGCTGTTAGCATTTGCCTTATGTATTGAGGTGCTCCTATGTTGGGTGCATAAATATTTATAATTGTTATATCTTCTTCTTGGATTGATCCCTTGATGATTATGTAGTGTCCTTCCTTATCTGTTGTAAGAGTCTTTATTTAAAGTCTATTTTGTCTGATGAGTATTGCTACTCCAGCTTTCTTTTGATTTCCATTTGCATGGAATATCTTTTTCCACCCCCTCACTTTCAGTCTGTATGTGTCCCTAGGTCTGAAGTGGATCACTTGTAGACAGCATATATACAGGTCTTGTTTTTGTATCCATTCGACTTGTCTGTGTCTTTTGGTTGGAGCATTTAATCCATCTACATTTAAGGTAATTATCGATATGTATGTCCCTATTACCATTTTCTTAATGGTTTTGGGTTTGTTTTTGTAGGTCTTTTTCTTCTCTTGTGTTTCCCACCCAAAGAAGTTCCTTTAGCATTTGTTGTAAAGGTGGTTTGGTGGTGCTGAATTCTCTTAACATTTGCTTGTCTGTAAAGCTTTAGATTTCTCCATCAAATCTGAATGATATTCTTGCTGGGTAGAGTAATCTTCATTGTAGGTTTTTCCCTTTCATCACTTTAAATATATCCTGCTGCTCTCTTCTGACCTGCTGAGTTTCTGCTGAAAAATTAGCTGATAATCTTATGGGGAGTCCCTTGTATGTTATTTGTTGCTTTCCCTTGCTGCTTTTAATATTTTTCCTTTGAATTTAATTTTTGTTAGTTTGATTAATATGTGTCTTGCCATGTTTCTCCTTGGCTTTTTCCTGTATGGGACTCTCTGTGCTTCCTGGACTTGGGTGGCTATTTCCTTTCCCATGTTAGGGAAGTTTTCGACTATAATCTCTTCAAATATTTTCTCAGACCCTTTATCTTTCTCTTCTTCTTCTGGGACCCCTATAATTTGAATGTTGATGTGTTTAATGTTGTCCCAGAGGTCTCTGAGACTGTCCTCATTTCTTTTCATTCTTTTTTCTTTATTCTGCTCTTCAGCAGTTATTTCTACCATTCTATCTTCCAGTTCACTTATTTGTTCTTCTGCCTCAGTAATTCTGGTATTGAGTCCTTCTAGTGTATTTTTCATTTCAGTTATTGTGTTGTTCATCACTGTTTGTTTGTTCTTTAGTTCTTCTAGGTCCTTGTTAAACATTATTGTATTTTCTCCATCCGTGCCTCCATTCTATTTCCGAGATCTTGGATCATCTTTACTATCATTACTCTGAATCTTTTTCAGGTAGATTGCCTATTTCCTCTCCATTTATTTGGTCCTGTAGGTTTTTACCTTTCTCCTTTGTCTGTAACATATTTCTCTGTCATCTCTTTTTTGTTGATGGGTGGGGCTGTGTTTTTGTCTTGCTGGTTGTTTGGTCTGAGGTGTCCAGCCCTGGAGTTTGCAGGCAGTTGGGTGGAGCCAGGTCTTGGTGCCAAGATGAGGACCTCTGGGAGAGCTCACACCTATTAACATTCCCTGGGGCCTGAAGTACTCTGTTATTCCAGCAGCTTGGACTCAGCACTCCCACCACAGGGGCTCAGGCCCAACCCCTGGCCTGGGAACCAAGACCCCGCAAGCTATGCAGCGGGGAGAAAAAAACTGAAAAGAACAAAACAGACAACAACAAAAAAGAGCATAACAATAACAAAGCATAAAAAATAAAATAAAATTAGAAAAGTAAAATTGAAACAACAAAACACAACAGCAAAAAAACATTAGAAAAAAATTGGAAAAGTATTAAAATAAATTAAAAATTAAAATTCCCTGGTGCCTTTGCTATTAGTGTCCTTGCCGCCATGGTGAGTTACATCCAACCCCTGCCTCCCCAGGAGGGCCTCCAAGACCTCTAGGTAGGTCTCTGAACCTGCTGTGTCAGCACCACCTCTGCGTGTGTTCCTTTCACCAGTGTATGCCCCTGAAGCTGACCTGGAGCGCATGTGCCTGCACAGGCTGGCTGGGCCGCTGGCTTCCATGGGTGTGTCTGCAGAGGCCGGCACAGCTGGAGGAGGCTTTGGAGGCGGGTGGTGCTCGGCCCGCCTGGACCCACGTGGCCCATGGAGGCTATGGGGGGGTAGCAGTGCTCAGGTCCACTGGGACCCACACGGCCAGAGGAGGCCTTGGCAGGGGTGGGGCTCAGGCCTGGGACCCGTGCAGCCAGAGGAGGCTTTGGCGGCGGTGGGCAAAAATAATCTTTTGATGTTCCCTACTCCTGCCCTTTGTTGCAAAACTCCAATATATCCTAGCTCCCCCCTCACCTCCTCGGAGCAGTTCCATCATGGCTACTTGAGATGCTGCCTCCTGGGTTTAAAGTCCTAAAAATTCCCACTGAATTTTTAGCACAAGTTCATGTGCCCGCTGCACAGTGAAGCCAAACAAACTGAAACATCGGAGTTTGGAGCAGAGAAAGGTTCATTGCAGGGCCATGCAAGGAGACAGGTGTCTCATTCCCTAAAAAGCCCCGAGCTCCCGGAAGGGTTTTGGCAAAGCACTTTTAAAAGCAGGTGAGGGGGCTTCCCTGGTGGCGCAGCGGTTGAGAGTCCGCCTGCCGATGCAGGGGATGCGGATTCATCTGGGAGGATGCCAAGTGCCGCGGAGCGGCTGGCCCCGTGAGCCATGGCCGCTGAGCCTGTGCATCCGGAGCCTGTGCTCTGCAACAGGAGAGGCCACAGCGGTGAGAGGCCCGTGTACCGCAAAAAAAAGCAGGTGAGGGGGGCTTCCCTGGTGGCTCAGTGGTTAAGAATCCGCCTGCCAATGCAGGGAACATGGGTTCGATCCCTGGTCTGGGAAGATCCCACATGCCGCGGAGCAACTAAGCCCGTGTGCTACAACTACCAAGCCTGCACTCTAGAGCCCAAGAGCCACAACTACTGAAGCCCGCATGCCTAGAGCCTGTGCTCCACCACAAGAGAAGCCACCGCAATGAGAAGTCCGCGCACCGCAACAAAGAATAACCCCCGCTCGCCGCAGCAAGAGAAAAGCCTGTGCGCAGCAACAAAGACCCAACGCAGCCAAAAAAAAAAAAAGCCAGGTGAGGGAGATGGGTCAAAGGGTAAGTGATCAGCTCATGCACAGTTCTCTGATTGGCTGATGGTGAGATAACAGGGTGGTGTCACAGGGGTTAACATTATCAGTCCTTAGGCTCCAGGAGGCCTGGGCCCATGTGCTCATGGTCATCAAGTAGTTAACATCTTCCATTTGGTGGGGGTTTTTCACATTTGTAAAACAACTCAGGAAATGTGCATCAAATACTGTTATCTAGCTACTTCAGAGAGGAGCTAAAGCAGAGGATATGGGGGAAGGCCTGTCCCAGGAAGGACCCATAGGGTCCTGCTCCGTTACAGAATAAAAGATAACTCTCAACTTTTAGACTGTGAATAATTTTTTAGTTGACAGCGTGTTCTGGTTGAATTTCAGTCTCGCCACCGCTAATCCAATTCATGGTCTGTAGACTCAAGAGCCAGCAGTGAGCTCCCTACAGGCTCTGCTGGTGAGAGATTTGATCCTAAACCATTCTCTCAGATATGGATGGGCTCTTGAAACATAGTCACATTTGTCTGCTGACTCCCAGCTGGCAGCACGTGGGGTTCCTCTGCAATGGTCCCAGCAAGCCTGCAGCTCCCAATCTTATGTAGTCTCTTTATCTCCAACTTCAAGTTCGGCAGCTGGTGCTGTCCGATCTAATAAGCACGACCTATATGTGATTATTTAAATTAAAATTGATTAAAGTTAAATAAAAATTTTAAATTCTGTTTCTTCATTCACACTAGCCACACTTCAAGTGCTAGTCACGAGTGGCTAATAGCTACCATATCGGATAAGCGATAAGCATGGAGGTAGAACTTTCCCATTGTCGCGAAAAGTTCAGTGGATCAGTGCTGGACTGTGAGATCTGTCTTCCGTAACTCTCAGGAACTGACCACTCCAGGGCACGCTCTTTTCTCTCTCCAATTGGCACTGTCACTACATCATCTCTCCCCGATACCTTTTCCGACATCCTCCTACCCTTGCCGTTGCAGCACTGAGGCAGATGATATTATGGGTCAGCTGAGAGAGAACTGACAAATGAGTCAATTCCCCTTCCTGAGTGTGATATTGTGAATTATAATAAGAAATACATATTTGGTCTTCGTTGACAGCACAGTTTCTAAAACGCTTGGAATTTCCTAAATGGGTAGAGAATGGTGTCTTTTGTCATGTTAATGAGGTGACTTCTGGCATGCCCTCGGGTCACCTAAGGATGGGGCTGGTTGCCAGGGGAACCAACCCTTTGGTTGTAGGGTTGGAACTTTCTTTCCCATCCCTTGACCTCCTGGGAGGGGAGAAGGGCTGTGAGGCAGGAGGTAGATGGGCCCCCCAAGGAAAGCAGCTGGAGATTCGTTCCCTGTGGATGGATACTCCAAGAGGAGAATGGCAGGACAGTTGAGAGAGGAGGCTGGGCCCTGCCCAGATAAAAGATAAGAGACCACGTATTTCTCATTCCGGAAAATCAAGGAGACCTCCCTGACTACACATGCGCAGAAAGGCTCCCTGGAGGTCAAAAGGGGAGGGGGTGCCACCTCATAGTAAATGATGTCAACTACCCATAGTCCTCTTCGGTGGAATCCATCTTGGCTGAGAGATGCATGCACACACATAGGAGGATCCTGAGATATACCAAATACGGACTCTGAACCAGGCAAATCAAAATGATTGGCCAAAGGAAACCTGGAAGAAATGCCCCATATAAGTGATTTAAACTACCACGAGGGCGCGACTTTCTCTCTCTCTGAGTCCACCTGTGTGCCCATCCACGTAACTGTACTCTTTTTCCTCCTAATAATTACTTGTTTCACTACTTTCCACCTTTGTGGGAATTCTTTTCTGCAAAGCTGAAGGGCCAGGGCCTTGTCACTGACCACTGGTCAGTGGCTAGGATCTGGTGCTCTGACTGACGAGACCCGACCTCAATCTCTGGCCAGGAACTGAAACCCTGCTTCAAGTCGCTGCAGGGCGAGGCCACCCGAGATCAGCTGGAGGCTGAACTGATCACCAGTTACATAGTCAATCATGCCTATGTAAGGAAGCCTCCATAAAAACCCCAAAATGGAGGGTTTGGAGAGCTTCCAGGTTGGTGAACACTTGGAGGTGCTGGGAGAGTGATGCTCCTGGAAAGGACACAGAAGTTCTGCGCCCTTCCCACATACCTTGCCCCATGCATCTCTTCGTCTGGCTGTTCATCTGTATCCTTTATCATATCCTTTAATGAAGTGGTGAACGTAAGTATTTCCCTGAGTTCTGCATGTGGCTCTAGCAAATTAATCAACCCCAAGGAGGGGGTCATGGAACCCCATGATTTGTAGCCAAGTGGGATAGAAATTTTGGGTGACGTGGGGACCTACTACTTGTGATTGGCATCTGAATGGGAGGTTCAGATTGGAGCAGGGCTTTGTAAGACTGAGCCCTTAACCGTGGGATCTTACAGGCTCTATCTCCAGGTAGATAGCATCAGAATTGAGTTAAATTTTAAGGCACCCAGCTTGTGTCCCAGAGAATTGTTTTGGTGTGGGGACCAGAAGGGTCAAAAGTGAAGTGTTCTGTGTGAGTGTGGTAGTGATGTGAGAGTAAAGGAGACACACAGGAAAGAAAGACACAGGATGCAGAAAACAGGTTTTTCCTTTATATTGAGGATACCCCAAAACTTCATGAGCTAATTTCTGGGATCCCCCTCCAAGAGCTATCAGGAAGGGAACCAGATGAATACACTCACAAGGAATGAGGGGCGAGGACAGTCTGTCTCCCTTTACAATCATAATCTCCTCCGGTTTCCGTCCTCTTTGTAGAAATCTATTGGGAGGGTAGAGAGATTCTTGGGCTAGTTTTGAAGTTGAGCATCTCTCAGTAAACACTGGAAGAAGGTGGCTGAAACTGCAGTCCTCAGTACTCTGAATTTATAATACCAGCCACTTATCTGCTTGCTCTAACTCTGTTCTCTTCCTACTCTGCCCTCCTCTGTATAGCCTGGAGCTGGAAGCCTGTAATCTACATTTCTTAGACTCCTTTTTCAGCTGGCTTCCCCTTAGGTTTTGCCAATCAGAGGCACTGGTGGGAGTTTGGAAGACAGAAGGGAGAAGCCTTTTTTTTTCTTTCTCCAGCAGTTGTAAGAGCAGCAAAAACGATGAGTGGCTGCAGGCTCCTGGGTTCCTGCTCAAGCAGCACTCTTCCAGACGTGGTAGGTGGCTGGCACTCCAGCAGCCTTAGCAGCATGGTGCCCTTGAACTCTAAGTCTGGCAGTGTCAACAGCAGCAGCAAGTGACTTCAGCAAGGGTGTGAGCTCCTGGCTTCCTGCAGGGCAGCAGTGGTGGTGGTTCTAGTAGTGACAGCAGCAGGTGCACCAGCTGCCTTCGCAACGCAATGCACGTGGGCTCCGAAGAGCATCGTCTTCCTTTTCATCCCTCCAGCCCACTGGTGGTAATGGCGTCCCCTAATTAGACATCTCTGGGTAACCTCACTGTCTGTGTTTTGTTCCTAGAGCCCTTCTAACATTTTTGTGTCCAATCTCTTGTATTAAATACACTCTTGGAAATACTAGAATCACTTTTGTTTTCCCTCGTACATGAAAGGAAGCGATATGAGCCATTTCCAGCTTCCTCCATTCTCTTTGCCTTTTCACTGGCTGGAGACCTTAGGAAATGGTAGAATCACAATGTAGAAGGAGCCTCAGTCCCAAATTCCTATAAGGAGAGCCACTCACCAACCTGACACTGACCCTCGACTGTACATAAACAAGAAAACATTTCTATTGCGTCTGAGTTATGGTATGGTTGGATCTATTTGTTAGAGCAGCTTAGCCTCTGCCCCAACAAATATAGCACCTTAACTGTGGTTGACATATTTATGTGAAAATAGTGCTTACTTGTGCCAGGCAGTCTGCCAAGCAATTTATCCTCCTTGAATGCCTCACATAACAAGTCATTCTTCTTCTTATGCCCGAGCCACACGAGGAAAAAGAATTGCAGAGAAGTTAAGTAACTTGTCCAAGGGCTGCCTAACTTGAAAGTCAATGCACTTGAAAGTCTATATAGAGAGCTACTTAGTATACATATATATGTGTGTGTATCCATATCTATATCATCTATTTATTTCCCTCATTAGGTTTGTTCTCTGCTTGCCTCCACTTTCTACCCTCTCTGTGCTGCCCCGGGAGACTGACTTGTGAACTTGCATAACTGGGCTACTTTGCCCTCTGGCTTCTTGTTGTGTTTGGCCAATGGAAGACATGAGTATGAGAATGGCACATGGGAAGAGAAGGGGGTCAGTGTATTTATTCCACCCACCCTCAGTCTCTCTGTACCAGGCCAGGTGTTGGCAGTGACTCTGTTCCTTTACCAAAGGCTATGGATCCCACTGGAACACTCTCCTAAAGTAACAGCTCTGTTCCCTTTCTCGTCGTGTGAGGCCTAGAAATAGTCATGACTCTCCACTGGCGCTAGCCCCAGGATGCTTGACAATACCTAGCTGATATCTCAACCCTGCCCATATCTGTGTAAATAGTTCCCCCATTGACCTGTCTTAGTTATCTCTTTGAGTACCATCTGTTTCCTGTCAGTACTCCGATAGTATAACTTGTACGTGTTTTTATAATTTAGGAACTTCTGTTGTCCTTGGTAGGAACACCTTCCTTCCCTACTCTGGATACACATCCTTTGGGAAGAGTTGACCTTACCTCCCAGTTCTAGGGGTAGACAAGTGACTCAGCCCTAGCCAATGAAAGCACTGCATCCCCCCGTTTTCAGCAATTGATTCTGAACTTAGCCTGTCCCAAATCAGGCCAATGAGAACCAGCCCAGGATGTTGACTAGATGCCCTGGGGAAGAGAAACTCTCTTCTTTTCTGTGGGACTCCACCTGAAAGGATGTTGGCTAGAGATGATGGCAGATATCTTGCCTTTATATGGAACCCAAGAACAAAATTGACATTGACACAAGTGAGTAAAGCCAAGCCCTAGAAAGAGGTCAGATATTAATCACATTGTCTAAGCCCCTGAATCAAGCCACGCCTGAAGTCCACTCTACTCCTGGGGTTTTTCCCTTACTGGAGCCACTACATCCTTTTTTTGCTTAGCCCATTGTGGGCAGGATTTTCTGTCATTTGCAACCAAGAGTCATTACCGATAGAGAAATATGACAGACTCATATGAACTTTCTGCAAGCAAACAGAAGTCACCTCTAGATAGCTTAAGTTTAAAAAAAGAAAGAAAATAAATTTGGGGGGAGGGATGTGAAACGGCTCACAGAGACAAAGGAAAAGCAGAAGTAGGTCTTGGAAGAGATGTGTACCAAAGTGATCCCTGGGGATTCAGATAGCAGGAATGAACGTAGAGTGTCATCGGGGCACTTGCTCTGGAATAAACCAGAGCTAATTATCTATCACCTTTGAGTCACCTTACTCAAGATTCAGATTAGCTTGGGAGAGAGAGAGAGAGAGACTATTTAGCCTTACCTGAGTCTCATGCCCAACACTTGCCCATGGGAAGGCGGGACGCTGGGTTGATAGTCCCACCAAGACTGTATATAATGGGGGCTAATTCCCCAAAGCAAAATCGGTTCTAAGTGCTTTGCATATATTAACTCATTTTAATTCTTAGAGTAGCACTTTGAAATAGGTACTCTTATTACTATCCCTATTTTACAGATGAGGAAATTGAGACATAGAGAGATAAAGTAAACTGCCTGTGGTCATACAGCTGGAAAGTGATAGAGCTGGGATGCAAACCCAGGCAGCCTGGCCCCAGGGTCTATACATTTAACCCACTACACTATAGGGCTTCTCCAGCAGAAAGTGAGTGAGGGCAGGGCCAGCCAAAACACAAGGTCCCCTGCAGGTAATGTTCAAGGGAGAGAGTATGGGGAACTTCTACCCTCTCTATTATTCTTTTAGCTACTATGCATTAACAGAAAAAAAAAAAAGATTTCTATTTTGGAAATTAAAAAAAAAAAAAATCCTGCTTAGCCAATAGAGAAAGGGAGAGAGCCCAAAGCTGGTGATCTTACTCTCTCCCAGCCACTAAGAAGACTATGAAATATCTAGAAACAAGGTGAATTCCAGCTATCACCAGGCTGCACTTGCCAAGGCTGAGGAAACCCAGGGAGCCAGGAAGGCATTATCCATCATAAAGGTACAGTTTGGGACCAACAACGGGAGGAATGCTAGCATTTTTGTGAAGCAAATTGAAGTGGCCACAGCCTGCAAACTTTTGCCCTCACTGAAACCCTGATGGGCTCAGTGTCATCTGTGCCTCATTTTTGGGGTCTCCCACACAGACACACCGTTCCTTCTTCCTTGCATCCTGCCCCACCCTCCTTATTCTGCAGAGCCCACTCCCTCAACATACATAGTAGGTATTGCCAAGCCTGAGAACAGAGAGGCCACAACAAAGTTTCAGAACTTAAACCTCATTCCTCTGGCTTAGCCTTTAGCCGCAGAACAGTGGAAACAACAACTCTTGTTCTGGACACTCTCCTTTCCCAGGAACACAGGACAGTTTGTGGTTAAGACTGTGTGCTCTGGAGTCAGACCTAGGTTGGAATCCCAGTTCTGTCACTAGTGGGCTGTGTTACAATGGGCAAGTTGTCTAACATCTCTGAGCTGCCATCCACTGCCATGAAATAAAGTAATGATACCAGCACTGAAATTCAGTCCCTACATACCGGTACAGCTGGTTGTTAAAACATCAAAATATCTGCAAATTGATTGGTAAATAGCCATAGCCTTGGGTCCCTACCTCCCTAGCTTCTCTCCTGCCTGCTCCCCTTGATCCAGTAACTAAAGTGTTCACTCTTGGCAGAACAGAGTCCTTGATCTAGCACTAAGGCCAGCATCTGCTCTGATTGGTAACGCTTGTGCCTCCACAGAAATGACCCCTGGCAGAGGTCATTTCTGGGATGATGCAGATAAAGGACTGGGCAGAGTTGTTGCGGGAAGGGGGACCCCTTCCCAGGCCCGAGAGTGGGCTCTTGTCTCACACTCGGAAATGAACTGTCCGAGGAGACACACGTGCTGACACAGCAAGAGACTTTATAGAGAAGGGGCGCCCGGGCGGAGAGCGGGAGGGTAAGGGAACCCAGGAGGACTGCTCTGCCACGTGGCTCACAGTCTCAGGTTTTAGGGTGATGGGATTAGTTTCCAGGTTGTCTCTGGCCAATCATTCTGACTCAGGGTCCTTTCTGGTGGCACGCACAACCGCTCAGCCAAGATGGATTCCAGCGAGGAGTCTGGGAGGTTGGCAGGACATATGGACTGATCTCTCCTCTCTCCTTTTGACCTTTCCCATATTCTTCCGGTTGGTGGTGGCTTATTAGTTCCATGTTCCTTACCAGGATCTCCTGTCGTAAAATAAGCCATGCAAATTGTTACTGTCTTTGCCTGGCCAGGGCAGGCGGTTTCAGTCAGTGTTTCCCCTAACAAGGGTGTCTGGTACATAGTGAAGCAACTCAGTCAATGCCAGTTGCTATTGCTTTAAACATCGAACCTAAAGGGCAGAGGCAGGATCAAGATCAGGGTCTCAAGTATTATAAGCTGGTGAAGATGGGTTATGACTGGCAGTTCAGGAACAGTCACAGGGCCGGGGATGAGTCAAGGGCAAAGCTGTGTGGGTGGTCCTGCCTGAACTAAAGAGCCAGAGCGGGACCAATATATCCTGCTGGGCTTTGTCTTTTTAATGCCTTGGGGGATCAGAAAAGAGTATTCCAATCCAAGGCCCCTCCCATTGAGGACTTGAATGATCTTAAAGAGAGGCGGTATTGTGTACTGGCAACAAGTCTGGGCTCTGGAGCCAGACTGCTTGGGTTCAAATCCAAGCTCTGCAGCTTTACTAGCTATGTGAACTTGGGCTAGTCACTTAACTGTTCTGTGCCTCACTGTCCTCATCTGTTAAATGGGAGTGATAAAAGTACCTGCCTCGAAGAGTTCTTATGAGAAATAAATTAGACAATACATATACAGTGTTAGAAGAGCATTTGGCACAAAGTAAGCTACCTGTATGTTACCTCTTGTTAAGAAGCTCACAGGTGTAGTGGAGCAGTCAGATTCATGCCCACATAATTCTGTCCAGGGTGACAATCTTTCTTCACCCTCCTAGTTGAAACTCTTCCCCTGCTCTCCTGGGCCTCCTGTACCAGCTCCCACATTTTACAGACTGGGAGGCACAGAGAGAGAAGGGTCTTGCCCATGGCCACATGTGGGGTCATTGGCAAAGATGGGATTTTATTTTAGAGTTCCAGAGACCACTTCCAGCATCTCATGCTGCCTCTCCCCACTTCCTCATGCCTTAGATTATGGTATCTGTGAGCAGGGATGAGCTTTTGCCTGTCTCTGGGTCCCCAGGGCCAGGTGCTCAGAACGTGACAGAGTCAGGACTTTCAAACACCTGTCTCTCGTAAATCACCAAACAAAGGGGCCAGAGACGTGCCTGCTAATTGGTGCCCCAGGTATGCTCTCATCCTGCTAGGACCCCAGAGAGAAGACATAGCCTGCAGCTGGGAGGATGGACAGCAAAACAGTTTTCACGGGGAACGGGACGATTTTTAAAAAAAAAGAGAGAACTCCAGTGGCTCCTCCCCATTGAGCCTGGCCCTGAAGTTTCTGGGATCAGCCAGAGAAACCTAGCCTCCCCTCTTGGCAAGCTGGTCCGCATGCTCTGTTGCGCAGCCCACCTCAACACTCACTCAATTGGCAGAAGCCCCGCCTCCACCCACCCTCCCAAGCTCTTCAACATCCGGGCTCAGATTCAACCAATCCCCAGATGCCCCGCCCTACTTTTGTCAGATGGCTAGAAGTGCCTCCCCCGCACGTGGCCCAACCCGAGGCTCTCTGCTCCCCTTTCGCCCCCAGTTTGGAGTAAAAGGATTCCTTCTCATTGCCTTGGGTCAGGAGCTCTCAGCTGCCACTGCAGCTGGGGCTGCCGGGCCCGGCTTTGGGGAGACCCCCAAGTGCAGGGAGGAGGTGTTCCCAGGGCCCTGAAACCTTCCAGACCCACTCAGTGTAAACTGCCTCTGGCTTGTGTCAACATCAGAGGCCGGAGACTGGCGGCTGGGGACAGGCTTCGTCTACGGGACGGGAAGACGGGAGGGTGGGGAATGGAGGGGTTCATGAGGTAGGCAGATCCTTCCGGGGGAGTTTCCGGGAGGCCTCTGGGACTCCGTGAGAAATAAGGAAGGGACGGATCGGAATTAGAGGCTGTGGGGGGCCCACGGCTAGCATGGGGCTAGGTAGAGGCTGGGTACTTTGCCATCCTCGCCCACCCGCCATGGCTTGAGCGGAGTGGATGTGTTGGGGGAGGGGATGATGCGAAGGCGTGGGCTGCTGACCACCTCATCTCTTCCCTCCCCAACTCAGCTCCTCGTTGCCCTCCTCCGATTTTGGGTGGGATATGGGGTGGGGGGGGACACATCTTGTGACTCATCCTCTTTTCCATCCCCACCCCCGCTGGGGCCCAAGAAGGAAAGGCTTAGAGACTCAGCTTTGGCTCTTCCGTTTCCATAGCAACCATGCGGTTGTTTTTGCGAATCCAATTCAATCGTGGACACTTTTAACCTCAGACGATGGCCCGGGGTCTGAGCCTCAGGACGGGGTACAGATGGGGGCACAGCTCTCCGCTCTTTCCTCGCTACTCTGGGAAGCTCAGGGCGGGCGGGCGGAGCGCTCTCCTGCAGCCGGGCCTCGCTGGGCACCAGGTCCCCACCTGAAACCCCGCCTGCCACTCCGCCTCAGCCGACCCAATCAACGCCCAATCTGACCGGGATGAGGCGGGGCTTATGCAAATCGTGTCGCCTCTGAGAGACACATAGTGATACAAGAGCTGGGAGGCGACTCGGGCGCGGACCTTGGGGAACCTGGCCGTCGGCCCGCGAGCCAGTGTCAGTCTCCGCGGCCCGCCGAGGCTCAGAGTCATCCAGCGACCCGGCGAACGGCCTCAGGTAACGTGGGCAGGGCCGGGTGGAGGCCCTTGTCCCTTCCCCCTCCACTCTTCATTCCCATTCCCTCGTCTCCTGCCCCCTGTGATTCATCTCCCTGACCCCTGGTTCCAGCATAGGCGGCAGCATGTGGAGGGCTCGCCCCTGGCCAGGGGACCCCCCACTCCAGTCCACGCCCCACAGGTCCCAGGGAAGGAGGCAGAGCTGCCTCCTTACCCCCCGAGCAACCACTGCTCTGGCCCCCAATACACAGTCACACGCACACACACACGTGGGTGTGGTGTTGCCGGTGCTAGAGAGGAACCCATCACCCTCCCTCCTTTGCAGGTGGGTAGTCCGCTCACCCCCATGGCAACCTCCCACCTCCACAGATAGCCCCTACCCACACCCTACCCGGCCCCACCGGCAGCTCACTGCAGTTCACATCGCAATGTCCCTGCCCCAAAAGACAGCCTCCACCTCCAAAGAGAGCCCACTCCCACTTCACACTGTCCCCTCAGACTGTCCCCACCTCCACCCCTCAAGGTGACAGAGCTCACAGCATACCTGGGGGTGGGAAGAGGCTCACCACCCAGTTCTCCTCCTTGTGACCCTCTCTCAACAGGCCCCCCTGCCCATGGTCTCAGTGCAAGGCAGAGGCCCCATGTTTGGCCTCTTTCACCTGGCTTCAAGATAAATCAGGGACACCATTCCCCAGCAGACCATCCATACCTGTCAGTCACCACTGCCAAGGTCCCAGCCTCCTCCGTTCCCCTGACTTCTCACGGCCAAAGCACCAAGTTTTCTCATTCCACCTCTCAAATATCTTTCTAATTCGTACCCTCTCTGGCCTTCTTGCTCCCAACCACTCCCTCTCTCCTATCTTCCTGTGTCTCAGTAGGGATCGTGCCAAAGCTCCGTGTGGACTGTATTGCTCCTTCCCTAAGGCAGCCTGAACCTGGAGGGCAGAAGAGCTGGGTTCAAATCTTGCCTTTGCCTCAGTTTCTGTTTGACTTTGGCCAAGTCATTTCCCTCTCTGATCCTTCGTGAGATGGGGAACAGGGGCAGGGTGGGCAGGACAGAGAGTGGACTTGATGAGATGATATTGGACAGCCTTCCAACACTGATGCACTCTGGTTCTGTGGTTGATTATGAGAGAACAGGACCCTTTCTCTCTTACCCTGAACCATTAGGACATTTCAGAGAGGAGGCTTTAGTCTTCACCAAAAGGACATTGCTTCTTACCCAGGCCTGGGTATGGGCCAACCCCTTCCCACATACTCTCCAGGCCCAGGCTTCTCCTCAGCAGTTCGGAGTCCCTCCTAGACCATCAGCCCGCATGGCATGGGCAGCTCCAAGGTGGAGGTGCTCAACAGGGCCCGCCTTTTGTTTATCATTCCCTGTGTCTCACTAATAAGGAGAGGGAGAAGACCTGGCTTTTGCTGCCATGGCCACTGCTTGGAGAAGAGCAAAGGGAGGAGAGGAAAGAGAAAAATCTCCTGACCAGGGAGCTGTTGTCACCATGGCAACAGTCTCAGCACCAGCTCCTCTGAAGCTGGGTGAGGGTGTGGGATTATTGCCTCCCTCAGCCCCTCCCACCCTCCCTGCCATCTCCGCATTTGGAGCCCACAACCCTGAGTCCTGCCCTCTGAAAGAAGCCTCTGAGCCCAGAAGGGCAGTGGCTTTGTGTATGGGGCAGTGCCAGCTCCTTCACAGCTGGAGGGCAGCTCTCAAGAGGAGCCTGCCCACATGCAGCCAGGCCACAGCTCCAACAGAACATGCCCCCAGTGGGTTCTGGCCTTCGCCTTTCTGCTGATAGGCTCTACTTGACTTTGGGTGAACTCTTCCTTTCCTAGGGTCTGGGTTCCATTGTCTCTAAGTGGGAGCAATGGCAGGAGAACACAGATAAACAAAACAGCCTGACGCCATTCCAAGGAGAAAGAAGGGGGTTCTGCCCCTTGCATATAATCCACAAAGGGACATTCACTGAACATCTGTGTTCCAGATGTGGCCTTTAGGTCTCTGCAGAGCAGTTCTGTGTTGCCACAGAGGGCAGAGTGGCAGCCTGTGTGGGGCAGCTACAAGAGGGCAAGTAGGAACAAGGGGAGAAGTACTTTCCTCACTGTCCAAGCTGCTCCCAAACAGACTGGGTTATATCGGGAGGGAATAAGCTCTTTGCCATGGAGCAAAAGTCCTGGAGAACTTTTTCTGGCTCAGACAAGAGTGTAACGCAAAAGTCTCTCCCAAGTCAGGCTCCATTGTGGAATTCTAGAGCAGCAGGTGAGGGTCAGAGAGCTCTGAAGTCTACGCACCTGTGGGGCTCAACTCCATGGGCTCACAGGTTCTCCTCATGCCCAGAATGCCAAGTCCATGCTGCTGACTGTCAACTCTCCAGGCTGGGAGAGGCTGATCATAAGGAAGTGGGCTTCAGTCAGGCCTGAAGGCTGATTATAGCTGCATCCGCCCCGAAGAGAAGAGAGGATATTAAGGAAGATGGAAACAGCTAAGCAATAGTTGAAGTAGGTTCTGGCTGTGAGAAGACTAACTTGAAAGTATGCAATTGTGAGGGGAGCAGTGGGAGGTGAGGCAAGACAGGTGGACACCTTGACACCAGATTCTAGCGGATTCTGGAGTTTCAGGAGCCCATGGGCATGGCCACCCCTAGCCTATATTGTACTTCTGGGCAAAACTAGAAAAGACATTCTCGTGGAACAGAGGAATTAGAAGGAAAAGCACCCCCTCCGAGGCAGTTGAGCCCACAGGATGGCTTGGCAAGCAGTGCCCCAGCTGGGTTTCAGCCCCCTTGGCTGTGCCCCTGGCCCTGACTATGTGGGGAGAGAGGACATGGTGAAGGTTCCAGGAACACTTCTAAAGAAGGAACAATAGGACTTGGTAGCAAGTTGAACCTAGGGAAAAGGGAGACGGGAAACTAAGGGTAGCTATGATCACATTTCCCCACCGGGATGAGGGACGGAAGGAAGGAAGGGCAATGGAGAGAGAAGGACCATCACGGGTTGAGGGTGAGTCTGGTTGTAGATGTGCTGAGTCAGAGGCGCTGGTGCGCCACCCCAAAGGGTCGATATTTCTTGGGTATCAGATACTGTGGCCTGGAGCCCCCAAGATGGTCCCACTGAGGTCAAGGGGGAGATCAGAGCTATGGTTTTCCTGGAAGGCAGGTAGGAGTCTGTACTAGACAAGAGTAGCCATGATTTGGAGAGGGTGGTCCAGGCAGGTGGCATGGATTCAGCCTGGGTGTAACTCAGCCAGTTTTCTCCTCTCTCTGGGTTCCAGTTTTCACTAAAATGAGGGGATGATCTTAAAGGGCATCACCAGCTTTGGCCTGCTGACCTAAGAGCACTAGAAGGAATGAAGAGAGATGAAGGAGGAGTCATAGTCCTTGGTGGGCCTGGGATCAAATGGGCACTGAGAACAGGTATGGCCCCAGGAGACAGAAAATGGTAGGAAGGCAGCGCAGGGAAGGAGGAGAAAAGGGGCAGGAAGTGAGAGTCACACAGATGCCATCTCACACACACACACACACACACACACACGTGTGCACTCTGGCAGATTTGCAGTCTCATACGCTGATGTGCTCCCACCCACTCCAAGCCCTTTACGCAAACACTCAGGCACATCCCACAGGAGCGGAGGGAGAGGCTCTGCCTTCCCCGTCAGATACTTCCACCCCTGGGTTCTTGAGCCCTTAGTGTGCTTTGGGCTGGAGGAGGGGGCAGCTGAGGATGGAGCCTGCCTCCTTCTGCCCATGCGTGTTCCACATGTACCCTTGACTCTGGCCCCAGGGCAGCCGTTTTGGACCCCACAGTTCTAGGTTCCTGAAGATGGCACACCTCCCCCCTCCCTGCCTTCTTCTGGGAGCATATAGGAGTCCTCATTCTCTGGGGTTGGTAAGTGGGAGAGGATGTTGCCACCCCTACTGCTCCTTGATCTGCCTCATGGCCCAGTAGAGGAATCTGAGGCCCAGAGCTATCCTGGAACTCACTGAGGTCACATAGCAAGGGAAGGGGCATGGACCTGACCCATCGCAGATCTAGTTACCTAGGGCGCTCCCAGCAGTAAGGATTAGAAGCCACGCTGGCAGGCACTGGGCTGTGGAAGTAGAATTCCTTCTGCCAGCCTGAGGGCTTCCTTTTCCAGAGTGTCTTCATGACAAGCTACCCTGCAGTCGGAGTCTGGCACCCCTCCAAAGAGACTCCAGGCAGGTCAAATTCACCTCCCAGGCCATGTCCTGGGAAACTGGGGCTCTAGTGGGACATTCCTGAATGTCCACTCAGCCTTCCGGGTCTGGTGGGGGCCTCACTCTAGCCAGGCTTCATGGGGAGGGCCTGTACCTCCCTCTGCAAAAAATTCCTTGGGCACAGGCTACTTGAGGGGCTTATGTTCCCACTGGGGACTGACTCTTCATTCTTCCCAAACCTGTTTCTCAGCAACACCACCTCTATCTATTCAGCCCCAAATCTGAGCATTGGCCGCAATTCCTCTGTCCCTCTCACCCCCGCATCCATTCAGTCCCCAAGTCCTGCTAAGGCCCCTCCTAACATCTCTCAGTCCATCCACATCCCTCCACCACCCTTACCCTAGTGTTATTGTCTCTCACCTGAACTCTGCAGCAGGACCACTCTGCTCTCCCTCCTTCCCGCACCCAGGTCATCTTGCCCACTGTAGCCAAAGGAAAAATCCTAAAACACATTCCTTCTCTCTGGGTCCCCGGCACCATATCGTAAGCAATCTGTAAGTGTTTGTGGAACGAATGTGGTCCTCTTAACACTTGCTTTAAAACCCCAGGAGCTTCTGTCCCCCACGGGTAAAGGCCAAACTCCTTGGCATGGATTGAAGGCCCTTTACAGTCAGCCATCTACCTCTTTGACCCAATTATGAGTTAGTGAAGGCTGGCTCATGTCGACTTTATCCCCATCACTGGCACAGGGCCTAGCACACAGTCAACCTCAATAAATGCTCAGGGAATTGGGCTTCCCTGGTGGCGCAGTGGTTGAGAGTCCGCCTGCCGATGCAGGGGACATGGGTTCTTACCCCGGTCGGGGAAGATCCCACATGCCGCCGAGCGGCTGGGCCCGTGAGCCATGGCCGCTGAGCCTGCGCGTCAGGAGCCTGTGCTCTGCAACGGGAGAGGCCACAGCAGTGAGAGGCCCGCGTACCGCAAAAAAAAAAATGCTCAGGGAATGAATGAACGAATGAAAAGGAGAATGCAATCAGCGTCATCAGTGCTACCAGCTAGGACTTCTATTTGTACAGAGGAAGGAGGGAGAGAAGTTTCTTGCTGGAGTGGCCTGGAAGGCCTTGAGGAAGAACTTGGGAGACATGCAGGGGGAGCATGTGAGGAACCTGCCTGGCAGGAGAGGAGCCTGCAGAGGTGGGTAGGGGCTGAGTGCGGAAAGCTCTGAATAGCAAGGGGAGGATTAAGACTCTCTTCTACGGGTGTAGGGAGCTATGGAAGGTGTAAAGAGGAGAGGAGAGGATGAAGATTGTAGCATGCAGACTGGTCAGTGAGAAGGAAGAGTGCTGAGACCTGGAAGGCTAGAGATCCTGGTTTCCAGGGGAGGAACCCTGCTGTGAGGAGAGGGGCGGGGCCTGCTGTAGACAGAGGAGGCCCTGTAATGAGGGGAAGCCCCCAGCCCAGTTGTGTGTAGGGGAAGGGGTTGGGGGGGAGGTAGGAGCTCCTATGGGAAGAGGTGTGGTGAAAGGACACAGCCCAGCTGTAGGAGTTGGGGGTTGTCCAGGGTGGTGGTGAGAGGAGGCGGACCCACCCTGCTATGGAAGGAGGGGTCCTGGTTGTGGGGATGTGGAGTTTGTTATGGGAGGGCGCTGTGGTGGAGAAAGGGAGCCTTGTCCTACAGAGACCTGGGGGAAGGCTGCTGGTGAGGGCCTTGCCCTGGGCCAAACTGAGGGAGCTCCCGGTCCCCTCAGGCCCTGCCATGGGGAAGACCAACAGCAAGCTGGCCCCAGAGGTGCTGGACGACCTGGTTCAAAACACCGAGTTCAGTGAGCAGGAGCTGAAGCAGTGGTACAAGGGCTTCCTGAGGGACTGCCCCAGCGGCATCCTCAACCTGGAGGAGTTCCAGCAGCTCTACATCAAGGTAGGCGGAGCCAGGCACCCCGGGGGGCGGGCCGGATGGGCGGGGGCGGGGCCAGGCACTCTGCGAGGCTGTTGCTGTGCCGCAGCTCCAGTGTCCCTGCCTTAGTTCTTCCCCTACGGCGACGCCTCCAAGTTTGCGCAGCACGCTTTCCGCACCTTCGACAAGAACGGCGATGGCACCATTGACTTCCGGGAGTTCATCTGCGCCCTTTCGGTCACCTCCCGCGGCACCTTCGAGCAGAAACTCAACTGGGCCTTTGAGATGTACGACCTGGACGGCGACGGGCGCATCACGCGCCTCGAGATGCTGGAGATCATTGAGGTGCGCTGGGGCGGATCCCAGAGACCGGGGTGTGCTGGGGTGACGCGCTACCTGTCTTCGCTGCGGGGCCCTTCTCTGGCACCACCCTCTCCAGCCACCCTCCACTCAGGCCTCGGGAGCCACCTCGGGACACCCCACCACTCCCCTCCTCCCTCCTCCCTCCTCCCAGGATCCAGTGGGTAGCATTGGTTGGGCGCTCAGTGTGGGACAGGTCTTGTGCTATAGTGCTTTACCCAACAACTCCAGGGGGTAGGTACTGTTAGAAATCCCATTTTACAGATGAGGAGATGAATCAAATGGCGGTTCATGATTCCAGTCTAAGGAGTCTGACTCCAGAGTCTAAGTTCTTAACTCCTTGTTATTTCAACAAATGTATACTCAGTGCCTGCCACGTGCCAGGCACTGTCCAAAGTTCTTGGTTTCATGGGACATTCCTTCTAGTGAGAAAATTTAACAACAAAAAAACTTGTGCTGTGTCAGGCAGTAAGTGTTATGAAGAAGGTAAGTAAAGCAAAGTGAGGGGAGAGAGCGATGGAGGAAAAGCAATTTTGTGTAAGGTGAAAGGTGAGCAGCGACCTGGATAAGGTGAGGGAGCTAACCACGTAGGTGTCTGGGGGAAGAGTGATCTGTGCATGGGGAACAATAAATGCAAAGACCCGGAGGTTAGACTGTGTTTTCAGTGTTCAAGGAGTGGCCAGGAGGCCAGGGGTGGTGGGAGAGAAGTCAGCAAGGGGAGAGTGGTAGGAAGGGGGTCAGATAGGTAGCCAGGAGTCCATCTCTTAGCACCATAGTCTGGGGTAGAGACTTGACTTTCTTCTGAGTGAGATGGGAGGCCCTTAAGGGCTCTCTCCATTCTCTGCGTGGAATAGGGGGTGGGAGGGCAGCAGAAGTAGGGAGACCAGTTTGGAGACTTCCACAGCAGTCCGGTCAGGAGGGGATGGAGGCAACAACCATGGAGCAGTGGAGGTAGCAGGCAGTGGCTGGTTATTGGACCTATTACAAAATTAAGGCTGACAAGATTTGCTGAAAGATTGGATATGGGTGTGAGAAAAGGAGAGTCGAGAATGGCATCAAGGCTTTTGGTCTGAACATCTAGAAGAATGAATTGGCTGTTCACTGAGACAGGGCATGCTGGGGCCCGAGCAGGTTGGAGGTGAAGAGTTGGGTAGTAGACATGTTTGGTGTGAGATGCTCATTAAATCGCCAGTCTTAATGACCATTTGTCACCTTCCAGTATCCTCACATCTCCCAGTGTTCTCCGTGCCCACCCCCAGGCCCTTTCGCTCACCCCCAGTCCTCCCTTCCCGTCGTGAGTGTTAACAGCTCCCTCCTCGCCCCACCAGGCTATCTACAAGATGGTGGGCACGGTGATCATGATGCGTATGAACCAGGATGGGCTCACGCCCCAGCAGCGCGTGGACAAGATCTTCAAGAAGATGGACCGGGATAAGGACGACCAGATTACACTGGAGGAGTTCAAGGAGGCGGCCAAGAGTGACCCGTCTATTGTGCTGCTGCTGCAGTGTGACATGCAGAAGTAGAGGCTGGTGAGGGGCAGGGCCCCTGGCCAGGAGGGGCGTGGCCACCTCCCAACCCAGTGACCTCTGGTTGGCCCTTGCCCAGGGGGAGGGGGACTCCAGCCTCACTCTCTGGCCCACCCACCCCTCTGCCCAAGTCCTTGCTCCCCTCAATCAAGATCCTTGAGGGACCACCTAATTCTGGAATAGAGACAGATCCTCAGGTATCCTGTGGTCTAGCCCCAGCCCCAGTCTTGGCCCAGAATCAACATCCACTGGGCATAGGGGAGTTGGTTTTTGCATCGAGGTGCAGGGTGAAGGAGGGGGGCTGGGTTCTGCTTTGAAATTCTGTTCTTCCTGGGATTGTGCTTTATAGGATGTGGTCCCACAGACCCCGGTTAAAGGGCCAAATTGGGTCTGTCCTTTGCTGAGGACCCAGATCCCTTAAAGGTGGTCTGTGTCCTGCCCCCACGACTCTACCTGGCCCCTCTGGCCCCAGCCTTTGGAGTGTTCATTCAGTCCTTTCTTCAGCTAACATTTATTGAGCACCTGTTCAGTGCCAGGCGCCTCTAGGTGCTAAGGCTATGGTAGTTTACAAGACTCATTCTGTGCCCTCCGGCAGCTCGTAGGGTTGTTAGTGGTCAGGGTCTCAGACAGGGAGGTTGAGCACAGGTGAGCAGAGGGTGCGGTGAGGCTGGTTAGTTTGAGAGGAACTATTAAATCTTTCTGCTCAGCTCCCCACAGAGCTGCAGAAGGATGAAATGAAAAGTGTTTGGAAGTCTAGGAACCATGTCAGGGGGAATTTTAAGAAAAATTGAAATTTATGTAATACCTATATTTTTAGGACCCTTTAAAAGAGCTAAAATCATTTTATTAGTTGAGGATATTAAAACATACTTTATATTACTTGGTTTCTTGTAAAATGATTAAATGAATACAGAAAATGCTAATTTTCAGGGGGAAAAAAGAACTGAGAAAAAAGAGAGACAGTATCACCCAACTTACCAGATGACACTTTTTCTTATCAGGCTAAGTCCTGAGCTGTCACACTTAGCACTTCCTGCTGCTTCCTCTTTGATGATCTTTTTCAATTCAGTGAGCATGTCTCTGCTGTGCACTTATTCTGGTTAGGTGCTGACTTCAGAAACAGAGAACACAAGGTTTGCCAAGAGTGAGACAAGTGTAGTTCCCACATCTGGATTTGGTCTAGTTTAAGGATGGGCTTATTCTTTCACTGCTACAGAAGCAGACGGAGCTAGAAGAAGAGGACCAGCCGGCCGCTGTTTTGGCTGCCAGGCTGCATGTATGGACCAAATGCCTAAAAATGTGCTGGGCATGCTCCATTGAAAGGCTTTTTCTAACCCCAAATCCTAAGTCCACCAGGTAGTTCATCATCTTCCAAGTGCACTGGCTTTGCTTTCCAATGTCTGCTTTCCAATTTTGGATCCATGAGCTATACAGCTGCATGCTTTGAATGCCAGAAAATTAATCTTGCTTCTTCATCAAGTCTTTCACTTTACTTTCTCCTGTGCTTGTAATCAGAAATTAACTTCAATGTGCAGTGACAGTGGATTTTCTCTTGAACTGCTGGTGAAAATAGTCTAGTACACAGGTGTTGTCAGCCCAGGGTGGGAGCTGGGAATGATTGCTGGGTTGGGGGGCGTGGGGTTGTATCTTCAAGAAAGAGATGCAGCATATCTCTTACTTTTGAGTGCTCACCTGTCCTCCCTCTCTGCAGGTGGAAACTCTTGGGGATGCCGACCTGTGGTCTCAAATTCTATTAGACTTTCCTTCTTGCTGCCCTTAGGGGTGGCAAGTCCGCTGGGTTGCCACCCTCTTTTTATCCTGCCAATGACCAGCCACATGGTAAGACTGGGGAATTCACATCCTTGGGCGGTAAGCAGCAAGTTTTTATCCAGTAATGTCTCAAGGGATGTTTCATTGCTCTCAGGAGCTGGCCATTAAGTGTGTCTTGTGCTGTCAGTCAACGCCAGAGGTACATAGGGACTCAACAGCCCAGCTCAGCTGAGACTTCCAGTGGAAGGCTTTTACAAAGTGGGGTTCCTGTCCCCCCAGCGTTGACTCTAACCTAACTCACAATCACACAGAACTTCATGGCTTTCGAAGGCTTGCATCGACCCCTCTCATTCCATCCTCACAGCCTAGGGAAATAGGAATTTTCATTCCATTTCTCCAGATGTGGAAGCTGAGGCACAGAGTAGAGTTCCCTGTGCGAGATCACAGCCAGGAGGTGGCACAGTGCCGAGACTTGAACCCAGGGCTCTACAAGGGTTTCTTCCCTTCAGAGCGTCTTCCCTCCTCATTCCTCTGACTCTGAGTTGTACAGAGATTGACTGTAGGACAAGCTAAGTTGGTTTTGGTCTTTTACAAGCTTCCTGCTAAGAAGTTTCTGAGGCTGTGGTCTTCCATAAAGAAATAGGAGCTTGATTGAAGTCCGCACATTTTCAAGCGTCTTATTTTCTATTTCTGGGCAGCTCTGCTAACAGGTCAGTGCTGTCCTAGGAGACCTCTCTGACTCAACCCGGGAAGCATCTTTCACTGTCTTTATTATCTTCCTCCCTGAGAGAACTGTTTTGATTTTTCCTAGATGGTGGGCAAGTCCTACCCATGAAGGCATGTTTGATCACTCCAAGCTTCTGGACATATACCCATGGGTGATCTTTGACGGTCAGGCCAAAGATTCTCAGACATCTCAGCAGTGTGAACACGTAATGCCAGGCTGGGAGCTGGGACCACCATCTTGCTGATGGGAAGGGCCAGAGGCAGGCCAGACCTTGCTCCCACTTACTCCTGGATGTCCCCAGGGACTGTGTGCTTGGGAATTCCTGTGGTAGAGCACCGGCCCTGCCTTGAGAAGAGAGGCAGGCCTCCCATCCCTGCTGCTGCAGCTAAGAGGGACTTGCCACAGAGCACAGGGTTAGCAGAGACTGAAGTATGACTCGCCTAGACACAAAAATATACAGACAGTTAAAATGCTGAAATATTTAAACTCCCTTTTGAAGTTCTGTATCTTCTTGCAGCAACTCTGAATTACAAGGTCCCCAAATCTGCCTTCTAACTGTATTTTGTCTTTATTCATCCTTTGGGGCTAATTGAAAGGGGGCCCTTATTTCTTATCTCTAAAAGTCACCACCAAGGGCAACTTCAGATGGCCACTCTAGTCTTCTGAGCTGTACTCAAGATTATATGACTTACGTTTAAATCAAAAGTTAAGAAACAGGAAGCCCATAAGCAAAGGCACTGAATCTTTTCCTGATAATGGCAGAGTCCCTAGAGGTAGAAATTCATCCTGCTGCAAAGAGAGAGAAGGAGGAGAGTGGAAAGGAGGGAAAGGGAGAGAAGAAGAGAAGAAGCTGGGCAGGGTAGAAAGCTGACACTAAATATTTTTACACAAAAATTTACTAAAGCAACAAATATTTCCTGAAGATCCACCCTGGGTGAGGCTTTGTGCTGACTTTAGAGATCACTGTGGGGGCATGAATACATTTCTTACATATTTTATTCATCCGTTTTGAGAAAAAAAATAATTCAAATATGCAATTGAAAAGTCTCAGAAAAATATGGAATTTTTTTCCTGAACTTTTCAGCGTTTTCTTTTACCTTTGCCAGAGTGTTGGGGGCAGGACTGGACCTCCAGGGTGTATGGCCCTTCCTGCTTTGGTGGAGGCTGCAGGAGGGTGGAGGCCTGGAGAAGCAAGGGGGGCTGGGTGGCAGAAGGGGGGCCTCCCAACTCATTCTCCAGCGTGGCCCCCTGTCCCCTTCAGATGTGCTGCTCCAGGCTGTGCCTGCAGTGAATGTCCTCAGTGTTCGACCCTGTGCTGTGTGGTGTATTTTTTTTTTTTTTTCACTGACAGTGAATAAAAGGTGTGACCGTACCGAGGGCTCCTTCTCTTCCCTAAGCTGAGATAGGGCTGGGGTGAGGGGAAACGGGGAGAAGAGGCCTGAGGGAGCTCACACAGTGGGGGAACCTCAGCATCCTCCTTGGGGCTGGGGTCCTTGTTCTAGGTTACGTGGAACAGAGACCCACACGAGCTAGTTCAAAGAAAGGGGTGAACAGATTACAAGGGACCCTAGAGATGGAAATTCAAGGATGTCTGCGCCTCAGGAGAACTGGGACTGTCATTGGGGCCTCTGTCCTCTCACCTCTGGGCCTGCCGGTTCTCATCCCTTTGGCAACATTCACATCTGTGCTCTCTCTTTAATTTCTCTTCAGACATCCATGGTTTCCCAACACAAAGTGGCTGCATCTCCAACTGTATCCAAACTCACCAGCGACTGACAATTCCCTTCTGTGTCTCTTAATCCAGTTCTCAAGAGAAAGAATCTGATTAGCTTTTGGTGGGAGCCCATGGTCCGTTCATCGATGGCCAGACCAGAACTGATTTGCGGGGTCTGTGGGCAGAGCAGTTCCCCCATAAGGGAGCTAGTGGCAGGAGACCTTGGACTCAGTTTCTCCTTGTGTCCAGTGGAAGGCATCGTGAGAGCCCAAATGAGTGGATAGTGGGCAGCGGGGAGAGAGGCTGAGAGCCAGGATTACAAGCAGTCCATCTGGGGCTCTTGGCACGAATTAGGAAAAGGTGCCCCTTTGAGTGTAACAGTCCCATAAGCATTCAGCTCGGCCAATGGATGGCACCTTTGGGCTAATGAGGAAAATATACCCCTTTTCTGAACAAATACAGCCTTGTCATGCCACGATGCACAGCTTGGCAAGTGGCAGCCAGCCTGGATCTCAGCCTCTACCTGCCCTCCTGGTCAAGGGTACTGTGTACTGCAGACACTGTTCCACCATCCACCAGAGCCCAGAGCCCTGAGACACCCTACACTGACCCAAATGTGGTGGGGTGGGGATGGGAATCGGTGGTGAACTGTTTTTCTCAGAACGCCCCCCCTAAAGCCAGAGAAGAGCTGTTCTCTGCAGGGAGTCCGGGGCGGGGCGGGGCGGGGTGGGGTGGGGGGTGGGGCAGGTGCAGTGGCAGCTGGAGTTGCGTGCTTCCTCCTGAAACGCTCAATTACTTTTGCAAGGGTTTTCTCAAGGACGCTTGGAGGGGGCCAGCTCCCTTGACAGGAAGCAATTAGGACAGAGGAATAAGGCTGACCTGGCCTCAGGGCAACCATGAACCTAAGGAGGTGACTCAGAAGCCTGAGAACTGGTGCAGCGGGGTGGGGGTGGGGGGCTGCTACTTGCAGCTGAAACTACACTGAGGGGAAAGGGAGTCTAGTTCCTGCCTGTCTTGAGGTCACAGGTCAGTCCAGCTTCCGCTTTCAAGTTTGCCCTCTGGACCGTCTGCCCCTAAGGGACCAGAGTGATCTTCCTAAAGCACCAGTCTGACTATGTCAACTCTCCAATGCCCCGCTTCTTCCCTCAGTATAATAAGCTCCTTCGAAGTCCCTCACAGCCCTGCATGATCTGTCCCCTGCTGACCTCAGAAGTCTGCTCTAAGCCCCCCCTCCCCCTCCTGCACTTGAGTCACCCTGAATTGCCCTCTGTTTCCCTAAGGGATCTCTTAGGCCTCTGTGCCTGTGCGCCAGCCATTGCCCCTCCCTGGGCCACCCGTACCCCTGTCTCAATGATCTCCTCCTCTGTGAAGCCCTCCCAGACCTCAAACAATTGGCCCCTCATGTGTACACAGTCCATCATAGTAACCAAAGAGCTTCCCATGTGATTCCCTGTCAGCTGAACACACGTTTAAGTCTCTGTTTAAAAAAGAAAAAAAAGACAGGAAATGAAGGCTCAGAGAATGGATGGTAAGGCTGGGATCTGAACTCAGGTCTCCTAACTTCAAGGCCACTGCTTATAGTGCCTCCTCATCCTCGGGAGGGAATCCAAATCTAGATGTGAAAAGGGAGGTAACAAACCTTGAGCTCTGGGCATCAGAGGAAGGGAGGGTCTTGCCTGGGGGGGGCCAGGAGGTAGGGGAGGAGAAGGGGAGGGGGAGGGGGACAGGTAAAGGATGAAGGGAGGCTTCATGGAGGAGGTGGCTTCCACCCCTGGTCTTGCCGAAGACCAGCCCACAGGGGGAGCAGTTCAGGTGCGGGGATCCTGAGTCCTCTTCAGATGGGCTTCGCCTGCCACGGGGAAAGATGGGTCTCAGCTCACATTGTCCCAGATTAATAACCCCAGAGAACACAGAGCCCAAATCTCCCAGCATCCCTGTACAAGAGTCCGGCGCAGCTGAGGTCGCATCCCCGTTGTGGCTCAATCACTGTGTCCAGGGAAATAGAGTTATGTGACTGGGCGGCATCGCATGCCTATTCCTGTGACCAGGGAGGCAGGGCCTGTTACTAGGAGGAGAGGGTGGGAAAAGTTGCCAGTCAAGCAAATCCAATAGCCACCACCTTTCTGAGGGGCATTTGTTGAAACAGTGTGGAGAATCTCATGGAAATTTAGAGATGGGCATTATAGCCAGGCTTCAGCTAGGACTTGGGAAACTATCAGGACCAGAAGCAGCTCCCTCTCAGGGCAGCACGGCTTCTCTTTCATGGGGTCTCTGCTGCCCTCTGCAGAAACCCTTTTCCGTCTTTATGCTGATGGGCTCGTTCCGCTCAGAGTTTCTGCTCCCTCTTAGATTTATGTTGCACGGAACTGCAGCTGGCTAAGGCCCATCCAGGCCTCTTGGAAGCCAACTGTATTTCGCAGCATCCTTGGCTTCTGTTCTTACAGTTGACTATCCATCCAGCCCCTGTTTCCCAATTCTAAATTCCTGAGAAAGAGGAATCTGGTTGGCACAGATCATCTTTTCAACCCAGGCTACTACCCAGGTCAAAGGTCACTGGATAGCATGGGGATGGTTCACCTTTGGGTCAGGTGCTCACTGCCATCCAAATAACTCTATACATTCTCCCTGATGACCTCCTCCTCCTCCTCTTCCATGAGGCACCTGAGAATAATTGACCCCTTCCTAGAGTTTCATTATTTATAGCTGTGTAACAAGCCACCCCAAAATGTAATGCTTAAAATGATAAAAACGTATCATTTTTCATAATTCTTTGGTTTGCCTGGGCTCAGCGGGGAGGTTTTGCTACTTTATGTGCTGTCTGTGGAGGTCACTCCTCCTGCTGCACCGCACTAGGAGCTGGGCTGGGGCTGGAGCAGTAAGATGACCTCACTCATATGTCTGGCAAGTGATGCTGACAGTTGCCTGGGAAACCACCTTTCTCCACTGGCTTCTTATCCTCCAGGGCCTCTCTGCCTCTCCATGTGGCCTTTCCAGACTCCTTTACATAGTAGCTGGCTCTCAAGAGGGCAAAAATGGAAGCTGCAAGGTCTCTTAAGGCTTAAGCTTAGAAATCGCACAGCATCACTTCTACAGCATTCTATTTAGTCAAAGCAAGACGCTGGGTCAACTCAGATTCAGCTCCACCTCTGGATGGGAGAAGTGTCCAAGTCACATTGCCAAAGAGCAAGCAGGATGCGAGAGAGTTTGAGGTCGTGTATGGAAACAATCTACCAAGCCTGGAGAAGGACAAGTCTAAACATACTTCCCCCAATCCTAAAACTTTCTGTTATGATTATTTCTCCTTTTCTCCCATGCAAGGTTTGGTTGGTTCCTCCCAGGTCATGATGGAGGCTGGGCAGACCCCTCCATTCTGTACCCCATCCCAGTCAGACGTCCACCAGGCTAAGCCAGTATTTTTTCCTGCTGCTCCCAGCCACCTTTGCACACTTCTAGACACACACAGAGATGCCCCTTGTCTGCTTCCTAGCCTGTGCCTTGGAATGAGGGGCATTAATGTCTGCACCTCGGGGTCTGCACCAAGGAGGGCAATGCCCTAGAACTCCAGGATGTTGGTCCAAGACTCTTGGGTTCCTAGGCTCCTTTTCTATTCTCTTTCAATCCAGCCACTTCATGGCGTATAACTAACCAAGCTCAGCAGGTGGTACCTGGGAGTGTGCGCCCCCTGCTGGCCATCAAGGGGCTAGCAGGAACCGGGGTCCCCGGGAGTCTCTCTGGTCTGGGTCCCCGGCCAGGCCAAGGGGAGCCTGGTCTCGCCACGACTTCAAGGGTCCCTCCGCCTTGGTGGGCAAGAGCTTCCCGGCTGGGCCCTCCGCTGTGCCCCCAGCTAGGAGCAGGCTCCTGCTCGTGGATGGAGCTGTCCATCCACCACCTCCTCCCCCTCTGCGGAATGGACTAGGGTTTGAGGGAAGAGGACGCCGCTCAGGGTCCCCCTGTCCTGGCATCAGAGGGGAAAGACGGGGGCTATCTTTGTTTTGTGGGGGCGGCTAGCTTTGCATTTTTTCCTTTGTGGATCACCACCCCGGGGGGAAAAAGTCGGCAGGCCTCCCCTTCTCTCGGTGCCGAATAGCTCATCGAAGAACACTATCCCCGCAATCCCGAACCCGTAGCAACCTGCTGGCCCGTCTTAGGCCCCCTCCTCCTGCGAGCCCGAGGGTCCAACCGCCCCCCCCCCCCCCATTTCGGGCGTGGGGCGGTCGGGGAAGGAGAGCGCAGCTGTCCTGAAATACACATCCACCAGCAACAGCAGCAACGCACCGGCTGCCGACAGGGCGAGCTGAGCACCCCAGCGCCCCCCCCCCACCCCATCCCGCCCTCCGGCCGGCCCGCACGCGCACTCTCCACCGCTGCCCGCCCCCTTCTCACGCCTGGGACGCGCCTCCCTCCCGCAGCCCAGCCCTGCCGGCTCCGCTCTCCGCAGCCGCCTGCTCCGGCTGGGCCGGATCAGAGCCGAGCATGGAGCCTGGAGAGCCCCGGGAGCCCCGCGAGCCCGGGCCGGGGGCAGGGACCGCCGCGGCCCCGCGCTGGGAGGAAGCCAAGACTTTCCACGACAACCTCGCGCCCAAGAAGAAACCCAAATCGGTAAAAGCAGGGCATGGGTATGGGGGAGGGCAGGGGGCGGGTCACCGGAGGGGGGGTCGTCAGCCCTCTGGAGAGGGACCCGTGGTGCCCCTCCGAGAAGGGACGCAGCTCCTCAGCACCAGAATGCGCCAGGCCGTTGGCACGGGCTCGGGTTTATTTTTGGAGCTCTGCTCTGGTGTTTTTCTTACGCCGGGGCTCGTGTTCCACACCAGGATCCCCCTCCGTCATGCTGTCATCAGGGCCCAGCTCCAGGCAGCGGCCCAGCCCCTCCCCTTGCAGGCAGCCTGGGGCTAGCGGACAGCATTTGTTGGCAAAGCCGGTCAGCGGCGCCTGCGGAAGCGCCCCGGGCTCAGGTAACCCGACTCTGAAAACCCGGCTTCTTGCTGTGCGCTCCGGTTTCTGCCATCTGGGCACCGGGCTCCGGACCCGAACCTCTGCGTTTAGGGTCTGAGTCAAGGTCCTGTGCCTTGGGCTCAGGGTGCCGGGTTCCCCGCGTCTTAAGAGAAGGGAGCTGCCCTGGAATCTGCTCTCTGCGCTTAGCGGCTCTGCGTCCCTGGTTCTGGGATCCCGACGCTGGACTCTGCTCCCCAGCTCTGGGCTCTGCTCGCCTCACAGGCGAGCCCTCGCTGGCATCGACATCTCTGCGACCTCAGTGGTCGTCTCATCCCTTGGGGATTCACACAGAGGAGGGAGCTCGTCTCCCCATTGGACAAATTCATGATGCCCTCGTTGGTCCCTGGGCCTTGCTCACTCCAGCCTCCCAGATCTCAGAGCTTGGGATGGGGATAGAGGATCGAAGCTGGCTCAGAGCATTCTCCAAAGAGCTCCAACCTGAGACCCTTCCCATAAGGCCCACCCTGTCAACAATCATTCTCCCAGAGCACCTCAAGGCCTGCCCAGCAGTGCGGATTGAGAATGAATTAGACTGGGTCCCCGCCTCAGGAGCTCACAGAGACCCTGGACATGGTGAGTCCTCAGGTGAAAGACCCTAGCAGTGGGAGCATAGAGGCGGGAGTGACTGCCAACTCAGGAAGTCTTTTAGAGGTGGCATTTGAGCTGATTTTAAAGCCTGAGTAGGTGGACTTTCCCAGGCAGAGAGGGAAACAGGCTGGGCAAAAAGCATGGCTGATGTCTTTGAAACTGAGAGGATGCAGGATCTGAAGGAGAAGAGTTGAGGTGATGCCAGAGACCCACAGAGGGCCTTGAATGCCACATTAAGGAGTCTGAACCTTATTCAGTGGGGTTAGGGGTCTTAAAACTAGGTTCCATGAAGCCCCATGTTTCAGGAGGTCTACCCACATGTGAAGCCAATTCATTTTCTTTCTTCTTCAAACTATGTTTTACACAAGTAAAAATAGGTGATAAAACTCAACTTACTCAAATGTGTTGTTGAACATTTTAGCACCTTGGAGACTGCCAACATATTAACTTATGCTACATACAGGTTGATTACCTTTTTAGCAAACCTCAGAATAAAGCATTTCCTGTGATCTGTTTTAATAGAAGAGTATCTTGAGATTGCTGACAATCGTTGCTGAGTCTCCTGAGGGTTGTAGTTTAAAACAGAACAAAACAAAAAAAGGCTTTTACCTGGGGCTTCCCTGGTGGCGCAGTGGTTAAGAATCCGCCTGCCAGTGCAGCGCACATGGGTTCGAGCCCTGGCCCAGGAAGATCCCACATGCCACGGAGCAACTAAGCCCGTGCGCAGCAACTACTGAGCCTGTGATCTAGAGCCCGCATGCCACAACTACTGAGCCCACGTGCTGCAACTACTGAAGCCCATGCACCTAGAGCCCATGCTCCACAACAAGAGAAGCCACTGCAATGAGAAGCCCGTGCACTGCAACTAAGAGTAACCCCTGCTCGCCGCAACTAGAGAAAGCCCACGTGCAGCAATGAAGACCCAATAATAAATAAGATAAATAAGATAAATTAAAAAAAAAAAAAAACAAAACCTTAAAAAAAAAGGCTTTTACCGTTTGCAACCACTTATTGGTGTGAATCAGGGCTTTCTCAACGCTGTGCAAAAACCGACAAACGGAAACAGAAACAAACTGACTAGATGATGAAGCTTAAATCCACACTGGTCTCCTGTATTCATTGGTTGACATGATAATAAATATAGCGTGAACATGTAATACATTTGAATTTATAGTATAAATTTATACCAATAAAATATGGTACTATATGGTTTACATATCGGGGCTCCTTGCAAGAGTTCGTTTGCATAAAATGTCAACCTACTTTTAAAAAATGTATGAAAACCATTATGGAGCTATGGCAGGACTTTTCAGCAAGGGATTAACTCGGTCCATTTTCATTTTAGAAAGGTCACTCTGAGGCTGTGTTGGTAGATGGATTGGAGAGGGCGTGTCTGGCAGCAGGCAGATCAGTGAGGAGGCTGGTCCCTGCCTGGGGAGGAAGCTGTGGGATGGAAAGGAGGGGATGGACATTGGGAACTAGGGTGGTGAGTGGAGCACACCAATCTGTTTCCTCCCCAATCACCAAGGAACCTGGGAGCTCAGGCCCAGTCGTCAGTTATGACCTCTCGGTCAGCCCCTGGCCCTCACTGTTCTCTGGGAGGCAAGGAGACTGGTGGCTTCTTGGTCCCTACTCCTTCCTGCAGAAACCCCTCCCCCCTACAAGCTATTCTGGGGGCTTTGGGCCTCCTGGGCCCCATCAGGGCCTGGCCTGGGCTTATTCTCATCCCCAGGAGCCTGAGTGAAATATTTAACCCCCAAAGGCCTATAGGAGGCCCTCACCTCATGAGGTCAGAGAACTTCCTCAGTCCAAACCTGTTTTGTTCCTCTCTCCTCCGGCAGCCTTTCTCACTCTAAGTCCTTCTAGAAATAACAGCTTTTGGCTATGTTCCTATCTTGGGCCCAACAGGCAAAATCACTTTGGCCTCAGTGAAAGCTCCTCAGGCAGGCTGGGTGGGGCTGGACTGCCCTCCTTTATCCCTCCATTCCTGTCCCCCAAGCAGGAGTAATCAGCTGGACCCCCCCCAATCCCCGCCCCCCCCCCCCCCACTCCAGTGACTCCCTGGAGCCCAGAGTTCCCAGGCTGAGTTCCTGGTCTGGGGTAGGGGGTCTCTCTGACCCAAGCTTCAGTCTGGCATCTGGACTTCTTTCTGATTTCTGGAGGAACTGTCTCTAGATGCACCTGACATCACGTGACGGGGTGGCCTCCCTCTGCAGCGAGGTCCAAGGGGGTGTCTTAGTGCCTGGCTTCTCCCCAGCTCCGACCAGCCCCTTTCACTTGTTCCTTCAGCTCCGCCTGGAGCCCAGACAGGTTGCTTCTCTCTCCCAGCTGGCATTCCATATTTCCCACAGCGGCTCATGCCCACTAGGCCCTTAGACTTCTCCTCACTTGTACAGAGTCGGAGCAGGCTGAGCAGGGAAGCAGGGTCCTTGCCCTGGGGCCCTCCATTCTGGGGGTAAAGAGAGCCCTGCCCTGAGAAACCTTGCTCTGAGGGCATGGTGCCCCTCACCAGTTCTCCCAGATCTGAAAAGGGAGGGCTGGGGTGTGAGGAGAGTCCCAGGGAAGTGCCTGAAGTAGCAGGGGCTGGGGTCTTCTGCGAGTGATTGAGGAGGGGCATACGGGGGTAGGGTGCTGCTGGGTGGACAGAGGCCAGGCTAGAGGCCAGAGACTTGGGATCTTATCCTGGCTCTTCCTTGACTTTGCTGGGTGACCAAGAGTAATACTCTGCCCCTCTCTGGGCCTATTTCCCCATCTGTAAAAGAAGGAAGTGAAGACTCCTGGGACCAAGGCAGCTGGGATATTTTTTTTGCAGTGGCCAGAGGTGGGATGGGATGGGGTCTGGGCCGGTCAGCCGGAGGAGACCCAGAACATAGCAGTTTGGCAGGGACTGTGGGACAGAAAGTGACGAGCAAGACCTTGGCTGGCTGCCTGAGCTGGAGCCTCCGGCTTGGGAACCTGCCTGAACAAGCTGGAGGGTAGCTGGCTCCCTGTCCTTGAAGGGGTGTTGGGCCTGGCCCTGGGCAGTAAGCCCAGGGGGCGAGGCAGTCTCAGCCCTTGCCCTGAAGGCCAACAGGCTTCCTGGGTTTGAGAGCAGGCCTCCCCGCGCCCCCAACCATACCCTTCCCATCCCTGGCCATCTGTCTATCACCCTTTTTCTTTCATTTTTACCTTCCTTCCCTGAAGGCTCACGGTGGCTGAGGGGTTTGGGAGGTACCCAGCCCAAGAACACACAGACACTTGGGGGCGGTTGGCAGCTGGGAGAGTTACTGGGCTGAGCCCCAGAGGACAGGCACCTGTCCTGCCGATGCCTTATACTCACCCTGCTGGGCCCACACACCGTCTTGGTTGGGATAAAAGTCAAATGCAAACTGAGGTCCACCTCCTGAGTTTGGGGACTCTGGTCTTCTCTTCCTACCTTGAGGTTCTAAAGCTTCATTAGCCACTAGCCATTCATGGCCACTTAAATTTGAATTGATTAAACTTAAAATTCAATACAATTAAAGATTCAGTTCCTCTGTCTCACTGACCATATTTCAAGTGGCTCCCTAGCCACATGCAGCCACACGGAGAGCACTGGACATTTCCATTATCACAGAAAGGTCTATTGGACGGTGCTCTTCAAAAGCATGCACAGATCTCTGCCTTGGGGATAGATCATAAGCTCCATGGGGACAGGGATCACAGCTGTGTGATCCCTGCCATGTCCCCAGCACAGTGCCCGTCACATGGTCATCACTCAGTGTTGTCAACTGATTGGGACCCAGGCTTGACTCCAGAGAGGAGAAATGGGGTTGAGTGCGTGACCTGCGGGCTGTAAGGAGCAGGCCAGCATGCAAGGTCCGTTTATGAGTCTTGCCCCCAACTTGAGTCCCTGTTTCCTCATCTGTAAAGTGGGAATCATAGTCCCAGGATCGCTCAAGTCACAGAGATGTGGTGGGACTCTCTGGGTGTCTGTGAGTCCCTTGGGGACCCCAGGGATTATGAAGGGTCCAGCTGCTGCCTGTGGTGGCATTCCTCTCTCCCCATTCTGCTGGAGGTGCCAAAGGAGTTCTGAGGCACTCCCGGGCCCCTGAAAGAAGGCCTTCTGCAATCTAGCACCTGCCTACTCTTCCGGGCTCAACTACACTCTGCTCCCATGCACAGAGCTCTGTTCACCTTTGTGAAGGCACGGTGTGTGTGCACACCTCCTCATGCCTTCCTTCGCCCCACTCCTTCAAGGCTTTGCTGAAACGCCTCCTGTCCTATGACAACTTGCTTTGAACACTTGTCATCGAGACTTCGTTTTCACCTGGTTCGAGCACTCATTTCAGTCCCCTTTGCGTCTCTGTTTACCTGTCTTTCTCCCCTACCAGCCTGTGACTCTGAGGGCAGGAGCCAAATCCCTACCAGTATCATTCTCAGGCAGAGCCCAGGTGCTTGGCACAAAGAACTAGTAAATGTTTGTCAAATTTGCATCAACCGAAACAACATTCTCTGAGCATTTACTATATTTCAAGCAATTTGAACAGATGAGGGCACTGCACTGGAGTTTCTAGTTCATGTTAAATTTGTCATGGCAAATACTGTCTCACATTAAACTATATTGCTTAAAAGTTCAGAGACATTAAATATTTACTGAGCACAGTTCTGAGCACTACAGATACAATAAATGAACAGGATAGTCCTGGTTCCTGTTCCCCGAGAACTTAAGCATGGTTCCTGCTTCTAGAGCTCTGTCTAGAAATAGAAATAGTTAAATAAGTAATTATAATTTAGTGTTAAATTTTACCACAAAGGAAATCCTTAGGAGAGGTAGCAAGCCCATGACTAGGGGTAAGGGAAGGCTTCCTAGAGGTGACTTGTAGTTTGAGACCTGAAGGCTGGATAGAAGTTAGCTGGAAGGGCAGTCAGGGGAAGAGCACATGAGGCAGAGGAAACATCAAGTGCGAAGGCTCGGAGAAGGTAGGGGGAGGTGTGCTTAGACATGAGAAAGTCAGATTGAGCAAAACGGGGTAATGGGAAGGTGACAGTGGAGACAGAGGTAGGGTCTGTCATGAAGGGCTTCCTACTCCATACTCAAGGCTGCCGATCCAAGTGTGAGAAGAGTGGGTACCACCGAAGGGAGAGGCGGGGCATGATCAGATCTGAATTTGGGAACAATCCCCTGACAACACTATGGACCACGTATTGGAGGGAATGAGAGATGGTGATGGGCCGGACCATGGTAGGGAAGACAGAAAGAAGTGGATGGATTCTAGTAGAGTTGGCAGGTTTTGGTGACTGATTGATGGAGGGAAGGGGGTGAAGGAAGAGGGAAGACTTGCGGTTGACTTCCGGGCTTCTGGTCTAGGTGATGAGTAGTTTGGTGGTGCCAAGCATTGAGATGAGGAAAGCGGGGAGGGGACCAGGTTTGGGGGTGGAGAGAGTGCTGGGAATTCAGCCTTGGGCATGATGAGTTTGAGTGTCTATTAGTCAACTGGGGCAGTTAGATATACGAGTCTGGAGCTCAGGAGAAAGATTTGGGCTGGAGATAGAAGTTCTTATATAATTGTCATGTTTCTGGGCACCGCTTCTTCCAAAGGGCATGTAGCTCCCATTTTATAATGGAAACCATCTGGAGACCGTCTTGAGCATCTGTCATACTTTGACTACACACAGTGTATTCATTTTTCTGTCGAGTCCAGATGGCTGGCTAGATTGCAAACTCCCTGAGGGCATGTGCCTCCCATCAGATTGTCCTCCTCCGTGGGGAGCCATCAACTCCCTCAGTCCCCAGTTGGGTCCTGCACAGAGGGGGTCCTGATCTAGGTCTGCCCCTGCCCAAGGCTGAGCTCCTTATGGCAGAGGCTGGACCTGTGTCTTCTCCCTGTCCCTGAGACCTGCCTCAAGAGAATCTGAGAGTCAGCCCCTTCTCCTGTGCCCCTGCAGCCCAAGCCTCAGAATGCGGTCACCATTGCTGTGTCTTCCCGAGCCCTGTTCCGCATGGACGAGGAGCAACGGATCTACACGGAGCAGGGTGTGGAGGAGTACGTGCGTTACCAGCTGGAACACGAGAATGAGCCCTTCAGCCCTGGGCCGGCCTTCCCCTTCGTGAAGGTGAGGGGCAGTTCCACCACTGGCCATACGGTGCCTTCATGGGCGTTAGAGAAAAGCACTCCCATGGGTGTATGAGTAAGGAAAAGGGGTCCCCTCTGGGCAGATGCCACCACACAGGAGCATAGCTTGGCAAGTGGACAGCCATTGTGGGAAGAAGAGGCCACCCCATCCTCTGGACTAATGCAACCCCACTCCAGGTAACCAGCTTAGTGCATGGAACCTGAGCTGGATTTCAACCCCCACTCACCCTTTTAGTGAGGCATCCCTGGGCAATAATCAACGCGCACAATGGCAGAGACTAGGAGGAGATAGCCTGCGTCCACTGGCCTCACCCCGAGCCTGGCCCCGGACCTCCCCTCTCCTCCCTCCCCATGTTGGATACTTACTCACCCCTCCTCCCCAACCCTGGCTACCAACTCCAGGCATCAGTCCCTGGGGGTCTGAGCCCGAGGGTCCACTCTCCCATCCAGGCTCTGGAGGCTGTGAACAGGCGGCTGCGGGAGCTGTACCCTGAGAGCGAGGACGTCTTCGACATCGTCCTCGTGACCAACAACCACGCTCAAGTGGGCGTCCGTCTCATCAACAGCATCAACCACTATGGTGAGCATGAGGGCTTTGGCCATGACATGACCCCTACCGGACACCCGGGGTTGGGGTCACACCTCTGCAGGGTGCAGATAAACCCACTGGAACCTCGAGCTCAGAGGGGTGTTGGTAAACAGGCCCTTTCAAGAAACAAAACAAACCCCCCAAACCCTGCTTGTGTAGCATTGCCATATTCAGGGCGTAAATATTCCCACCATGGCTGATGTCAAGCTACCGACAGTTGAACAATCTAACTGGCTCCAAAAGTCCCTGGATGCTTAACGTTCGGCTCTTGCAAGCTGGTACAAGCCGGCTCCAGCACATCGCTGCACAGGCCCCACTCCCTATGTGATCGGGCAGGGCACTTGCTACCCCCGTGCCTCAGTTTCTCTCTCTGCAAGGGGGCTGACAGGCCTTAAAGTCTGCTGGCGGAGGCAGGTGCAGTCGTCAGAGTGAAGGGACTTTGTGTCTTAGTCCAAACTCTTGTTTGAAAGTAATAGACCCTCCAGAGCCAGACCTTTCAGCTGAACAAAATGATTTTTTTTTTTTTTTGGCTGTGCCGCATGGCATGCGGGATCTTAGTTCCCTGACGAGGGACTGAACCTGTGCCCTCTATGTGGAAGCATGGAGTCTTAACCACTAGACTGCCAGGGAATTCCCGAAAATGATTTCTTATTAGGTTACAGGTGTGCCTCTTGGAACCACAGGGAAGGAAGTGAAATTGGGCCCACAAAGGCCTGAATCCAAGTACTGGCAATCTCTCCAGGGCTTTTTTTTCTCTCTGGACCACGTGAGCCCTTATTTCTGCTTCTCCCAGCAAATCTGTTCCTTTTTTTTTTTTTTTTTCTTTTTTTTCTGTCTCTTTTTCTCTTTCTGCAAACTAGGTTTCTCTGCTTTTCATGAATATGACCCAAACTGACAAGTTTACAAGTCCTTGTTCCTTGTTTTCAGCAACCAAGAGAGGCCAGTTAGCATTTTTAAATCCTAATTTCAAATTGTTAGGAGCAGGGGTGATACTCAAAATATTTAACCACCTTGTGACATAAGTACCGAGGAATCAGGACAGACACCACCTATGGTACTGGGGCAGAGTCCTGAAGGACCCCTACTGTGCCCTTCCACTGTGGACCCTCCTGTGTGAGGGGCTGGGGTAGTGATGGGGTAACTCAGTGGGCTCAGAGCAGCAGCCATTTATCAGCAAGCAAAGTTTTACAACCTGCACAGACATAGGTACTAGGTGACTCTCAGCCCAGGCTGGGAGGGAATCTAACTGGCCCAGCTTGAGTCAGGTGCCTACCCCTATCCAGTCAGCTATGACCAGGTGGGACCACGAGCCACGAGGCTGGGACCTACTTTTGTAGTACTGTGATCCCCCGAAAGGGGATATTACTGTGAGCCAGGCAACTCCTCCAGAAATGTGATTATCCCCATTTCATGGTCGAAGAATGGAGGATCTCAGAGAGGGGGAACGCTGGCCTAAAATCACACGCTGCCCCACCACCACTCAGAGCCAAGATGGCGTCCATTGAACATGGAGGGACCACTCTGAGGTCCTGAGGGTTGACCCAGGCATCACCTGGGTACTCTCTACCTCCTCTCCAGACCTCACCATTGAGAGGTTCTGCATGACAGGCGGGAACAGCCCCATCTGCTACCTCAAGGCCTATCACACCAATCTCTATTTGTCGGCTGATGCAGAAAAAGTGCAGGAAGCCATCGATGAAGGTGAGTCAAACTGGGGAAGGAGAGTGTGGGGAGTCTGCCTAAGGGGCCTCAGAGATGGGAAGCCTTGTCCTAAAGCTCTGCGTAGGCTCTAAGGGTTGCCATGGTAACTGGAAGGGGAGGACCTTCCTTAATTCCTATGACCTACCTGTCCTGTAAACTCTGAGAACAAGGCCTCACCTATTTCACTTATTGCCCATCTATTCCACTGTCCCACCTCCTGCCCTACCATGTTAAGGATGCCTTTACTCATCAGCATCACCCAGCCTTCCGTTTCCATGGGAACCCTCCTTACAGTCCAGAAAGCTACTCCCTTCCAAGAATCTTCCAGGTCAGTAGGAGTTCTAATTCCTGTGTGACCATGGGCGGCCTCTGTCCTTCTCTGGGCCAGTGAGGAGGGAAATCAGTACCTAGTCCAGCCTGAGCAATAGAGTCTGGGAAATGGCCACCATTCCAGCAGCTGGGCCGGCCAGTGCTGAGGTGAGGTTAGAGACACAGCTGCAAGCGCTGACAAAGAGAATTTCCCTCCACATGTGTCTTTCAAGGGGCAGTTTTGGGGATGGTATCCATAGTCTCCTGACAAGGTGTGTTTCCCTGTTGTTCACGGAAGAAGACAGGCTCACAGGGGAGGAAGAACTGCCCCACTGCCCGAGAGGGCTCCAGGCTGAAAGCTACTGTTACTTATTTATTTTGACATTTTATTGGAGTATAGTTGATTTACAATATTGTGTTAGTTTCAAGTGTACAGGGAAGTGATTCAGTTATACATATATATATATTCATTCTTTTTCAGATTCTTTTCTCATATAGGTTATCACAGAATATTGAGTAGAGTTCCCTGTGCTATACAGTAGGTCCTTGTTGGTTATCTATCTTATATATAGTAGCGTGTGTATGTTATCCCAAGCTCCTGATTTATCCTTCCCCCCAGTGTTTCCCTTTTGGTAACCATAAGTTTGTTTATCAACCAACGATATGTTTACTTTCCTCTTCCTCTTTCATGCTGTCTCCTGCCTGGAAGCCTGGCCTCTCTCCCGCTGATGCCTCACTCCCCTGAGATGCTTGGGGTTCCAAGAGACTTTCTTTAACCAGGAAGCGGAAGCCATTTCCCTAGACAGATGTCACTCTCTCTGGTTGGGGTCTTGGCATTGGTCCGTATGTGTGCCTCTATATGTCTATAATTTAAGCCCAGGCTAGGGAGCAGGGGATGGTCAGGAAGCAGGCCTTCCCCAGGTCCGGTGGTTCTGGTTCATCTTGGTTCCAGCACTGGCAAAGTTGAGAAGGTTCCTGGCCTGATGTCCAGGGCCTGGGCCTACTTACACATCCTCAGGCTAGTGAAGTTGTGGTGAGGCTGGCATTGCTCTTTCCTCCCAAAGCTCTGCCTCTGTCCAGGCCTGCGGCCCTAGATTCCCAAAGAGCAGGGCTGACATGGCCTTTGGAGAGGTGAAGAATCGGGGATGGGCTGAGCCCACTGCCTGGGTCTCCAGCCTCCTGGTACCACTCTTTGCTGTCCAGTGAGTTCTAGTTGGAGCCACGGTTCCCAACAGGCATACTGGGCCGTCTGGAGAAGCCCAGAGTCTGTGCCACTGTGGCGGAAGACTGAGGGGGTGCCCACACCCACCTCACCACAGACTGTAGCCTAGAATCTCAGCCCCAGACAGAGCTGAGCACCCTTAATTTTATCTTGGTCCAGAGAGGGTGAGGGACTTGCCAGAATCAACAGCAAGAGAGTAACTGAGGCCCAGCCAGGGTCGGGGCTCCTTCCCAGCCCCCCTGTAGATCTACATCAGGGGCCTGTGAGGAACTCCAGGAAGGACAGTGGTGGCCTGGGGGACCCTCCCTTCCATCCAGGACTGATGTTTGTCTGGCCCATACCAGCATGAACTTACTAGATATTAAAGTATTGAAATTCCCCCATGCCGATTGATAACTAGCTCCTGCCCTGGGTCCTCTGAGTGCCCCCTGTTCCCTGGGACACCTCCCGGACCTTCCCTCAAAGCAGCAACTAAAAGGGAAACCCTGGCATAGGCCGGGGCCTTCAGAGCCCTATCCTAGGTGAGGCAAGCAGGGCAAGGATAGCCTGAGATAGCCCTCTCCTGGCCCCCAGGCAGCTGAGGCGGGTGTCAGGGCCCTATTACCTAGACGAAGGCAGACAATGCTTCCCTTTCTCTGCCCAGGGATCGCAGCCGCCACCATCTTCAGCCCCAGCAGGGATGTGGCTGTCTCTCAGAGTCAGCTGCGGGTGGCCTTCGATGGGGATGCTGTGCTCTTCTCAGATGAGTCGGAACGCATCGTGAAGGCCCATGGGCTGGACAGGTTCTTCGAGCATGAGAAGGTCCACGAGAACAAACCTTTGGCCCAGGTGCTCCACACACTCCCCAGAACCCTTGGGTGGAGCAAGGAAGCTCCCCAGAACCTGCCCTTGGCTGGAACCTCCGGCCCAGAACCAAACCCCAAGCTCAGCCCAGAATCCAGCCAGGTCCCCTCCCTAGGCCTCCGGCCTTCCTCCCTCTCACCTGACCCCTGGGTCCCCTCAGCGAGCTTCTACCTCTTCTTTGAGCTCCCATCTCTCTCACTGCATTCCCATCCCCACTTTGAAGCCCACATTCTCTCTCTAAGCCCCTCTCTGAAGCCCCTACGTCTTCTTTGCAGCTCCGTTATGAGGTCTCCATCCCCATCGCTTCTCGGCCTTTTGGCTAAAATCAAGTGTAGGTCTCTATCCCCTTCCTGAAACCCCCATCCTCCCTCTAAGCTCCCAGATCCTCTCTGAAGACTCCATCCCCTTTCTGAAGTCTCCATCCCATCTCTAAAGTCCCCATCCCGCTCTGAAGGCCTCATGCTCTCTCTCTGAAGCTGCCATCCTCTCTCTGGAATGCTTGTCCCCTCTGAGAGATTCCCCCACTCCTCTGAGAGGGATCCCATCCTCCCAAGAAGTCCCTGCTTCCCTCACTGAAGGAAAGGAAGAGTTGGGCTGGTGCCCTTCATTGGGGCAAGGAGATCCAGCAGACCCATCTGCTTTGGGCCACACCAGCCCTTCACACCTCCTGCCAGCCATCCCTTGGCCAGGGGCTCAGAGACCCTTACTCACCCTTAAACTGCTCAGAGTGTCACTGAGAGCAGAATACGCCCTAGAGCTGGTGGAAATTCCTTGAGGCTGGAGCTACTGGCATTCTCCAGCCCTCCAGGGAGCTCCTATCTGTGCTTTTAACACAAATCTGGGTGCTCAATAACCCCAAAGCCTCTCTCTCCAAGAGCTCATCAGGCTTCAGCTATGACTCCAGAGGAATCATTTCATTTTCTCTCTTGTTGGTTCCCTCTGAAATCCTTGGCAATCCAGAGCGGGACAGTTTTTCCACTAAGTGGTAGGCAGAGCCCCAGGAGACCACTGCTTGCCCCAGGTCACCCAGCAAGTGAGGGGTCTCCAAGATTAGAAACCCACCTTTCGTGATTTCCAGCGGCGTTACAGTTTTCTTCTTCGTCATCCCCTGGTTCTTTATTCACACCTCCTCGTGAAGCTTCATTGCTCCAGGCACTGTAAAGAGTAAATCCTTTCCCTGACCCTACAGAGCTGGAGCACGACACCCTGAGCCACTCACCTGCCCCAGGGGCAGGGTTGATATCGGGCAGTGACACATTGGTCTGTCTGTCGCAGCTAAAGTCCATTCTGATTGAAGGGTGCCCATGCCACAGTTACTAAATACTCTTAATATCCTCCCTGCTGATGAGCACGAAGGCCACACTTAACGGAGTTGCTGGACAGACACCCATGTACCCGGTGGGCTGCTATAGTAACAACCCTGGTATGGTTTTTCTGACGCAGACATCCCCAATCACAGCAGTATGGACACCTAGACTGCCACAGGGACCTACAGTCCAATTGATGCATGCAGTGGCCCGAGCAGGCAGAGCAGAACTGAGAGATTTAGAGATCCTGAGAAGCTTTCCCACCCCAAACAGCAAGATCCTAGTGTTATAGGTAGGAGCCCAGCAGGGGAGGGGGCAAATGTTTGGGAGATGGGTGAGCTCACAGTCTTCCTTTGCCTTCTCATAGGGCCCCTTAAAGGGTTTTCTGGAGGCTCTGGGTAGGCTGCAGAAGAAGTTCTACTCCAAGGGCCTGCGGCTGGAGTGTCCAATCCGCACCTACTTGGTGACGGCACGCAGTGCCGCCAGTTCTGGAGCCCGGGCTCTCAAGACCCTGCGCAGCTGGGGCCTGGAGACAGACGAGGCCCTGTTCCTCGCGGGAGCGCCCAAGGGCCCCCTCCTGGAGAAGATCCGCCCACATATCTTCTTTGATGACCAGATGTTCCACGTGGCTGGGGCTCAGGAGATGGGCACAGTGGCCGCCCACGTGCCTTACGGTGTGGCGCAGACACCCCGGCGGACCACACCCACGAAGCAAGCCACATCTGCACCGTAGCTGAACCACCAGCTTTGCTGACCCACATTGCTCCAGGCATGGCTCCATGTCATACACGTCGCCCAATGGACGCTTCTAGTTCCTCACCTCTCTGCCCTTCTGCATGTCCGCCCTCATCCCTATGAGTGAGGTACTTGTAGGAAATTAGGCAGACTGGTCCGGCATTCTCACCGGACCTTTTCCCCTTTTGGGAAAACACTGTGCCATGATCCTGGCTCAGAAAGTAAGACTGTGCAGAAAAGCTGGGTTTCAGGGGGAAGTTGATGGGACTAAGGGTGAGAGGGTCAGAGCGGCAGGATGCCTCAAAAGGAGCTTATAAAACTAGCTCAGCGTAGCACAAAGAACACTGCTTTGAGAGAGATGGGATCTGGCTTCTAAACTTTGTCCTGGCCTTGTGCACGGCTTTAAGTTCCCTTGCTAGGGACTCTAGGATGAGGTGACCTCCCCCTGTGGTGCACTGGTGAACTCTCCATCCTTGCAGGAGCCCCTGCAGCCCCTTTGTCACCACTTCCAGGGGAGAACTCTCACTGCGTGATGGGTCAATTTCCCCACCTTTTAGGGCGTTTTCAAACTCTCCTTTAGCTAAAGAAGCTTGGTTTTATAAGATTGCCCTCTTTGAAGGAAGGATTCTGAGCCAGGGCTTCTCCTGATATATATAGCACCTTTGTACAAATTATAGAAAGACGCTGTCTCTAGAATGAATTGTGAAAAGACGGCCCTTCCTCTGGGCTGACCCAGACCATGCTGGGGCACACAGCTTGGTTGGCAGGATATAGGCTGGGTTTTGGCCCCTACCGGCTCCTCAGCCCAGAGGCCTTTGTCAAATGGGCAAGGCACACAATCATCCACAGTAACCTTCCCTATAATTTTACACGTTTGGAAACCACTGGATGAGATGACCTGTCTACTTCCTGCGATGCCTTAATCTGAGTCATCAAGGGTCAGCTGCCAGGTGCAGGGTTTGTGGAAGGAGGGAGGGAGTGAATTTAACCTGCATGCAGACTCTCATCCGGCCAGCAGGGGGCACTGCAGGCCCTCCCTGGGAAGGCGCTTTACTAGGCCTGCTCAGTGCTTCCTTCGCTTTTGCTTTTTAGCCAAAGTTAATTTGTTGCTGCCTATCAACCCCCTCACCTCAACCCTCACTCCCTCAATGACTGTGTCCTACTCTGCTTGCCAAGCAGCCCTGCTGGGGCGAAGAGGTGGAGAGTTGGTGTTTAGTGTTGTGAGCTCAAACGCAAGGGGAGAAACCTTAGGGGCTGAAGTGGGAGGTGGTCCAGGCTGAGCCCAAGGGAAGGCCTGCCTGGAGTGATATAGGAAATGTGGGGAGGTCAGGTCTGATGCAGTGACTGGTTAGAGAGGAAGGAGCTGCAGTGTGCATTAGCAAGATTCTCCAGCTATGGGATTGTAATTGGAGGTAGCGAGCTCTTTGTCACTAGGATGCTGTCAAAGGGACTCTAGGATGAGGTGACCTCCCCCTGCGGTGCACTGGTGAACTCTCCATCCTTGCAGGAGCCCCTGCAGCCTCTTTGTCAACCACTTCCAGGGAAGAACTCTCACTGCTTGATGAGTCAGCCTCCTCCTTTGCTGACCAGCTTGGCTTTCTCCGGAGAGAGGGTGGGACCTCCAAAGGCTGGTCCCTCAGGAAGACCCAGAAGGGGTAAGGAGATGTCAGTGGCGGGGACTGATTGCCCAGCTTCCCGGGCGAATCCCAGCTGTGAGCAAGCACTTTATGAAGAAAGCCAAAGGTGTCATTGGAGATGTGTGCAGGGGAGCTGGAACACTTCTGGGGGCAGGAAAAGGGGTGACAGGCCACGTGAGGCCTGACCTTTATCTTTTTGAGGACTCAGCCCAGGGTCTGAATGGGCACAGGTTCTGGGCAGTGGAGGGCAGGATCGTAACATCAGAAAGATAACGCAGGAGGGAGAACAAAGTCAAAAGACTGAGGTGGCTCTGGAAATGAGCAACAGTTTGGGTGAGACGAGAGTCCTGGGCTGGGCTTGTCCTGTCAGTGCTGGAGCGGCTGAGAGGCTGGCCGTGGGGAGGAAGGGCAAGGCTGTGCTGGGTGTCTGGGCACCGCCAGGGGACGGGCAGGTGATGAGGATGTCCTTGCCCAGGGTCATCCCATCAACAGCCAGGAACCTTCCGGCCAACAGAAGAGGCCTCAGGGCAGAGGGTCTGGTTTGGAGCTCTTTCCTCTGCCGAAGCTCCCAGCCCAGCCAGAGATACTGTGAGACCTAAGGACAGCCTCCAGCAAACCGAAAGGAAGTGAGAGAAGGAACTGAATCCCAGTCAGTCTTGACCTTGGCCGAACCACACAAAGGCCTGCTTCTCCTTCCTCTGGGGTCAGAATCACCCCTTGGGGGAGTCTCCAGGGCTCACAGAGCCAGCTGGTAGCCATGAGAAGCCTGCAAGGCTGGGCACAGCCGAGGCTCACTTCATGGCACTAGGCTGTGTGACCAGGGTGGACACACGCGCTGCGAGGGCAGCACCGGATGTCACCTAATTAAGATGCACCGAGGGATGCTGAGACCAAGAGGTCCTGCCCCCGGGGCCTCACCATAAACACCCCTGATTCTTCCAGGTCTCTCAGGAAGCAGGAGAACGGTGATGTGGGAAGCAGCAAGATAAGGCACCAGAAAAGCTGTGTGTTTCCCTGGAGCACTGTTAATGGACTTGGACAGCCCTCAGCGATGAGAGACACTAGGGTCCAAATTCTATTATTGAAACCATAAAAGAGCATTTCAGGCCTGGAAAAAAGCTTTCAGTGTCTGGAATAAAAGGCCAGAAGTCCTGGGGGCAGGCTTAGACAGCTGCCAGACACACCTTCTGATTGTTTCAAGGGATGAGATGTCCCAGGGAGAACATCGCTTATTGTATCAGCAGGCAAATTAAAAAGCCGCGCGAGCACCAAAGCCCCAGGCCCAGCCATGGGCTGCAGCACTGGGCCCGAGGAGCCACAGCTCCTGACATGCAGAACCCCTGGAGCCCAAAGCACGGCACCCCAACTGTGCCTGCAGAGCACGTCCCAGGAAATTCTTGCCAGCCAAGTCCCAGACCCAATGGAAACTGCCACTTAGCAAAACAGAAGCCCTGTTACTATGCACTGAGATTGCCAAGGTCACTGCAAAATAGCCGTCTCTGCCTTCTGAGAGCCCAATCAGAATGATGGAGATGTAGCAGAAGAAGTTGAAACCAGCAAGAAGTGTAAATCCAAGCTGGATCCGGCATTATAATGATACTCAACTGGTGTGCACCAGTCCAGCTAAACTGGCGATTAAAATATTGAAATGCCTCCATAACGGTTTTAAACAGCGCTGGCCTGAGCCCCTGACTTCCCCCTCCCCATGGCCTCAGCTGCCCTGGATCTTCCCACGATCCAGCAAAAAGGGGCTCTGGGAGTCTGTGCCAGCATGATGGCCAGTGTCCACTCTGTTTGGGGGTCCCCTGGCCATGCTGGCTTGGAGAAGTTAAGTAAGTTGCCCAAAGTCACACAGCTGGTAAGTGGCAGTGGGAGGACTCAAGCTCACGTCTGTCTGATGCTGGGACTCAGGCCCTTAACTCTTTTGCCATACGGCCCATAGGTGCATAGACGTAGCAAGAGAAGCTTCATAGCAATGGCGTTCCCTTGACAGTCTGTTAACATGTTGACCCCCTGCGTGTTAAGATACTATAATAGACTTGAGAGGGTACCTCTTCGTTGTAGCTTTCTAAATAGCTAGGAGGAATTTAAACTGGGGCCAAACATTTGCAGATTTTCTAAAGCACCTCCAGACAACCCCAAGTTCTGTAGACCCAGTTCTTATCGGGCTAATGCTGGGTTTGGCAAGCAAAGCTCCTTGGCCAAATATAGCCCACCACGTTTTTGCAAAGAAACTTTTATTGGAATACAGTCATGCCCATTTGTTTACATCTGTCTTCGGCTTTCAAACTATAGCAGTGGAGTCGAATTGTTTCAACAGAGACCAAGGAGCTGGAAATATTGGGTCAGCCAGAAAGTTCGTTTGGGTTTTTCATTTCCATCCTACGAAAAAACCGAACGAACTTTATGGCCGACCCAATATTTCTCTGGTTGTTTGCAGAAAGAGTTTGCTGACCCCTGGGTTAAGGCAAACATCCCTGGCCCGCTCCTCAGTGGGAGAGTCCAGCTTACATCCACCTAAGCATTCGGAGGTAGAGGCTGGCTTGTTTGCAGAGGGGGCAGCACGAGGCATCTTTGTGCCCATCTGCAGGCATCGTCAGGGATGGCAGGCACTAACTGAGAGCCTTGATGCTAAACCCAGCAGACCCTTGGCATCTGAGGATTGAAGATTTCAAAGTTTGACTATTTTCAAGTGACCCATGGCCTGTTGTAATTTGGAATGTTGATGCACACATTTGATTTTAGTGTGCTCTCCCAAGCTGCTGGGTGAGGGGCAGGGAGCAGGACCCCTGGCTAGGGCTGAGCCCAGCTGGCTGGCCTCTGCTCAGCACGGCTATGTAGTTCTCAGCTCATCATTGCCTTTGAGGGGCCTCTTGAGAAGCAATAAGTGCTGGTAGATGGATGGGCCTTAGGTAAATATTAATTTTGGGTAAAGTGAAGTGCCCCATGTTGACTTAAGGACCCAGATCTAACAAGTCATCTATATGCTCTCTGTGGAAGCGAGAACAAGCTCTTCAAGAAGATGGTCCCAGTGGGGCCTTTAGCTGGCTCAGAAGTTACTGATCAAGTGAGAGATAAGACTCCAGTGAAAGTTGGAATGACAGTTTTCTTGTGGTATTAGGGAGTGAGCAACAAACACGCCTACCCTTATGATGGAATTGTGAATCAGGAGAAATCTGCCGATGTAGGGAATGGCAAGTGTAGAAGTGGTCCTACCTACCGCCATGGTTGCTGGCACTGCTCCATCTTCTACGCTAAGCCCAGACTTGACCTCAGAATCCTTCTCAATCCAGCATTCCAGGCAGCTACTACCAGTGGGCTGGAGTTGGCATGAAAGATGAAAAACCTATGTTGCCATCCCTATTGGTGTTGGATATTGCTTTCCTGGGGGCGTGCAAGGCCCTGAATGTTCATTCCCCAATGTTGTGCTGCAACTCTGAGGATGCCAGGGTCTCACCCCACTCAGGCAGAACACAAAAAGGAGGAAGAATGGCGTCCTGTGTTGGCGGCTTCCTTAGAGGAGGTTGCCTGAGAAGCAGTGTCCCAGGTTTCATGGTCTTCAAGGAAAGTACAAATACCCCTCCTACCAGTAGGTGGCACTGCAGGCCAACACGCCACTGCTGGCCATAGTTAATGGTTTTCTTCCCTGGTTACTTTTCTCTCCTTCCGTGCTACTTGGTGCCGTGCTGGACTCCCGCAAGTAGCTTAGCCAAAAAGGACTTTAGGTGCTGCCAAGCATAACTGTGTGATGAGCTGACAGCTCTTACCAGCAACCACTGTGACTGCATGTATGGACACACTCATATGACTGTGTGCAACAGGATTAAAACTGCATGTATGCATGCTTTTGTGGGTGTACGTAATGGGGCACGTATCTCTGCTGAAGACTGAGTGTGTGTGTGTGTGTACAGGTTGATTATCTCTGTTAACTAAGGGTCCTGGGCCCCACATACTGATGGCCAGCCCTGCTTCCTGGGACTAGTTCTGGCTCTCCCTATCATCTCATGGGCATTTGCACATATGCAGTGTGGGGCTCTCTGAGGCCCTTATCTATCTCTCCAGCTTCTAGCCTCTGGCCAACAAGGTCTTGGCTCCTAACCCTCTGCCTCCCCCCCCTCCCTTATCCCTGCAGCCTTGGGGACAAAGTGGTAGAATCACCTTGGGCTGCACCTGCCTCACCATCTACATTTATTTCTTCCCTCCCCTTGACGTCAAAGTCCTGAGTCCAGCATTTACAGTTGGGCAGACTGTGCACTGAACAAAGGCAGGTGGAGCGATTCACACCATGAGTGGTACCTCCCAGGCATCTATAAAAGCTGCCAACTGCACCCAGCTGCCTCGGTCATCTCATGGCCATGGCTAGGAAAGCTGCCTTCTTCCCTGCCCTCCTGGCCCAGCCCAGCCTAGGCTGGGATTCCTTCCTCTGCTTGGGTGTTCTAGTCTGGCCCAGAAGTGACTTACCCTTGGCCTTGATCAGGAAGTATTTCCCTGATGGGCCATCCCCAAGAGGCCTTTGGGTTCAATTTATGAAAATGAAATACAGCTGGCAACTTTTCAATTACTGTAAGACAAACCAAAACTCTGCAGATGGGGTCGCTGATTCCCACACTCCTGGCCTGCAGGTGTACGCCTTCACGGGCCAACTGCTAAGATGGCTCTGCTACGGAATTAGGGTAGAAGCCTCAAGTCTAGGTTTATAGCTGCACCAGCTAGAAAATCGTGAGGTTGCCATAGACTGGACACCTGTGCCAGGTCACAAGCTCTGATGCCTCCAAGGGCTGGGTGGGAAACATCAATGAGCAAAGAGGATTAGGCAAGGACTGTAGCAAAATGCGGAACACATATGCTGTAGTCTGACACGGTTGCTGCCGTGTGGGAATGTGGTCCGCTGGTGCCAGATATTCCTCCCCATTTCCCAAGAGGAGCTAGAAATCTGGACTTTTAAATCTTGGCAACTGAATTCTGAATTTAGGAAACACTGTGCATGCCAGATAAACCACATCTTACAGGCCAAATCCGGCCTTTGAATTTCCAGTGTGCACCCTCTGACCCAGGCCCAGTGAATGGGGTTTTTCAGAATTGAGTAACTGGGTCTGAGAATATTACACTCAGACTCACAGAGCTTTGGATCTTTAAGAAAACTTAAAGATAACCTAGTTCATTCCTTGTGTGTTTTAAACTGTGTACATACAAACTTTTTATTAACAGCACACACATCCTTAAGTTCTAGTTTCTACCTAAAAGCATCTCTGTACCCTCAATTTAGCACAAGATTTAAAATGAAGTCTCGACACATAGTAGGCTTGTATCTACCTGTCAGAAGCCCTATTTTTTTTTTTTTTTTTTTGCGGTACGCGGGCCTCTCACTGTTGTGGCCTCTCCCGTCGTGGAGCACAGGTTCCGGACGCGCAGGATCAGCGGCCATGGCTCACGGGCCCAGCCGCTCTGCGGCATGTGGGATCTTCCCGGACCGGGCACGAACCCGTGTCCCCTGCATCGGCAGGCGGACACTCAACCACTGCGCCACCAGGGAAGCCCCAGAAGCCCTATTTTACACCATTTGGTTTATGATAGGTCTACTTCTGTCTTTTGTAAACATGGGCTGCCCTCGTCTTCCTTATAACCTAACTTCTCTGGGTTGCTTTCCATGGTAAACCCATAGGTGCCTCCTTAAACAGTTGGGGCCTGTGTTTCTTCATCTGTGGGACTTCCCTTGCCTGGGGGTGAGACTGCTCACACTTTTCCCAGCTGGGTCCCTCTGTGGTCTGCCCTCAACCTCCAAAGGCCCCAGCTCAGTCTGGCTCTGCGGCATTTACCAACTCACACAATACAGGGTGCTACGTGCTGGTCAGTGTGGATCCCTCTCACTACTCATTCTTGTCCCGTACCTAATGTTACGACCTGGCCTTCTGCTTCTCAAAAGCCATTCAAATAAATAGAAGACTTTTTAAAATAAACTTGGGTTGCCTTCTTGTCCCCCCTCACAGTTGTATTCATAAACTGGCTTAGGGTCCCTTTAAGAAATGCCAATGGGAAGAGTGGATATATGTATATGTATAACTGATACACTTTGCTGTACACCTGAAACTAACACTACATTGTAAATCAACTATACTCCAATAAAAATTTTTTTAAAAAAAAAAGAAAGAAATGCCACTGGGGACGCAAGGAGTGAGCAGGCCTGGGATTGGTTCCATCCGTGGGTGCCAGTGTCTCTCCGTAGACCCTCCCCACCCACAGGAAGGCCACCCTGAGGTGAGATTCTGTGATGGACAGCAGCCTGAGCCCATCAGAAGGCAAGCTTCCTCCAGCAGTGCTCTTGGCGTGGACTCAACGTCCCCATCTGGAACTACCAAGGCGGAGGGGCAGGGGGATGCAGTGGGAGGAAGAAGAGGCACTGAGAAAGCATGTGAGCTGGAGGACGAAGGGGCTGACTCAGACTCCAGCCTCAGCCCTCACATCGTCCTTCCTCCTGCACCTCAGCCCCCTCCACAACAAACCCAACCTAGGGCCAACACCTCTCTTCCATCCTGTCCATCACCCTCATTTCTCCCACGCTTCCCTTCACCTCCATCCGCTGAGGCCCCGTCAAGGCTCATCTCACACACAACTTCCTCAACTAGGCTCCCTCAAAACTGTATCATGAGGGACAGATCACTTCCTCCCTTGAACAATATTGAGGTCTGCGGTTCTTTCTCCCATAGCCCAACAGAGTATTAGTTATGGGAGCCAGACTAAGTGGCTGTGAATCAACCTGCCTATAACTGAATGATTGAATTCGGAGCTGATAGGACTGGGCCAGTTGTCTGCAGCCAATGTCGTTTCTGAACTGGTTGTAAAGTATTTTGAATATCTCTCTAAAAAGTAAACCAAAGGCATGGGAGTCTTACAGTGGATTAGTTATCTGTTGCTATGTAACAACTTAGTCCAACACTTAATTGCTCAAAACAACAAACATTTATTATCTCACAGTCTTACAGGGCAGGAATCCAGAAGCAGCTTAGCTGGGTGGTTCTTGCTCAGAGTGTCTCATGAGGTTGTCATCAAGCTGTCAGCAGGGCTGCAGTCATCTGAAGACTTGACTGGGGATGGAGGATCTGCTTCCAAGATGGTGCACTCGCATGGCTATTGGCATGTGGCCTCAGTTCCTTGCCACAGGATGGCCTGAGTGTCCTCCCAACATAGCTGTCGGCTTCCCCCAGAGTAATCCAAGAGAGAGCAAGGCAAACTTGCTTTAAAAAACTGTCTTTTGTGGTACATATATACAATGGAATATTACTCAGCCATAAAAAAGAATGAAATTGTGCCATTTGCAGAGACGTCGATGGACTTAGAACCCTCATACAGAGTGAAGTCGGAAAGAGAAAAGCAAATATTGTATATTAAATGCATATTTGTGGAATCTAGAAAAATGGTATTGATGATCTCATTTGCAAAACAGAAATAGAGACTCAGACATACAGAACAAACGTATGGATACCAAGGGGAAAAGGTGGGGCTGGTGGGATGAATTGGGAGATTGGGATTGACATATATACACTACTATGTATAAAATAGATAACTAATGAGAACCTGCTGTAGAGCACAGGGAACTCTACTCAGTGCTCTGTGGTGACCTAAATAGGAAGGAAATCCAAAAAAAGAGGAGATATATGTATATGTATGGCTGATTTACTTTGCTGTACAGCAGAAACTGATGGCAGTATAAAGCAACTATATACTCCAATTTAAAAAAATTAAGTTTTGGGGGCTTCCCTGGTGGCGCAGTGGTTGAGAGTCCGCCTGCCAATGCAGGGGACGCGGGTTCGTGCCCCGGTCTGGGAAGATCCCACATGCCGCGGAGCGGCTGGGCCCATGAGCCATGGCCGCTGAGCCTGCGCGTCCGGAGCCTGTGCTCCGCAACGGGAGAGGACACAACAGTGAGAGGCCCGAGTACCGCAAAAAAAATAAAAATAAAAAAAAAATAAAAATAAATAAAGTTTTGAAAAGGCAAAAAAACAAAACCCAAAAAGTCTTTTATGACCTAGCCTCAGAAGTGACATGTTATCATGTCTACCGTATTCTACTGATCACAAAGGGCAACCTGATCCAGTGTGAGAGGGGATGACACGAGGGTAGGAAATGCCAGAGAGTGGAGATAGTCAGGGGCTGTCTTGGAGGCTGGCTCCCACGTATTATTATACCCCCATCAGCCTGGTATAACTAGGGGCCTCTACATTTATCTTAATCATTTCCTTTCCACTCGTTAAGACTAGACCCAAGTGCAAAAAATAAAATAAAATTTTAAAAAATACTTAAAAAAAAGACTAGACCAAAAAGTGCCTCCTTGATTCTCCAACCTGAAGTTCCCCACTTCCCACCCAAGTCACCAGGGATAAGGAGAAATGTGACGCCTCGTCTTATTCCTTCCTGATACCCCCCATCCAGCATACTCTTTCAGGAGCCCTTGGGTCACCCACTTGGACACGTCATGGAAACTTTGTGTTCTGAGACGTCTTGTTCTCACTGTGAAGTTTTTACAATGTCCGTAAGGCCGGTGGTTACACTGGTTTGTAGCCAATGGACCATGTTTAAGGTGAGGGGAAGGGCAGAGGTGGAGGGAGGGGAGGAGAGAGGGGTGGTGGCCTAAAACCCTTTCCTACCCGGACCTTGGATGAACAGACTCAACCCTCTGGTGCCAGAACTAAATCTTCTATTTTCTGACATGATCTTGGACCAGATTTGGGAGCAAAACCCCCATAATATGGTAGAGATGTGGCTGTGGCTTAGAACAGAAAAAGAAGGAGCAATGGGACGGAGAAATAGAGGAAAAAAGTCCTTCTCCTCCTCTGTGCACCCCCTTTTCCACTTGCAAAGCTCTTCCAAGACCTGAGAACTACGTGCTTTCTTTCTTTGTCTTTTTTTTTTTCTTTTTTTTTTTTTAGAATACTTTAAATTTATTTTATTTTATTTTTGGCTTGTTGGGTCTTCGTTTCTGTGCGAGGGCTTTCTCTAGCTGTGGCAAGCGGGGGCCATTCTTCATTGCGGAGCGCAGGCCTCTCACTATCGCGGCCTCTCTTGTTGTGGAGCACAGGCTCCAGAACCGCAGGCTCAGTAGTTGTGGCTCACGGGCCTAGTTGCTCTGCGGCATGTGGGATCTTCCCAGACCAGGGCTCGAACCCATGTCTCCTTCATTGGCAGGCAGATTCTCAACCACTGCGCCACCAGGGAAGCCCTTTTTTTTTTTTTCTTATTGATGGTCAGTTTTACTTGCCCATGAGTCATTTTAAAAAAAAACCATTTTTTATAAACAGGTCACTCAAGAAATAAAACTACAAATTCATGTCTTAACAGTGAACAGAATAGACTCTGTTTTAAACACTTAATCCAAACCAATTCATTTCATCTTCACGATAACGCTATGAAGCAGTTACGACTATTATCCTCATTTTACAGATGAGGAAACTGAGGCTCAGAGAGGTAAGGTAACTCACTCAAGGTCCATAGCTAGTTAATTGCAGAGCTTAATTTAAACTCAAGCTGTCTGGCTCCAGACTGTGTATCTTAAGTGCTACACTATACTGACTTTCTCATGTACATTTTAAGATTAAACACACATAAGAAAATTTGAGCTTACATTGTTTTTTGTTTGTTTGTTGTTTGTTTGTTTTTGTCCGTGCCTCGAGGCTTGTATGTGGGATCTTAGTTCCCTGACCAGGGATTGAACCCAGGTCCTCGGCAGTGAGAGCACGGAGTCCTAACCACTGGACCGCCAGGGAATTCCCAGAGCTTACATCGCTAGTTTGAGATATGCCACCCTGAATCGCAGAGGAAGTACAAATAATTTTCTGCCATTTGGGTTACTCCAGGGGAAAAGTTTGGTCTTTAATGGGTACCGCTGTAAGAAGCCGAGCCATCTTTCCCAAGATAAAGCTATTGGTTCCCCTTGCCCCATTGTTTCTGGATCTGGGCAGGAGAAGCATGGGTGAGCTATTTCCAACCACATCAAGTAAAAAGTGAAAACGCAGTCTTAAGAGATGGGAAGCAACTTGTCTGAGGACACATATTAGTAAATGCAAAAAGGAAATTTAATGCCAGGCTGTTGTTCCAAATTCAGTGCTATTCTCTCTGAAACACAATAATTTCACCCAACTTTACCCGAATCTTCATTCTTTCATTTGTCTGACAAAGTCCCCCTTAGAAGCCCTGTGAAGATCCAGGTGGCTTAAAGCTCACCCCTGTGTCAGGATACTGCAGCCACAGCCCAGGCATGAGAACTTGTCAACTGCTTGCTGGGCTGGGTGACCTTGCAAAGCACGTACCCTCTGCAGCTACCAGGAGGGTACATCACTGTACCTGCCTTCGAGAGGACTGGCTGCAAGGAGTGTCATTAACCCCTTCAGCTGCTGTCTCTGTGGGTCTGCGTATAGTTTGCATTCCCTAGGCTGCTCTGGGTCAGTGACTGGGGCTATTTCTTCCCTACATGAGGCTCCTCTAATGCACAGTTTTTACCCTGTGCCTGACCAAGACTTTCTCAGAGCTGCATTGCAGTCTGGGGCTCTTCCTACCCAATCCTCCTGCTTGCTCCCTCCCCTTCACAGGTGTCGGACTATCACGGTCAGAAGGCTCTTCCTGCTTCCTCCTGTTCTTTCCCTCTATCCTTACAAGCCATTTCCTCAACAAATCTCTTGCACCTCTAATTCACCTTAGCATCTGTCTTCTAGAAGACCTAAATGACACACCCTCTCCGGGCCGTAAGCCCTACACCCATCTGCCCCTCAGGATAGCTTGTCTGATGGTCTTACAAGTCTCCATCATTACTGAGTGGCGGAATAGAAGTGTGATTTCCATGTCACCGCTAGGGGGCATGGTGGAATCCAATTACAGCCGTAGCCAGAGGTGAGGGACAGCTGCTTTCCAAGCCTGGGGCTCCCACCCAACCCATGCCCGGCCTCGACCCCATCATCACTTCCCAGCCTCCAATCCTCTGTCTGGGAGGGAGGTTCAGAGTAGAGAAAAGGGCCTCGGGGCTTTGGACTGGGGTAAGAGACCTCAGTTCTAATCCTGTCCCTGCCGCTAAGTTCCCTTCTCTGGGCTTCAGTTTTCCCCATCTGTACAGTGGGACTTTGGCTTGGCTGGCCTGGGTGGGGAAAGGGGGATTTAAGGGCTCTGGGTTTAAGAAATGCCTTGGCAGCTGGTGAGGACTAAGCTATTTCTTCTGCTTGTTAAGACCAGACCAAAGGGTACAGGTGGGAAGTTCTACCCGGCAGCATTAGAGCCGAGGCCAGAACTAGAGCCATGTCCTGATTATGGTCTGACACCACAGGTTGCAGAGTGCTGTGCCTGGGCTCCTGAGAGCCCACCCCAGGGAGGACAGCTCTTTGAGGAGCCACAGTCAGGGGAGGTAAGCAGACAGCAGCGGTATGGGGAGGGAAACACAGAGGTACAAGGAGGCAGTACCAGTGCCCAAGGGAGGTTGGACAGGCTTCCTAGAGAGAGAGACTTTTGTGCTGGGCTTTGGAGGCTGAGTAGGAGTTTTCCAGATAGAAAAGGGAAAGACTTTCAAAATAGACAGAATACAAAGACTCAAAGACATGAACCTATGTTATGTGTCCTAAAGCATAAGAGAAATGGCAGGACTGGGGTGGAGGTCAGGGAAGTAGTGAGTGAGCTGTACCCAGACCATGAAGGACCTCCATCAAGGCTGAGGATTTTACAGCCTTTCTATTGCCCTTAGACAGTGGATGCTAGTCTTAGTTCCATTTTACAGATGAGGAAACTGAGACCTCCAGAGATGGTGAGGGGCACGAGAAGGCACAGGGCAGTGTCAGGCCCTAGTCAGGCTTGGGAGCCACAGGCCAAGTCGCCCTCTCCTTATTTGGTGGGCAGTACCAAGGACCAGGCTCTCCCCCACCCCACCCCCTCATGGCCATCTGACTCCAGGGAGCACGGTGTCCCCAGTCCCTCCCCTCCCTCCACTACCAGTGTCCTTGTCCTGCTGACATCATGTACACAAGGAAGAGAAATCTGTGGAGATTCCAGAAAGGCCAGAGTGTGGGAACCAGGACAGATGCCGCTGGCACCACCCCAGCAGCGGAACCTCTGGAAGCTGCCAAGGGGGCTCTGGGATGTGTCTGAGGTCTCCGGATTCCTCTGTTGCAGGCCACCCCCCAGGGCCTGAGAAAGCTAGGAAGGCCCTAATCACCCAGCTGGACGTTCTGGCCCCAGGCAGCCTCTGTGGATCTTTGTGCTGCCTGCACACAGGCATGGGGAATATATGAGCATCAAGACAGCTGGGCCAGCCCAGCCTGTCTGCTTTCAGGGGTCCTGAGCTGGGGCCACTGGACCCCTGTAGATGGAGCAAGACCTCCATGAATTCTGCAGCCTGGGGATGGTGAAGGGAACCAAAGCAATACTGTGCACCACTTCCCCTGAACAAGGAGCTGTGGATTGTGTGTGTGTGTGTGTGTGTGTGTATGTGTGTGTGTGTGTGTGTGTGCTGTACGCAGACAAACAGACACAGACAGATGGTCCCAGCTCCCACCCCCAGTGGCCCCAGGGGTGGATGTGCACCACCTGTTCCGCACATGTGGCTCTCAGCAGCTGCACATTCCGTCAGTGACCAGCTGTGGTGGCAGCTGGGGAGGTGGGGAGTGAGCACGGATGGGTCCCAGGGGAGCAGGGGAGGAGGGCAAGGGGAGGACAGGAAGGGCCTGGGGGGAGCAGGGGTCAGGAAGCACGGGAGGCAAGGAGGCTCAGTTTGTTCTCAGGACAGAACACTGAGCAGGAATGTGGTGATGGGGGTACCTGACATCTGGGCTGGAGGCTCTGTCCGTGTGGGCCTTGGCAAAGAGAGCCTGGGGGACATCCAAGGCAGGCCTGGCACACCCGGTTAGATCTTGGCGTATAGGTGGGCCAAACTGAGTGTAAGGAGACAGACGGTGCAGTTGGATGAGTCTGAAGCTCAGAGAAAAAGTCTGCATTAGAGATAAAAACTGGGGAGTCATTGGCTTATAGGAGGTAAAGGCATGGGAGTAGATGAGTCACCTAGGAAGAAAACACATGGAGACAGAGGCTGAGTCCAAATGCTAACATTACCAAGTGCTCTTTCTCAACACCAGGCACGGGACTTCCCTGGTGGCACAGTCGTTAAGAATCCGCCTGCCAATTCAGGGGACACGGGTTCGAGCCCTGGTCCGGGAAGATCCCACGTGCTGCGGAACAACTAAGCCCGTGCGCCACAACTACTGAGCCTGAGCTCTAGAGCCCAGAAGCCACAACCACTGAGCCTGCGTGCCACAACAACTGAAGCCCGCGTGCCTAGAGCCTGTGCTCTGCGACAAGAGAAGCCACAGCAATGAGAAGAGTAGCCCCTGCTCGCCGCAATTAGAGAAAGCCCGCACATGGCAACGAAGACCCAATGCAGCCAAAAATAAATATAATAAAATAAATAAATAAACTAAACTTTCAAAAAATAAAAACATAAAAACACCAGGCACTGTGCTATGCATCTTACCTCATCTAATCCTCACAACAAGCTTACGGAGTAGCTTTGTTATCATCCCATTTTACAGATGAGAAAACCAAGGCACAGGAAGTCCTTTCTTATCCTGGCTCACCTCTTGCCTCACTGTGTGGCCCTAAGGATGTTTTGCTCCTCTCTGGGTCTCAATGTCCACAGACACAAGGAGAGGGGCAAGGGCCTAGAGAGGGAGAGCTGAGTGGCACCCAGGTGCTCCAGCCACTCCCCCCAGGCCCTGGGCCAGGATTCTGCCTATTGTAACTCTGCTGTTTTCCCTGGGATTGGGCACCACCTCCTCCACAGAGAAGGTAGAGGCCTTCAGGAGCCCCCCAGCTCCCCCCCCAGCTCCCCCCCATCACTAGTCACTCGCCAATATTTACCAAACACCTACTACATGCCAAACACTGCTAGGCATGGGGAGATGATGGGGAGCGAACAGCTTGGGTTTTGCCTTTATGTCCCAGAGACAGACATAAATTATTGCACAATTAATAACTACCAACAGCTGCCCGGAGCATCTCTGTGACAACCATCCTCTCCCCTGGGACCCCCAATACCTCCATCACTCAGCAGTTAGGTGCTCAGTGTCTGGCCCAGCAAAGGGCTCTGGAACCCTGTTCCAACATATGGTCCACATGCAACCCAACCATTGGCACCCAGGCCCTGTCAGTCTACTAATCTGAATACCAGCCCTGGGAGAAGAAGGGGGCTGACCTAGTGTGGGATTAGGGATTGAGAAAGTGTCGCTGGAGCTGAGACCTGCCCCTGAAAATCTCCCCTGCTCATTCTGCTCTGGGGCAGGGGGATGGGAGAAGTGGAGAGGGTACAGGTTCCCTCTCTGCCTCCCTCCCTTTGGACTGAGGCTAGTTGCTACTTCTGGGCTCACCCCTCTGCCTCTCCCTGACCCCTCTCCATCAGCAAGCAGATTCCTCCTGAGGACTTGCCGGCCTCTGCAGTTGCCTGTGTTGCCCTCTCTCATTCACCTGCTCCTTCTTCAAACCTGCTTCTGCATCCTCCACAGACACTTCCAGATCCCTGGGGTACGGCCCCTGCCTCTGACTCCTGTATTCATGCCAAGGCCTCTGTGACCTCATGTTTGCAGGTCTTCCTCTTAGAGCCCCTGAACTGGCCACCGAGCCCTTTACTCGGCATTCTCTGACCTCGGCCCCAGGTGCTCTATCCTTGTTCAATTTTCCTCCTCCTCCCAGAGTTTCTCTGGCTGTTTTTCTCAGGGTTCTATGCTAGGTTCTCCTCCTTCTTGCTCTGCACTAGCTCCTTGAGTTACCTCATGTACCTCATGGCTTCAGCTACCAGTCCCCAAATCTCTACTCCAGCCCAGACATCTCCCCGGGCTCTCCTCCTGGGTGTCCCATGGGTCTCACAAACAGCATGGCCACACTGAGCTTACCTTCTCCTGTGTTTCCCATTGGTGCCTGTCACCTTCACCCATCAGTCATGCAGACAGGAGCCCAGGATCACGTGAATTCGTTCTGTATTCTTCCCCTCTAAACCAGTCCCTATTGCCTGGCCTATCGTAGGAGGCTTCTGATTGGTCTACCCCACTCTAAATGCACAATGCCGCAGTTTCCAGAAAGAATCTGGTGCCGGAACTTCCCTGGCAGTCCAGGGGGTAAGACTCCTCGCTCCGAATGCAGGGGGCCTGGGTTCGATCCCTGGTGGGAGAACTAGATCCCGCATGCTGCAATAAAGATCCTGCGTGCCGCAACTAAGACCTCATGCAGCCGTAAGTAAATAAATAAATAAATATATTTTAAAAAACTGTATTGAAAAGAAAAAAAAAGACTCTGGTGCCAGCCTGTCTGGGTGGAGTCCCAGCTCTACCACTTACTAGCTGTGTGATCTCTGACAAGTTGCTTAACTTCCCTATGTCTCAGTAAAATGGGATTATAATAGATAATAGTAGCAACTTCTGTTATAGGGTTGTCGTGAAGTTTACATGAGTTAACACATGTCAAATAGTACAGTGCCTGGTACATGGTGCAGTAAGGGTGCAATAAGAGTTTATTTTTACCGTTGTTATTATTATCATTTATTTATTTCACAACAATGTTTAATGCTTACTATGCGCTAGACACTTTACTAGGCACTGAAAGACATAATAATGAACAACACAAATGATTCCTACCCCCAAGAACTTCACAGTCAAGGTGGAAGCCTCTTCATAAAATCCCACAGAGGGATGGTTTCCTGCTGCTTGGACCATGCCCTACTCACTTCCATTTTAAAACAAAACGAAAGGGCTTACCTGGTGGAGCAGTGGTTAAGAATCTGCCTGCCAATGCAGGGGGCACGGGTTCAAGCCCTGGTCTGGCAAGATTCCACGTGCCGCGGAGCAACTAAGCCCGTGCACCACAACTACTGAGCCTGCGAGCCACAACTACTGAGCCCGTGTGCCACAACTACTGAAGCCCGCGTGCCTAGAGCCCATGCTCTGCAACAAGAGAAGCCACTGCAATTAGAAGCCCATACACTGCAATGAAGAGTAGACCCTGCTCTCCACAACTAGAGAAAGCCCGCGCACAGCAACGAAGACCCAACACAGCCAAAAATAAATAAATAAGTTTATTTTTTAAAAATTCTCTTTCAATAAATAAATAAAACAAAACAAAAGCAAAAACAAACAAACCCAGACTACACATCTCCCTCCAGCTATTGTCCTAGCTTACTTTCCCATCACAGTCAAGCTTCTTAAATGAGTTTATTCTGCCAGCAAGTACTTATTGCACACCTACTGCATGGCAGGCACTGTACTAGGTGCTGGAGAGTCAGCAGGGAAAAGGAGAAACCAGTGTCTACCCTCAGTGAGTTTATCTTGTGGTGGAGGACCCAGATGATAAATATATCAACAGATAATGTCAGTGAGGTTAATAGATGCTATAAAGTATTGGGTTGGCCAAAAAGTTCCTTTGGTTTTAAAGTAAAAATAAAAGACATTTTTCATTTTCACCAAGAACTTTATTTAACAATGTATTCACCGTTTTGTTCCACTACCTTCTGCCACTTTTCAGGCAACTTCATAATTCCATCTTCCCAAAACGTTTTATCTTTTTGAGCAAAGAACTGTTCCAGGTGCCTTTTATAGTATTCCAGGGAACTGAATTTTTTTCCATTAAGAGGATTTTGTAAAGACCGAAATAAATGGAAATCCAAAGGTGCAGTGTCTGGTGAATACAGCAGATGAATCGGAACTTCCCAGCCCAGCTGTAACAGTTTTTGCCTGGTCATCAAAGGAACATGTGATCTTGTGTTATCCTGATGGAAGATTCTGCGTTTTCTATTGACTAATTCCGAACGTTTTCGTCGAGTGCTGCTTTCAGTTGGTCTAATTGGGAGTAGTACTTGTTGGAATTAATCGTTTGGTTTTCTGAAAGGAGCTCGTAATAGAGGACTCCCTTCCAATCCCACCATGTATACACATCACCTTCTTTGGATGAAGACCGGCCTTTGGTGTGGTTGCTGGTGGTTCATTTCGCTTGCCCCACAGTCTCCTCCATTCCACATTGTTGTACAGCATTCACTTGTCATCGCCCGTCACAATTTGTTTAAAAATGGGACATTTTCATTACGTTTCAGTAGAGAATCGCATGCGGAAATACGGTCAAGAAGGTTTTTTTTTTGCTTAACCTATGTGGAGCCCAAACATCAAAGCGATGAACATAACCAAGCTGGCACAGATGTTTTCAGCACTTGATTTGGATATTTTATGTCCGCTATCTCCCACGTGGTATAACGTTAATTTTTCTCAATTAATGTCTCGATTTGATCGCTGTCAACTTCAACTGGTCTACCCGACTGTGGAGCCTCGTCCAGTGAGAATTCTCCAGCACGAGACTTCCCAAACCACTTTTGACACGTTCGATCAGTCACAGCACCTTCTCTATACACTGCACAAATCTTTTTTTACGTTTCAGTTGTCTTTTTACCTTTCTTGAAATAATAAAGCATAATATGCTGAAAATGTTGCTTTTTTTCTTCCATCTTCAATATTAAAATGGCTACACAAAAATTCACCAATTTTGATAAGTATTTTTTTAATGCATGCTGATATGACAGCTGTCACAATACAATCTAACATAATTGTTTCGAATGAAGTTAAAGACAACTAAGCGCTACTAGAGCCATCTGACGGAAAAAAACAACCGAACGAACTTTTTGGCCAAACCAAATAAGATGATGTGAAACGGGACACAGAGTGAGCAGGAAATCGGTCGCTGTTTTAGACAGAGGGTCAGGAGAGTTCTCTCTAAGGATGTAACATTTGAGCCAAGACCTGAAGAGAGTGAGATAATTAATCTGAGACCATCAAGGAGAAGAGGCTTCCAGATAGATGGAACAACGAATTCGAAGTCCTGCAGCAGCTACAAGCGGGAAATTTCGGTGGAAGGGCGGGCAGGAAGGCTCTAGTGGCTGAGTGAGCAGGGCAGGGGCAGGGCCCAGGGCTTAGGGTGGCCATACATCCAGTAATGCCCTGGACTGTCTTGGCATAGTTAGTGTTGCCTCCTTTCACTCTCAGAGGTGCCCCAGGCTTAGATGATAAATTATAGAGTCACCCTATGTATAGGCCACGGTAAACAGTTGGCATTTCATTCTCAATGTGATGGGAAGCCTATGGATGGTTCTGAGCAGGAAGTGATGTGATCTGACTGACATTTTAAATGATCATGACCGAGTACTTGCAACGCTCTCTGGCTCCTGTGACACCCACCCTTGGCTCTCCTCCACCTCCCGGCTGTTCCTTCTCAGTCTCCCCTGGCAGCTCTTTCTCTTCTACTCAACATCTAAATCTTGGGGTTTCTCTAGACCCGTGGTTCTCAACTGGGGGTGATTTCTCCCCCAGGGGACATTTGGTATTATCTAGAGACATTTTTAATTGTCATGACTGGGGCAGGTACTACTGGCACGTAGTGAGTAGAGGGCAGGGATGCTGCTAAACATCCAACAATGCACAGAACAGCCCCACCGATAAAGAATTTTCCAACCCAAAATGTCAAATGGGACTGAGGTCAAGCCACCCCTGTACTAGATTAGCACCGTCCAATAGAAATAGATTGGGGAGGAGCATAAACAATTAATTTTAAAAACAACTAAAAACAAGTGAAGTTAATTTTAATAATATATTTTATTTAATCCAATATGTATAAAATATTATAATTTCAGGGCTTCCCTGGTGGAGCAGTGGTTAAGAATCTGCCTGCCAATGCAGGGGACATGGGTTCAAGCCCTGGTCTGGCAAGATCCCACATGCCGCGTGGAGCAACTAAGCCCGTGCACCACAGCTACTGAAGCCTGTGCGCCTAGAACCCGTGCTCTGCAACAAGAGAAGCCACCGCAGTGGGAAGCCCACGCACTGCAACAAAGAGTAGCCCCTGCTCACAGCAACTAAAAAAGCCTGCGTGCAGCAACAAAGACCCAACGCAGCCATAAATAAATAAATTTTTAAAAATATTATAATCTCAACATGTTATCAATATTAAAAATATAAATGAGAACTCGCCCTTTCTCCCTCCCTCCCTTCCTTCCTCCCCTCCTTCCTCTCTCTTTCTTTCTTTCTTGAATCCGGCGTGTATCTCACTTATTAGCAAAGCAACTCAGTACAGGCACATTTCAAGCGCTTAGTGGCCACACGTGTCTCGTGGCTATTGTATTGATGGCACACCTCTAGGCTCAGTACTAGATACTATAGCCTGATGTTTAAGAGCTATACAGGTAGTAAAGCCTGGTGGTTTGGCTCCGGAACCAAACTGCCTTGTTGAATTCCAGCCCTTCCGTTTACCCTCTGTAGAGTTACTCCACCTCTCTGTGCCTTTTTTTCTCATTTACAAACTGGGGATGATAATAATCTTACTACTTTATAGAGTTGCTGAGAATGAAGTGAGTTAATACTTACAAAACAGTTTCAGGTGTTATAAGTGCTTACCAAACGTTAGCTATTTAGCTAGGCCCCATCCACACTTTCTTTCTGGGTAATCTGTCTACTCCTATAGCTTTAAGTGCCACCTATTACCTAATGACTTCCAAATTTAAATATTCAGCTTCGACCCCTCTTCTGAGCTCCTATTTATCTGTGCACTCCTCTTTTTGGGGGGGGGCTTCGTTGCTGTGCACGGGCTTTCTCTAGTTGTGGCGAGCGGGGGCTACCCTTCGTTGCAGTTTGCAGGCTTCTCATTGCAGTGGCTTCTCTTGTTGCAGAGCACGGGCTCTAGGTGTGCAGGCTTCAGTAGCTGTGGCTCGTGGGCTCTAGAGCGCAGGCTCAGTAGTTGTGGCGCATGGGTTTAGTTGCTCCACGGCATGTGGGATCATCCCGGACCAGGGATCGAACCTGTGTCCCCTGCATTGGCAGGCGGATTCTCAACCACTGTGCCACCAGGGAAGTCCCTATGCACTCCATTTTGATGACCCGGGGCATCTCACACGAACATACCTACAACGGAGCTTGATCTTCCCCTGCAAATCTGCTCCACCGCCAGTCCCTGTGACCTCAGTCACACGCAGGGCAGATCTCTGGGCAACATGGCTGATTTCTGCCTTTCCAGGGAATGCAGAGTACACGGACTGCACAACTTCTGTGTTGGTTGAGGTTTCCACTCCACAGGTACATGTCCATGGAAGTTATGTGAGTGCTGAGGGCATCTGGAAAAAGAGAGTCCATAGGTATGGCTGGGGTGAACACCAGGGCCTCCTGAGGAAGTCCAAGCTGCAGGTCTGACTGCGCATGCCAGCTGTGTACCCGTGCATGTCTATACCTACATGTCCATATACTTGGCCACGTGGTAGTGTCTGTGGACACGTGTAGAAGCGGGCACGGGATTGTTCTGTCCCACCACCGTAATCAAGTGTCCCCAGGCAGCTCTCACAGTGGGAGTGGAAGTGCAGTTATTCTCAGATGACTAACCCCACTCTCCCAACTGAGGTGATGGCTTCCTCTGTGTCCTGGGGGGTGAGTCAAAGGGAAAGACTTCATCTCTGACCCACCACATGGAGACCACCTTCCCATCTCCTCCTCCCAACTCATGAAGTCCACCTTCCAGGATGCCCCCGTTCCATTTCCTTCTGAGCTTTGGGGGGGTCTCTCTGAGGCACTGGCCCATGAGGATCGCAGGTGAATCTCAGAATCTTCCTTGAGTCTCCCTCCCTAGGGGCAGGGCAGTCAGAGCCCCTACCCAGTGAACAGTTTGGTCTGTTGTAGGTGGCAGGAGGGTCCCAGGAAGGGAGGCTGGAGGGTGCCACCCACCCCCTTTTGAGGCCCTGCAGCAGCTTCAGGAATGGGCCCTCTCCAGGCACTCTTGGCCTCCCAGGACAGCTCTGCCTCTGGTGAACTGGGAACTAATTCCCAGGGACACCCACGATCAAGACAGGTCTTCAGGCACCTTGGCCAGAGCTGGTCCTGTGCAGGTAGTGCAGCCACAACTTCAGCCATCCCTTTTGGGGATGGCCCCCTCACCCACATTCTACTTGCTCTGGACCCCTTTGGGAGAAGCTGCCAGAGAATTCTGGCCGACGGTCAGGCCACAGCCACTCCACTGACCTCCCCAAACCGATGTGTCTGCCGCCCCCAGAACCCCAGGAGGCAGGAGCCGGCGAGGGGACCTCTAAAGAGGCTGGGGCATAGCGGAGCGGCGCCTCCACAGGCCGACAGCGCCCCGGGGGCGAACCAGGGACAGACGGGGACCCCTTGGCTTCCCCAGGGGCCTTCAAGGGCACCTGTCCAAGGCCACCCAGCGCGCGGCGGCCGAGGGAGCAGAGCCGGACCTCCCTGCCGTCGGCGGGGCGGCGACCTCCCGGGGCCTTCCCACGGCTCGGCCAGCGCGTCACGGAGGGGGCGAGGGGGCGCCCGGGGCTGCGGCTGCGACGCAGGAAAAGGCCCTGGGAAAGGGCGGTGGCTGCGCCCCCGGGGCGGGGCCGGGGCGGGGCCCGACTTCCCGGCTCGCCGCCCGCGCCGCCGGCCGGGGACCCACGCAGCCCGCGCTCACGATGAAGCGGCCCCGGGAGCCAAGCGGCTCCGACAGTGAGTCCGACGGACCCATCGACGTGGGCCACGAGGGCGAGCTGAGGTAAGGCTGGCTGGGGGCGCTGGGCGCGCCGGGGCGAGCAGGCTGGGGAGCAAGCCGACGGGCAGGCGAGCGCGGAGCCAGTCCTGGAGCGACCGGGGTAGACGCAGGTGTGGCGCCACCGTTACGCGCACGAGTGCCCGGGATCCTGTGCGCTCTCGGCCGTTTAGGGCTCGAGATGCTGGGACGGAGGGAGAGTTCAGCTCGGGGTCTGAGGTCCGGTTGGAGATCTCTTTCTGTCCAAGTGAGGCTACTGGCGAGGACTTTTTTTTTTTTTAATTTATTTTTATTAAATTTATTTTTGGCTGCGTTGGGTCTTTGTTGCTGCGCGGGGGCTACTCTTCGTTGCGGTGCGCGGACTTCTCATTGCGGTGGCTTCTCTTTGTTATGGAGCATGGGTTTCTAGGCGCGTGGGCTTCAGTAGTGACACGTGGGCTCAGGAGTTGTGGCAAATGGGCTTAGTTGCTCCTCAGCATGTGGGATCTTCCTGGACCGGGGCTCGAACCCCTGTCCCCTGAGTTGGCAGGTGGATTCTTAACCACTGCGCTACCAGGGAGGGCTTTTCCCTGAAGATCTTAGGAAACCCTCATGAACTGTTGGTATCACACCCCCGGTCCTGAAGTAGAGTAGTCACTACTCTGCAGTGACTATGCAGAGTAACCATACTTTCTTAATTTTACCCTAGATGGGGTGCACTTTTCATAGAGTACACACGCAGACACAAAACTTCCAGGGGAAGAAAATCTTTGGAATTAAGGTTTTAATATTGAAGAAAATAATCGCTGACTTGCCCATGGTCCTTGCAAGCGCCTAGACTCTGATTCCAGTGCTCTTTCAACTGCACCAGTCTGCTGTCAGTATCTTTTAACTCTTGGTACGTTTTCTGACCCTGCTTCAAACCTGTAGAACAAACTGAACTTGTATAAGTTCTGTTACGTCCCAGTTCTGTGACCAATCTAAGCTTCAGTTTCTTCATCTGAAAAATGGGTATAAATAATAGAACTGACCTCATAGGATAATTAGGAAAATCAGATGAGATAACCTATGTCAAGGGCTTCACACAGAGCCCAGCACGGAGCAAATGCTTAAGAAGTATCAAGCACCCAATATGTGATACTCAGAACCCTGAAAGAGCAGTAGGGACTGACTGGGAGTCTGCAGACTTGGGTCCCAGCCCCAAATCTGCCACCAAGTTACCGTGTGACCTTGGGGCATTGCTTTCCCTTTGTGAGCCTGTTTTCTCATCAGTAAAATAAAGGAGAACAGGGAGTGGGAAAAGGAAGCCTATCTGGTCCCTCCTGGCTCATCCAAACCTGACTCTCTAGAATAGATTTGAAAGGGGGATTCAGTTCATTCTTAGGGATGTTTCTGAGGGTATTTCATACTTTCAGTGATATCCAGTTTTCTGAGACCAGGGGGTCCTGCCTCAGTCACAAGTCCCAGTAAAGTGCCCCCAGTTTCCAATTCTTTCTAGCTTCTAATAGGAGGTAATTTCCTGTCCATGAGGTTTTGGGGTATATAATAGCATTCCCTATGCAACTTAATAGCCTTTTAAAATTGTTTAGCAGAAACTGCTCTTCAGAGAATCAATTCTCTGAGTCTGTGCCTGCTAGGAGCAGGGGAAGGGCCCAGCACCATGGGGTGGGGGGTTGGCGGGGAGGTGTCTCAAGCTCAGTGTCATTGGGTCTTCATGAATCAGAGGCATGAAATTGGTGTCAGAGAGCTGGGCTGATAGGAGCTGCCTTCTGTCCTCCAAGAATTTGCAGCCTGGTCAGTGACCTGCCAGGTCACACAAAGTCCATGGACAGGATGGAAGATGGAAGGAGAGACAGACTGTGGGCTGTGAGGGCACCTGAGCAGGGAGAGGTCACTCACAACCAAAAGTGCAGGGAGGGCTTCCCTGGTGGCGCAGTGGTTGAGAGTCCGCCTAACGATGCAGGGGACATGGTTTCATGCCCCGGTCCGGGAGGATCCCACATGCCGCGGAGCGGCTGGGCCGGTGAGCCATGGCCGCTGAGCCTGCGCGTCCGGAGCCTGTGCTCCGCAACTGGAGAGGCCACAGCAGTGAGAGGCCCACGTACCGCAAAAAAAAAAAAAAAAAAAAAGTGCAGGGAGAGCTTCCTGAAGGTGGTGGCGTTTAGACTGTGGCATTTGGACTATGGCATAAAGGATCAGTAGGCAGTTTTTTTCCTATACATTTTGTCCTTTCAACTAGAGCCCATTTTTTTAGACTGTCTAGATTCTTAGGCGAGCAGACCGCCCCCCCCCCAGAGGAGAGAAACAGTTGGACATCTGGCAGAGGCCAACTTATAGACCCCTCTTTGTAGCACTCACCAAAGGGCCCTCCCCCCAGCAGACATCAATGCTTCAATTCAGGGAGCGCTGAACGATGCCTGCTGTGGCCCAGACCCTGGGCTGGGCGTGGGGGGCCCAGATGTATCCTGCTCAGCCTCTGCCCTCAGGGAACTCCCAGAGAAGAAGAGCTTCATGAACAAAGAAAGCCAGATGAACATTGGCAAGGGCCAGGGGACTGGAGCAGCCAGCCTCCCCAGGGTCAGAGGCAGGGTGCAAATCCGCCCCCACCCCCCGTAAGAGTAAAGAGCAGGTTGTGTTCCATTGCCACTGTAGGCATCTGCCTGGTGGCAGTGTCCTGCCCCATATATGGGAATCACCCTGAGAGCTCCTATCTGAACACAGCCCCCTGACACATGGGGGTCCAAACTGAGAATATTGTCTCCCCCCTCCCTCTGCAAAAATTTAATGAGCACCTGCCACGTCAGGCACTGGGTCAGGGTCTGTGGGTCATTTAAGGCACATGGTGGCCTTTGAAGTCTCACCACCATTAACTTGGGTAAGTGACTACCCTTTTCTGAATTCTAATTTTCTCCTTTACAAAATGGGGATGCTAATACCTTACCTCATAGGGTGAGGCTTTGATGAGGTAATGGACTTAAGGCACACAGCTCCCTGCTTTGGCACAAGGCAACTTCCAATGAAAGCTGCTCTCTAAGGGGTCGCCGTTCAGTTGGAGGGTGCCATGTCCGTGAGGCAGCATGGTCTAATGAAAAGCCTGGACATCTGAAGACTGGACTTTGTGTCTCTGTCACTCCAGCTATCAAGTGATTATTTTTCCTAAGTGTGAAATGGCCCAATAATATACTTAACTCATTGTATGATAAATGAGACAAGTGAACGTGGAAGTGCTCTCTAGAACAAAAAGTACTGGCTATGAAATGTACATGGGGGGACGATGGCTGTATGGGGAGCACTGGATGAAAAGCCAGTAGACTTGGCTCCAGTTCTGGAATTTCCTCTAATTTGCTGTGTGGCCTGGAGCAGATCGCTTCCCCTCTCTGAGTTTCCTCCTTTTACAAGTAGGCTCAGTGCTCTCTGAGAGCCCTTCATTGGAGACATTGTGATTCTGCCTTTGGTTGATGGAAAATGAGCGGGGTCACCTGCAAGGGCTCCTCGGCGGAGTTCCCAAAAAGGAAGTGAGGGTGAGCGCTGAGGGTAGTCAGGACTAGCAGCCAGACCACCTGGAAAGCTGCGCCTCCCCCAAGAGGCCACCCCAGAATTCTGGCTAGGGACCCCTTGAGGCCCACGGAGCAGATCTTGGGGGTCAACATATCTTCCCTGGGTCCATGAAAATCTGCCTTATTTTCAGACTCTCAGACAAGAATCTCTCACACCCTCTCCCAATGTCAGGGCCAGATCCCAGCCTGGAAGAGAGCTAGCTCTGGCTGAGCTCTTGGGAGCTTTAAGGCTAAGGGGACTGGAGGGCTATTCAGACAGACAGGAAATAGGAATCAGGAGGGAAAACAATGTTGATTTTGAAGCCAGAAGATGTGGATTCCCATGCTGGCTTTGCTCCTCAGCAGCTGCGTAGGCTGGGCAAGCTGCCTTACCTCCCCAGTGCCCGGCATCCTCATGTGTAAAATGGGGCTTCCCCTCAAAGGAGGAAAGTATATGTAGGGATGCCGAGAAAGCTGTGAAGTGAGGTTTGCCTGTGGGATACGGGAGTGGGGGGAGAGGGATAACACCGCAGAGACCCAGGAGAGTGGAAAAAGGGTGGCTGAGCTGAAAGGGGTGTGTCAGCCTCCAACAGATGGTCCCTGAGGAGGAATCAGGCTGAGAGGCAGTGACGTGAGCAGTGGTAACCCAATACCCCGGGAGACACCTTATCCAAGCTGCGGGGACAAAGGCCGTGTTTCTTAGTAGACCTTGGCCCTTGTGGCTTGTCCATACTGAAGCTTTGTAAACAAGCTGCCCTACAGATCTCAGGATCTGGCCACCTGAGCCCTGGATCTAGCTTGCTGACCCATCCCTCCCACGAGCTTTCATAGGCCTCTTACATTCTTGTCCAGATGTTTGGATGGAGATATCCTTTTCCAGATGTAGCTAGATGAAGCCAGGGACATAGCAGTGGGTTTGACAAATGTTGATCTGGTCTCCCATGCAACCTTATCTCTTTAAGCAGTTGATGAAAATGATCCAACCTCTAATGCCAAGAGGGTCGTCACGTGGGCTGGGACCCTCCCGGTGAGCCACACATGCCCCCATTCCACAAAGGCCTCAGACATAGATTTTTTTTTTTTTTTAATATTTGTTTATTTATTTGGCTGCATCAGGTCTTAGTTGAGGCACGCGGGATCTTGGTTGAGGCCTGCGGGTTCTTTCGTTGCAGCACATGGGCTTCTCTTTAGCTGTGACATGCGGGTTTTTCTCTCTCTAGTTGTGTAGTGCAGGCTGCAGGGTGCGTGGGCTCTGTAGTTTGCAGCGCGTGGGCTCTCTCGTTGAGGCGCACAAGCTCAGTAGTTGTGGCGCGCAGGCTTAGTTGCCCCGAGGCATGTGGGATCTTAGTTCCCCGACCAGGGATCGAACCCGCATCCCCTGCATTGGAAAGCGGATTCTTTACCACTGGACCGCCAGGGAAGTCCCAAGACATAGATTCTATGGTCTCACCTCTGTGTTCTCCGGTGATGCCAAAGATGAGGGCAGGAGGAGGAGCTCAACCACGAGCTCTGTCATGTCACTTGCTGAGTACTGGGTACAGCTGTGAATGAGACAGATATGGTTCATGGCCTCATGGAACTTACAGACTTGATGGAGAGTTAGACATTCATCAAATAATCATATAAATATGGTGTGTACCCAACAAATGGGTTACAAATGCTATGAATGCAGGATGCTAGGATAGTGTAAAGCAGGGGGTATCAAGTGGGACGGGTGATGACATTTGAGTTGAGATCTGAAAGGTGGTAGAAGTTACTAGGCAAAGGGGCTGGGGCTTGGGGGTGGGGAGAGGGAGTGGACCAGAGAGTTCTGTGCTAGGGGAACAGTATGTACCACCACAGGAAGGAGTTAGTGCATTCACAGGCTGGAGCACACAGAGCAACAGAGAATTGAGTCTAGGAGGTGACAGGGGCCTGTGGGGCTACCTGGAAGATGGTAGCCTTGATCCTAAAAGCATTGGGAAGGCCCTGCAAGAGAGTGACACGATCAGATTTGCATTTAGATGATCACTCTGCCCACTTGTAGGAAGTAGTGGGTGTAATAGACTCCTGCAGTCTGGAAAGATGATGGAGGCTTGGTCCTGAGATCGGCAGTGGAGATAAGGGGGACAGGTGTGAGATGTATTTTAGACATGGAATGGGCAGGTTTTGATGGGGTAGGTGAGGACAGAGGAGGAATCAAAGATGGTGGCCGGGTGTCCACCTTGCAGAAGTGGGATATGGGTGCCTTCGCTGAGATGGGAACCTAGGCAGAAGAGGAGAGGTGGAGGCAAGCTCTTGGGTTCCTGTTCAGATGGGTGGCATTTCGCGTTCTGAAATAGCAGGGGAGTCACCTTGTCTAAAGTTATTTGTGGCTGTGATGTCTCCAGTGGGAGCTGGGCTCTGGAGGGCTGGGGCCTGGCTGAGGGCATCCAGTCCAGCCCTAGGTCTGAGTGGGGCCTCTGGCGTGTTGGCCAAGTGAATGATCCTAAGTGCAACCCAGAGAATCTCCTTCACTCCAAGAGAGCCTCTGAAGTGGGAACCATGAAAAGGGCAAGCAGTTGGGCTGAGGAGGATTTGGTCAGTCTGGGCAGGAAAAGCCCCAGAGGGCTGAGCCTCCTCCCGGTTATGGGAACTCCTGGGTTGCCAGCAAACATACATCCTTCAGCCAAGCCCGGGGACCGGAGGCCTGACACGATGCGGGGCTGGAGCCTTCTGGGGAGGCTGGGGCCACGTCCCGAGAGTCCGAGAGGGCCCTGTGACCCAGATGTCGCCTCCCCCTAGCCCGGGCCGCGCAGCGTGGGAGGAGGCGGCAGCTGCAGGCCGGGTGGAGGGCGGGCGACCGGCGCGCCCGGCCCGTGGGAAGCGGCGGCATCTGTTCTTTCCACGCTCGTTCCCAGCGGCTCCCTCTGAAACCTAACCCGCAGGCCCGGCCCCGCCGCCGCCGCCCGTGCCCTCGCCCGCCCCGCCCGGGGGATCGGGTTGCAGGAGCGGGGCGGCCGGGCTGCGGTTCCCCCGACGGCCGCGGCAGCAGCGAGGGCGAGGGGCGAGGGGCCGGAGGCAAGGCCGAGCGGGTCAGGTCGGGGCGAGAGCCAAGCCCCCCCACCCATGGCCCCAGCCGCCGGCGACTCTGGGGCAGGAAGCTCTGTGCAGGGGAGGACTTGGCCCGGGGAGAAATGAGCCCCCGGGGAGAAGGGGAGAGAAGGCGTCCCCACCCACGCCTGCCCTGCGCCTCTTCCCGGCCTGGGAGACCTCGGCCGCCTGGGAGGGGTCTGTGCCCGCCCACAGCCGGCCTCCGAGGTCAGCCCAGGCCAGGGAGATGGTCCTCTGAAAAATCAGTCTTTCTTTTCCTCTCCAGCCAGATGGCCCGGCCGCTGTCCACCCCCAGCCCTTCACAAATGCAAGCCAGGAAGAAACGCAGAGGGGTGAGTGTGTATCTCAGCAGAGCTGCCCTGAGTTCGCAGGGGCCTGGCGCAGAGAACCCTGGTCAGAAACACCACCAGGAAGCGACCCTGCCTGGGTTCAAGTCCCAGCTTTGCCAGTAGCTAGCTGGGTGACTTTGTGCAAGCCACTTAGTCTCTGTGTGCCTTGTTTTTTCATCTGTGTAACTGAGATAATGACGGTACCTACCTCAAAGGGTTGTTTTGAAGTGAATTAATGTAATGCGCTCAGAACAGAACCTGACGCACCATTAGCCACCATCGTTTATTCCAGCCTCCCCCTGCTTCTCTCTGAGCTCAGAACTTTCCTTCCCTCTTAGTGTGCTGAGGGGTAGGGAAGGGGGACAGAAGAAGGAAGAGCCCGTCCTTGCTCTTGGCCCTCCTTTTCCCCCAGGATGCAGCTGTGCTTCTGCCCTGGGAGTCCAGAGACCGGAATGTGGCAGAGACCAGCCCTGCCACTCACTAACCAAAAGACCTTAAGCAGCCACACCCAGCCAGCCCTCGTTCTCTTTATCGGTAAAATGGGTGTTGTCATTTCTGTCCTGCTCTCAGTATTCCGCTGCCAGTATTGTGAGATGAGAGTGAGCTTGTGGGGATGAAAGGCCTTCCCAGCTGGAGAGAGCAATGCCTGGGACTCCTCAGACCTCATGACCCAGCACCTCAAGGGGTCTCCCTGGCCCAGGAGGGGCCTCCAGGACCTGCTCCAGTGCTGTGGCTGGTGTTCCTGTGCTAATTGGTTGGTGCCCTGCTGTATCAGTGGTTAAATGTTTTGGATACCACCCCTTAGATCAAGACAAGAGATCTGAGTTCTAGTCCCAGCCTCGCACTTCCTTGCTGTGTGACCTTAAGCAAATCCTGCCCCTCTCTGAGCCTCGTTTTCCTCTTCCATAATATAAGAATGGATTTATCTCCCTGACAGAAATATTGTGACGGAAGATATGAGTCAGTGCCTGTCGAGGCATGTTGGAAACTGTGATGAAGTGCCTACTTGGTTTTTGTTTGTTTGTTTGTTTCATCATTGTTTTTTAGATCATAGAGAAACGGCGCCGGGACCGCATCAACAGCAGCCTTTCTGAACTGCGGCGCTTGGTCCCCACTGCCTTTGAGAAGCAGGTATGTGACATTGCTGAATGTGCTAGAGGAAATGCTGTGCGGGTGGCAGATAAGGGTCACTTCTCACGGCATCTCTTATCGATTGGTGGCAGCTGCCTGAAGTGCTGTGATATCATTTACTGATATCTGTTGATGGCCAAGAATAAGGGGGATGGAAATTCATATTTACTGAGGTGTCTCAGGGGTTGTGGCTTTATGTCCATCATCTGGTTGCACTGAATGCTCAGAATGATCCTGAAGGGTAGGGATTATTATGCACATTGCACAGGTAAGGAAACTGAAGCACAGAGAGGTGAAGTAACTTATACCAGATCACACAGCTAGTAAGTAGCAGAGCAGAACTGGACACAGACTGTGTGATCCTAAAGTGCCTTATCCCTCTGCACTACTGACATTTCCAGAACTATCTGAAAGTAGAACAGGCCACTTGGGGAGTGAAGTCTCTGTCATTGAACATGCTGGGGTGGAGGGACTCCAGTGGAGAGTCAGACAGTTGAATCAATCAGACAGCCTCAAAGATTCTCACCGTGTGCGCCAAGCCATGGTCATAGGTCCTGTGTCTTCCTTTCTGCTGGGGAGAACAAGTCAGTCATTCCACAGACATTCACTAAAACCTTCACAAGTCCAGCCATGAACTAGACCTGGTACCTACCTTCAAGGGACTCACATGGAGAGTCCGACCCTCAGGTTTCATCTGGGAGACCAGGTGATGCTGGAGGCTTCGGAAACACCCCTCAAGAGGAGAGAATGGAGGAAGAGCAGATGCTTTGGAATAAGACAGTGAGCCCGATCTTGGGTGTGTGTGGCGAGTGTGAAGTTGGATTCCCGGTAAAGCTGGTCTAGGAGGCAGGTGAGGATGCAGGAGTGACATTCTGGTGATGGTGCCTGAAGCCATGGAGGTAGAGGGGACCCTCTGAGGAGAGCGAGAAAAAAGTGAGCCATCACCCACTGGGAACACCACCGTTTTAAGAGACAGAGCAAGAAAGCAGGGGAGGGGGGCTTTCAGGAAGGATGGTCAGCAGTGTGGTGGACAGGTGGGCTAAAATGAGAACTGAAGAGAATGGGTTAGATTTGGTGGGCTTGGCTAAAGCAGAAGCCCGATCGCAGGCAGTGGTGGAGTGGGGGGAGGAGGAGAAAACTGAGGTCGTGAGTGCTGATGACGCCATGCTGGGGAGGAGGGCAACAGAGGTCAGCTGAAGGCCGCCACTCTTCTGTCTTCTGTACACACAGGGCTCCTCCAAGCTGGAGAAAGCCGAGGTCCTGCAGATGACGGTAGATCACTTGAAAATGCTCCACGCCACTGGCGGGACAGGTACTGATGCTCTACTTTCCTGGAACCATTCCTGCAGCCAATATTTGGGGGCTGGGCCCTGGGAATACTTTGGTGAGCAAAGTAGATGTGGTCCCTGACCTCATGGAGCTCACAGTTCGCAGAGGGGCTGAAGGAGATCCAGGTGGAACGTTCGCAAAGCTTGTCTTTCTTCTTTTGGCATTGCCCTCTGGGCTTTTATTGTCTCCATGTGTCCTAGCCCTTTCCTCAACTCCACTCCTTCCAGCCTTGAACCTTGGAGGAGCTCTTCTACAACAGATTACTGATCCCCCTGCCACCAGGGCCTCGTTGAGCATCAGCCTGAATGAGCTTATTTTCACTGTGATCCCAGTGGGAGAGACATGCCTGAGATTTTTAGCCACAGCACTTCGCTAGTGTGCCAAGCCACCGGTCTAGGCTTCTGAGCTCGTGTCCTTGGCAGTGCTGGGGGGATATGTCACGCTCACCGCTGAAGATCAGTCGTGGGATTTTAGTAGGATGCGAATTTAGTAGGATGCATTCTGTTATTTTGAGCTAGTCCACTACAAAAAAGTCACGGAATTGTGGCTTTTAAAAGACTTCTGGACAGATGGAAATTCTGTGTGCCTGAAGCCGCTCTGTGTGGTTCGGTAATTTCACAATTGGGAAACCTTGAAAGCTCCGCTGACCTTGGCTCCAAAGCCTTAAGTCTTGAAGCCTTAACTTGCTACCCCCTCAAGGGGATGGTTGCATGTGAAGCAGCCCAGCCTGGTGCCTCTCGAGCCTCGGCGGGCAGCGGTGTCATGTAGGGGCTGACAGCGTCGTGGGTCACAGCCCAGAGATCCCGAAGCAGTAAGTGTGGATTGGAGGTTAGGAATCTGCCAGTTTAGCAAACACGCCCGATGATGCTGCTGCAGGTGGTCACTTGGAGAACTTGTGCCAAAGGAATGCACAGCCAACGGTGGAAACTGTCTCTAATCAACCAGTGGGGGAGGAATTTCAAGCTACATTTATATTTATCCAATTAAAGGAAAACTAGTGACTAATATTTGGGCAGCATTTTATAGTTTTCCAAATGCTTTCTCTAACGTTATCTCATTTGATTCTCACAAGAACCTCGAGGGTGGGTGTTGCTGTCCTCACTGTTTTCTGGCTAAGGGCTGATGGGAAGACAGAGAATTGGCTTGGAGCACTGGCTTTGTATGTGAACACTGAGTTTACTACTTACTAGCTTTAGGACCTTGGACAAATGATTTAAGCTCTTTATTCCTCAGTTTCCTTATCTCTAAAATGAGAATAATGCTAGGGGTTTTTTTAATATAAATTTATTTATTTATGGCTGCGTTGGGTCTTCGTTGCTGCGCATGGGCTTTCTCTAGCTGCGGAGAGTGGGAACTGCTCTTCGTTGCGGTGCGCGGGCTTCTCATTGCAGTGGCTTCTCTTGTTGTTGAGCACGGGCTCTAGGCACGCGGGCTTCAGTAGTTGTGGCACGCGGGCTCAGTAGTTGTGGCTCGTGGGCTCTAGAGCGCAGGCTCAGTAGTTGTGGTGCATGGGCTTAGTTGCTCTGTGGCATGTGGGATCTTCCTGGACCAGGGCTCAAACCCGTGTCCCCTGCATTGGCAGGAGGATTTTTAACCACTTCCCCATAATGGTTACAATGATAGGTTTTTATGAGGTTTAAATTAGCTAATGCAAATTAAGTGCTTAGGAAGAACTCAGCAAATGTTAGTGAAAAAAGAACAGTGAACAGAGAAAGGTGATGGGATTTGCTCAAAGTTGCACAACTAAGTAGACAGCAGAGCCAGGTCTCACCGCCTAGGAGGCCTGGCTCCAAACATCATCTCCTGCCAAGCTGTTCCTCTGTGGGGACCTCAGCCGTGAACCAGGGACCCGATATTTGCTACCATGATCATGAAGCCAGTGCTCACTGGGGCTGTTCTGTCTTTGCCCAGAAGGTGGTCGAGAGACGGGCAGGTGTGGAGAAGCTGTGAGAATGTGAATACTTCTGCAGGCAGTCCCCCTGGTCATCCCACACTGAAGTCAAACCAAAGACAGGGTCCCTGGCCTGAGGGCAGCAGCTGAGGACCAGAGTGGGGTCCTGCTTTCTAGACTGCCCTTTGGGCTGGGGAACAAACTCCAATGCTTATGGGGGCCAAACCAGTCATATAAATGATAGCTAACTTTTCATTTGTTAAGCATTTCTGTGCACCATTTCATTTCGCCCCCCCGCCCCGTCTGTACATGGCAGGGCCTGTTAATATACCCATTTCACAGCTAAGGAAATCAAGGCATGGAGAGATTGAGACTTGTCCATAGTCAGGGCGCTAGTTAAGTCCATGGTCAAGCAGCTGGCCCCCAAAGACCTCATGCTTCATTGCTACCCTATGCTCTCCTCTCCAAGGAGTCTCCCAGCTCTGATGGCTGCTGCCACCACCTCCCAGCATCTGCCCCCATCAACAGGCAGGGTTGTTCTACACCTCCACGTGCACAACGCTTTCACATCTGGCAGGTGTCTATTTAAATGAAGTTATCTGGGCCGCAGATTTCCTTCTTTGGGTTAATCATGAATGGTGATGAAGTTAACACTTTACATTTTATAATGCTTCACAGTTTAGTGAACTCATTTGATCCGCACAGTCCACCCGCTCTACCCCAGTAGGGATGATTATTCCCACTTTAAGATGGTGAGACTGGGGCTCAGAGAGGTGAGGTGACGTGCCCAAGGTCACCCAGGGGGTGAGTGGGGAAAGCAGGTCCAGAGCTCAGTGCTGACCCCAGGCTCAGTGCTTGTCTCCTGCCTGGCATGCCCTCATCGTGCCTCACTTTGCAGGATTCTTTGATGCTCGAGCCCTGGCAGTCGACTTCCGGAGCATCGGTTTTCGGGAGTGCCTTACCGAGGTCGTCAGGTACCTGGGGGTCCTGGAAGGGCCCAGCAGCCGTGCAGACCCGGTGCGGATTCGCCTTCTCTCCCACCTCAACAGCTATGCAGCCGAGATGGAACCTTCACCCACGCCCACTGGGCCCCTGGCCTTTCCTGCCTGGCCCTGGTCCTTCTTCCATAGCTGTCCAGGGCTATCTGCCCCGAGCAGCCAGCTCGCCATCCTAGGAAGAGTGCCTGGCCCCATCCTCCCCGGCACCTCCTCTCTGGCTTACCCCATCCCGGCCTTCAGAACCAGTCCCTTGCGCAGAGCCACTGGCACCATCCTGCCAGCCCGGAGGAATTTGCTGCCCAGTCGAGGGGCATCTTCTACCCGGAGGGCCCGCCCCCCCGAGAGGCCAGCCGCGCCCCTGCCCCCCAGTGGCAGGGCTGCCAGGAGCAGCCACATGGCACCCCTCCTGCGATCCTCTTCCCCCGCCCCTCCTGGCATTGTGGGGTCTCCTGCTTATGTGGCTGTTCCCGGGTCTTCCCAGGGGGCAGCTGGGAGGCCAGCAGGAGCTGTGCTCTGCCACTCCTGGGTCTCTGAAATCACTGAAGTCGGGGCTTTCTGAGCTGGCTTTGCCCCCAGGAATGAGGAGAGTTCTTTTTCCAGGAGCTCTAAAGATGGCGTTGCCTTTTCTGCTCTGTTTTCCGGACTGGTTCATATATGAAGGTGTCTTCTTCACTCAGCAGAGGCCCCCTTCTCCTTTGGCCCCTCTCCCCTCCTCACTGCTTGTCCCAGCTTCTCCTGGGGCTGTTCTGATCTCAGAAGCTTGGTCTCATGTTTTCCCTGGAGAGATGAGTCCCAGGAGAGCCCCCCAAGAGCTGTACCCAGACCCCTCTCCTGCCCCAGGACACATGGGCAGTAGGCATTAATCTCAGGTTGGGGAACAACGCTTTAACCTAAAAGGCACAATGACCTAAGGCACGCTGCTCCCCTAGAGATCAGACCCCAGCCAAGAGCAGTGACTGCCTGGCTGCAACCTTCCCAGGCCCCCAGGGGTCGGAACATAGTGTCTGTCTCACTTCCTGAGACAGTAACCACACAGGGGCCACAAAGAGGTCTCCTGGGAACCCTGTCTGCCCCAGCCCACCTGTCTCCCGCCCACTGCAGTGAACCCAGAACAGACCTGCTGTCCACCACGGCCAAGGCTGGGGACTGGGAGCCCAGCAGGGCCCATTCCTGACCTCTTGCCAGCTGCCGACACCTACCCTCCAGCTGACCAGCAGTTCCCTGCACACAGCTGGGAGGTCTCTGGGCTCCGTGACAGGGTGTACTCACCACCAGGCCTCGGACAGCGTCCCCAGACAGGAGCCAGGCTTGAGCCACAGAGAACCCAGGTCCCTGCCTACCACACGGTCACCGTCCTCCAGGCCTGTAGTCCCGTCAGATGCACAGTGCGGAAGGCCATGTTCCCACGTGATGGCGCCCCGAGAGGAATCCTCTTGGGATTCAGCACCAGACGTTTGTGCTGCCTGTTTTGCATCCGACTCACGGGGCCCAGACTGCGGGGACCGCCAAGGGCTGTCAGGCTGGACGAAAATAACTGCGAGGAGGGGCGAGAGGAAGGACAGTCAGAGGCGGCTCAGCCCTTCAAGGTCACACAGTGGGTCGAGGGCCTGAGATCCTGTTCACCCGGGATTCCATGCGGCTGGCTCCGCTCAAAGGCCATGCATGGCGTTACCCAGCTTCAGCCCAGGCCACTTTCCCTCTAACAGAGGGAACTAATGGCCCAGAGACCTTTCCCAGTGGAGCAGCAGGAACTGGACAAGACAGGGGCAGACCAGAAGCGACACACAGCTGGCCCAGTGCTGCCAGATGGTTGTTAAAATGTAGAAACACTTCTGTGCTCACTGACAAAACCTGCTTTCCCTGAGTGTTCCCACCACATGGCTTTTCTCCCAGGACCCCGTGCTGGTTAATGCCCGGCCGACCCAAGGCCGTGGGGCCCTCCAGCTGGCAAGTCGTTGGTGCTTATTCTGCACTGGTTATTAAATGCTTCTGATGTCACCCCTGGAAGAGTCTCCCACTCCCGTCCTTTGATGGAACTGCCCTCCCCAGAGGCTGAATTGAGGAGACTCCATGAGCTCAAAAAGTAGAGTCTGCAAAAGCCCTGGGGAAAAAGGGCCCTTTCAGAGAAGTGGGTAGGAGGGCAGAGATCATTTAAATGACCCAGAAAGCTCTTTTGAGAAGGCAAATTCCTCAAGGAGGGATAAAGAACTAAAGTCGTTCTTTTACTCCTCAGTGTGAGGTCGTTGGATCAGATATTGCTCTCCTCCTGGACCCATCTGCGTGTCCAGCAGGGAGGAGGTGTCATTTCAGGGAGTGGGTCACTGGCCAGGAGTGCTCCTGAGGTAGACAGAGATAGAGGGAAATAGCGAGGGAGGGAAGGCAGTCAGCAGGCTCCCAGGATTTGGGAGGGGGGGCAGAGGGAGGTGGCAGAAGGCAAAGACCAACTTCACTGTTTTCACAAGGGGCGGGAAGAACGGTGCTCCCCACCCCTCCCCCTCCTCCCCTGCACTCTCCCCTCCCCCTCCTCCCCTGCACCTCCCCTCCCCTCTCCCCCTCCCCCTCCCCTGCACTCTCCCCTCCCCCTCCCCTCTCCCCCTCCCCCTCCCCTCTCCCTCTCCCCCTCCCCCTCCCCTGCATACTCCTCCTCTCCCTCCTCCCCTGCACTCTCCCCCTCCCCCTCCTCCCCTGTACTTTCCCCTCCCCCTGCTCCCCTGCACTCTCCCCCTCCCTGGCCACTGCAGGTGGTGCCTCACTGCTCCCAAGATACCAGGGCAGTTTTCCAGTCCTGCAGTTTGACCACTCCCTAGCCCAAGAATCCAACATTACTCATGGCGGGACGGTGGGAAACACATTTTCATATTTCAAATACCCAACTCCAAAAGAACCAGTTGACACCGTTGAATGAGGGGGAAATGGCCCAGAACTTTGAGCATCTTAGTTGCTCTTAGGTTCATTCTCCCTGAGAGATTGTGCGGGGAAAGGTGACTGTGTGTATTGGTTTCTGTGGTTGAGAACTCATATGTTTGTTTATATTCCCAAGCCTTTCTGGTGCCCCTGACTCCCACCCCATCACTGGGGTTGTCGCAGACATTCAATAAAGTTTTTTTTTTCTTTAGCTCTTCTGGAAACCTCTGCAAGGTTCTACTTCTTAAATATCTCTGGAGTCCATCTACTTCTCTCTGATCCCACAGCCTTCACCCTGGTCTGGCCACATCACTTCTCCCCAGATCACTGCCCTCCAAAAGGTCGCTTTGCTTCCTTCCTGCTTTGCCAATCAGTTCTCAACACAACCAGAGAGAGCTTTAAACACGCAAACCGTATCATATCAACTCTGGTTTAAAATCCTTACCCTATTATTCTAAGGATAAAATCCAAGCTCTTCCTCATCTGGTCGCAAACTCACTTCCAGCTCTTTTCTTGCCAATCCCAATCTTGTTCCCTGTGCTTCTGCCGCCCTGGCCTTCCTTCATTTCTTCCACATTCCAACCTCATTCCCACCTCCAGGACTTTGCACATGCTGTGTCCTTTGCCCAGAATGCTCTTCCTCTGCCCTTTGCAGGCTGAGCTCTTCATGCCCTCAGGCCTTGGCATAAATGCCACCTCCTCAGAGAGGCCTTCCCTGACTACTGGGCTTGAATCTATCTCAACGTCCTCTATCTTTTTGTTGTTGTTCTCATATGGAAATGACCATTGCACATCCATTTGTGTATTTACTTGCTGGTTGCTCCCCCACCAGCACGTAAGCTCCGTGAGGCCAGGGACCATGCCTGGTTTGCACTCCACCCTGTATCCAGTGCCAGCCATGGGCTCAACGTCAGGGTTCAATATATATTTGTTGAATAAATGAACTGGGGGAGGTGAGGAATCTTCTAGACTCGTGTTGTTGGATGGTACACGCTCCTCTAGGGGTGAATCTCCTGCTGGCCAACTTTAGGGGGGGGCTGGAGAGCAAAGTGAGAGCCAGGGCCAGGGGCCTGGAAGTCCTGGCAGATGGTGAAGGGATTCTGGCCAAAGAAAAGCACGAGTGTGCTTGCTCTGGAGTGCACGCTGACAGCTGAGAACAGGCGGGCCGTCCCTGCCAGAAGGTCTTGTTCTCCACTCTTGGCCCAGCTCTCCCCCATGGATTTGGCTTGCAACAAACCCAGGCAACCTTCGCAGAGGTCTGCTCCGTGCCAGGCCAGGCATGGCAGAGCCAGAGGTGAGGAGGACTCTGTCCCCCTGAGGGGGTGCACCCTCTGTCTAAGTGACAGTTGGGTGGGATGAGAGTGGAGAGAGAGGTCTGTTGAGAAGGCTGAGGGGTATCAGCCTCTGCCTAGGGGGGTCATGGGGGAAGAGAGTGCTGGAAGGAAGCCTTCCCGGAGGAGGACGAAGGGAGGCGTTCTAACTGCCGGGGTGGGGGTGGGGGGACGTCGTCAAGGGCAGCTCTGGAAGTTGGCCTGAGGTGAGCACTGGCCTTCAGTGGCAGAGCGAAAGGCAGGCTAGTCTGGGCACTGAAGCCAGACTTCCTGGGTTGAGGCCCCATCTCTGTTCACTTATCAGGGCTGAGGCCTTGGGCGAGTTACTTAACACCCCTGAACCTCAACCCTCTCCTCTTTAGAACAGGGATGATGCCGTAATAGCTACTGTTAACTGAGCTACACACCAGACACTGTGCTAAATGCTTTTCTTAGAATGTCCCCATTTTACAATAAGGAAACTGGGCCAAGACATATTCTCCTAAAGTTAGGTGACAAGTGAATGGGATAGCGCATATAAAGCCCTTGGTACGATGCCTGGGTCAAGTGAAACACTCAGTCCATCTTAGCCATTAGTGTCATTAATGGAAAGAGGCTGGATCCAAGTTGTGAGTGTCATGCAGAGTTTAGACTCCAGCCTGTAGGCAGTGAGAGCCATGGAAAGTGTTGCCAGGTGAATGCCAAGTCTAGACCTTGTTTAAGAAACTCCTGTTTGGGGTGGTGTGGACGACTGGGAGGAGAGTATTTGGACTCAGTGCCACCTATTCATTGGAAACACCTAGATGCTTTTGAGACATATCAGTGTCCAGGCCCTAGAGGTGATGATTGAACTCACCTGCAGTGGGGCTCAGGCACCCCATAAGGAAGTGTGAAGACTCAGGATTTCTTTCCTAGTCAAGGTGAATTTCAGTTCCATTATTGAGCTGGACTCCAGCTTATGAGCCTGAAGAGGCTGCTGCTTTCTGAGAAGTGAAGCAGAACTTAATTTCCACAAGGGCATGTCTGTCCTCCAGCCCCATCCCAGTCTTGGGCCTATAGTAGATACTTAAGAAACTTTATGTGTTGAAAGCCTTAGGAACTTGTGCAGTTGGCCCTATGTGTTTGTGGCTTCCGTATCCACAGATTCAACCAACCACGGATCAAAAACAATTTTTTTTAATTCCAGTAACTTCCAAAAGGCAAAACTTGAATTTTCCCCAGCCAGCAACTATTTACATAGCACTTACATTGTATTAGGTATTATAAGTAATCTAGAGATGATTTAAAGCACACAGAAGGATGCAGGAAGGTTACATGCAACTATTACACCATTTTATATAAGGGACTTGAGCATTTATGGATTTTGGTATCTATGGGAGGTCCTGGAACCGATCCCCATGGTTATTGAGGGATGACTGTAATTCATTCAAGAGTCACTGAATATCTTATGACTTCGTGGAAAACTCAAGACATTAGCTTCCTTCCCTCCTTCCTGTGGAAAGAGGGCAGGAAAAATCAGGTTTGGATATCACCCGATCTCATTAATAGCAGCAAACATTTTCAAGCCCTTGACCTACATTATCTCATATAATCATATGAGATGATATATATTTCATATAATGGTAGGTTCTGTTATCCCCGTTTTACAGAAGAAGAAATTGATACTCAATTTGTTGGTGAAAGCGCCCAGAGTTTGTGACGCTAGTGAATGTCCTAGCCAAAATTAAAACCTAGGTCTCAAAAAAAAAAAAAACCTAGGTCTCTCTGATTCCATCTTAACCAATACAGTACACGGCTTCCTTCCCCAGCTGCCTCTTGTAATACAAACCCGAAGCCATTCAGTGACAGGTCATACAGGGCTGGTGGACTGGACTCTCATGTTAGCCTGGGAAGCCTTCAGCTTGGCCACGTTCTTCTCCCCTGTGCTAGTCAGAGCAAAGATCAGCTGCTGTAACAAAGAGGCCCAACAATAACTCAGTGGGTAAAGGAAATAGAATTTTATTTCTCTCTCATCTAACTGCCTGGTGTACATTCCAGGTCAGCCAGAAGCTCTAATCAATACAGACATTCCAGATTCCTTCCGTCATGATTCCCTGCCATTCCCCAGAACACTGTCCCTGCACCATTAAACTAGGTCTCCATGGATTCAAGCCAGCAGGAAGGGAAAGAGGACTTGGTGGAGACATGGCCACAGACTTAAAGCCTAGGCCCTGAAGTAGCACATGTATGTCCAGTCCATCCAGATTCCCCTGGTGAGATCTTTGATGAGTGGCCACATCAAACTGCAAAAGAGGCTGGGAAATGCATTTCTGCCCTGTTCTCTGAAATGAGTGTGAATGGGTATCGGTAGATAGTCTCTATCACTTCACTCTTGCCTCCCAGCCTGGGAGGTTGAGAGGAATGTGGGAATCAGAGTCATCAGTAGCTACCACCCAGCTTGTGTGTGTGTGTGTGTGTGTGTGTGTGTGTGTGTACATGATCTGGAGGGCAATTTACTTTGAGTTGGAGGAACCAGGTATAGGGGCTCCACCTATCGCTCTCTGATGATACAGGGGTAGGTTGGATACTCCTGAATGGAGTTGTATCTACTGGACCCAGCTCCCTGGAGAATTCCCCCAGGGAACACAGTGTAAGAAAAGAGGGTTTGTTGCTCTAGGATGGCCAGTGAGTCCCAAGCTGACTGATGATCAGCATTACCTGAAGGGATTGTGTATCACATGGTGCCCAGAGGGCCTTTCCCCATCCTGGCTCCCACCTGGGGAGGCACTGACAGATGCTCACACCTTCCCTGACCCAGACGCTTGTCACGCTTTCTTGTCTTCCCAGCTGCCAGGGACACAACCAGCCCAGGAGCTCTGGGCCTCACAGGGCTGTGGGTTCTGTTTGTCAAAGTTGAGCCTCTCATGAATAGGGCTGCTGAGATGCCCTTGTTAGTTACTTGACAGTGGCAGGTGAAAAGGGGCCAGGTGTTAGGTCTCCAAAGACAGACACCCAGGCTCCCTGGACTCTTTTTTTTTTTGCTTCACCTAGGAGTGAAAAGAAGGAAGACTGTCATTCAGGCCATCAGTCTTAGAAAGCTGGCTGGCTGACCAATGCTGCCCAGAGCCCGGGAGCCATTTAAATTCAGGTTTGACTCAGGCCTTTGGGCAAAATCTGGATTCCACTGCTCTGTTCAAGGAAGTCCAGTGTGGCAACACCCCATCCCAGGCACCCCAGATGTTCTGTTGGAGCCTCTGACAATTAACAAACCACTCGTTGCCTACAACTCCAGCAACCCTGAAAGGAACCAGTCAACAAGCACGAGAAGTGATGATCCTTTACATCGTACAGCAACATGACATTTCAAAGTGCTTTCACATGCATCACCTCACTTACAGCTCTCAGCAGTTTGGTCAAGGGAGTCAAGGACAGGAATTATCTCCATTATGCAGATGAGAAACTGAATCTCGTTTCAGGTAAAATGATCCACCCCAGATCAGAATAATAGTAAATGGCAAAGCTTGTTTGGACAGTAGTGGAAAGTCACAGATTGTAAGCAGGCACAGAGAAGTAATATAACATGATCCGATCACTACTAAGCATGCACTATATGCGGGCCCTGGACCACGTGCTTTACATGCAGAGTGTGGGTTTATCTGTGTAACTCCATGGTTTAGATTTTGGTTCTATCATTATCTCCATTTTACAGGTGAGGAAACAGGCTCAGAGAAATTAAGTAACTTACCCAAGGTAACACAGCTATTAAGCACCATAGCTCTTAACTGTCAGATTCTACAGCCTACCAAGCGCTGTATCTTCTGTGTCACCCCTTCCAGACCTCAGATGGGGTATCCGGGCCTCTACCACAGCTCCTGGCTTGCACCTCAAGGCTTTGGCCTCAGACCCATCAGGATTAACTCAGCCACCCCTCAGGACACAGACACCTGCTCTGTCTGGCTTTACAACAACACTTAGGGAGCTCTGACCATGTACCCAGCACTCATCTAGGTGCTGGAATTCAGCAGTGGATAAAACAAACCCCCAGATTCCTGGAGCTGACTTTCTCATTGAGGGAGATAGACGATAAACACCCAGACAAAGACATACATGAAATGCTTGATGGGGAAGCAGGATAAGGTGGCTGAGAGGACAGAGAGTGATGGGGGAGAGGTACTATTTTACATAGGATGGACAGGGAAAGCCAGGGGGAGCAGTTTGAACAGACACTAGAGGGAGGGAGGGAGCCTTGAGGCCATCAGTGAGCAGGACGTTCCAGGCCAGGAGCATCAAGGGCTGGTCCCAGAGGCCAGTGTAGCTGGAGTGTGGACAGCAGGGGGAGAGTGGTGAGAGATAAAAGTCTGAGGGGGGTGGGGGGCAGCTCATGGGAGGGTGTTAGATTTTACTCTGAGTGAGGCAGGAAGGCGTGGAGGGTTAAGTGTGGAAGAGACGCGTGATCCCATGTACACATTAGGAGTCATGGAGTGAAGAATAGACCTCAAGAGGGCCAGGGTGGGAGCAGGGAGACCATCTAGACCTCCCCATTTCCAGGGACCTCCTTGACACCACCTAACTGCCCACTCCCACAGAACTTACCATCCCCCCAAATGGCTCCTCTAGGAAATCCTGATTTCACACGTCCCATTCTCCAGACACTACATACTCTCCTCCAACCTCCCTCTCCTCAACCTTCCCGTGGTAAAAACTCTCAAACTTAAGAAGATCTTCAAATCACCCTACGACTCCCTCCCCAGCCCTTGGTCATTTACTGGCTTGGCTTCACTTCTTACCTAGCTAAGGACCCACGGACCCTCATGTCCAAAATCACCCCTTCAAACGCCCTTACTCCTTGTCCCATCCCTGTCTCCATTGCAGTCACCAGGTGTGGGGACAGACTTTAGAGTGGACCCCGTGACCCCACCTCCTGGTGCCCACACTCCTGTATAATCCCCGCCCCTTGAGAGTAGGCAGAAACTGCAACTTGCTTCTAGTCAATAGAATATGGCCAATGTGAGAATTGTCACCCCTTGTTTAAGCTACATCATGTGGCAAAAGTGGTGGGCGGTCACTCCCATGATTACCTTACCTTATATAAGACTGTGTTGTTGTTTTTTTTCCACCCTTTAAAAACTTTTTAATTGAAGTATAGTTGATTTACAATGTTGTGTTAGTTTTTGGTGTACAGCAAAGTGATTCAGATATATATATTATATATATCTATATATCTTTTTCAAATTTGTTTGCATTATAGTTCATTACGAGATATTGAATATAGTTCCCTGTGCAACACAGTAGGACCTTGTTGTTTATCTATTTTATATACAGTAGTTTGTATCTGCCAATCCCAAACTCCTAAATTATCCCTCCTGCCCCCTCCTTTCCCCTTTGGCAACCATAAGTTTGTTTTCTTATGGTTGTCTGTGAGTCTGTTTCTATTTTGTAAATGAGTTCATTTGTATCATTTTTTGAAATTCCACATATAAGTGGTATCATATGAAATTTGTCTTTCTCTGTCTGACTTACTTCACTTAATATGAAAATCCCTAGGTCCATGCATGTTGCTGCACATGGCATTATTTCATTCTTTTTTATGGCTGAGTAATATTCCATTGCATATATATATCCATTTACCCATTCATCTGTATAAGACTGTGTCTTATGTGAAGATCAATGACGATTCTACATGCCCAGAAAGTAGAAGGTACTCACTATTATTATTGGCATTGTTTTGTCTACACTGGCTAAATATTACTCAAAATGGCAGAATATTGGTCAATATTAAGGAGAGTGTTTGCTCACATGTTATGAATCGTGTGTAATGACTGGTTATCATTCTCACTTAAACAATGAAGCAAATACAGGAAGTACCTTGGTGTGGTTAAAAAGATCCCTGGACTAGGAATCAATTAATTTAAATTCTAATTTCATTTTTGCTACCAATGGTTAAATACGTTAACTTTTGTGGACCTCAATTTCCTTGAGCTTAAACTGGATGATCACTGCAGGACTTTCCAGCTGTAAAACAATTCTCATGGTCAGATACAACTTACTTTTTAAAAAAAAGGAGTCTGTCTTAGCCGACTGGTGGGAGAGGCTCTCCCCTCAGGCTTGATGAAGTAAGTAGCCACTTTGGAGCTGTGTATGGTCTCTAGGGCCTCAGGGGCGTCCTCCAGCCAACAAATAACCAGGGCCCCATCATCCTTCACAGGATGAATTCTGCCAACAGCTTGAATGAGGTTGAAAGTGCATTTTCCCTCAGGAGAGCCTCCAGATGAGCCTGGCCAACACCATGATTGCAGCTTCCTAAGACACAGAGCAGAGGACCCAGTTAAGCCGTGCCAGGATTCCTGACCCACAGAACCATGAGGTAATAAGTGTGTACTGTTTAGTGTGCTAAGTTTGTGGTCACCGTTACACAGCAATAGATAATTAACACATCAGGCAAAACCTGAATCTTGGTTACAACCAACTTCCTGCCTGTCTTACACCTGCTAGAAAAGAGTCATTCAACCGACTAGAAAAGCCCATGATTTGATTTATTTCATAATCAGAAACCTCAAATGAGGGGGGCACCCTGCTCCTCCACCAGGCTGGCTCTCCGGCTTTTCAAGATAACTACATTATTACTTGGCCTCTCTCCTCACAGCCCCATTCCCCTTCCCAGATCATTGCAGACGGTGATCCGCAAAAAGCAAAACAAACAAAATAAACAAAAAACCAAAAACAGAAGAGGATGGTCCTACTTCATTCCTCACATTGAATACGGAGGTTTGGGGCGACCTTGAGAATAGTATTATTATTATTATTATTTTTGGCTGTGCCGCACGGCGTGCAGTATCCCAGTTCCCTGACCAGGGTTCGAACCCGTGTCCCCTGCAGTGGAAGCGCAGAGTTTCAACCGCAGGACAGCCAGGGAAGTCCTGAGAATAGTATTACTTTCTAAAATCAACAGTATTGAGGTGTAATTTACATACAATAAAATTCACCAGTTTAAAATGTACAATTCGGGACTTCCCTGGTGGTCCGGTGGTAAAGAAGCCGTCTTCCAATGCAGGGAACGCGGGTTCAATCCCTAGTCAGGGAACTAAGACCCCACATGCCGCAGGGCAACTAAACCCATGCGCCTCAACTA